>NC_134513.1:840833-1160000 GCF_027942865.1 Odontesthes bonariensis
CACTGCATACTGCACACTGCATACTGCATACTGCATACTACACACTGCATACTACACACTGCATACTGCACACTGCATACTACATACTGCATACTGCATAATGCTGCATACTGCATACTACATACTGCATACTGCATACTACATACTACATACTGCATACTGCATACTACATACTGCATACTACATACTGCATACTGCATACTGCATACTACATACTGCATACTGCATACTACATACTGCATACTGCATACCGCATACTGCATACCGCATACCACATACCGCATACCGCATACTGCATACCACATACCGCATACTACATACCGCATACTGCATATTACATACTACATACTGCATACTACATACCGCATACTGCATACTACATACTACATACTGCATACTACATACTGCATACTGCATACTGCATACTACACACCGCATACTGCATACTACATACTACATACTGCATACCACATACCGCATACTGCAAACTGCATACTACATACTACATACTGCATACTGCATAATACATACTGCATACTGCATACTACATACTGCATACTGCATACTACATACTGCATACTGCATACTACATACTAAGTACTGCATACTGCATACTACATACTGCATACTGCATACTACATACTGCATACTGCATGCTGCATACTGCATACTACATACTGCATACTGCATACTGTATACTGCATACTGCATACTGCATACTACATACTGCATACTGCATACTGCATACTACATACTAAGTACTTCATACTGCATACTACATACTGCATACTGCATACTACATACTGCATACTGCATGCTGCATACTGCATACTGCATACTACATACTGCATACTGTATACTGTATACTGCATACTGCATACTACATACTGCATACTACAAACTGCATACTGCATACTACATACTACATACTGCATACCGCATACCGCATACTGCAAACTGCATACTACATACTGCATACTGCATACCACATACTGCATACTGCATACTACATACTACATACTGCATACTGCATACCGCATACTACATACTGCATACCGCATACTGCATACTACATACTGCATACTACATACCGCATACTGCATACTGCATACTGCATACTACATACCGCATACTGCATACTGCATACTACATACTGCATACTACATACTGCATACTGCATACTGCATACTACACACCGCATACTGCATACTACATACTACATACTGCATACCACATACCGCATACTGCAAACTGCATACTACATACTACATACTGCATACTGCATACTACATACTGCATACTGCATACTGCATACTACATACTGCATATTGCATACTACATACTGCATACTGCATACTACATACTGCATACTGCATACTGTATACTGTATACTACATACTGCATACTACATACTGCATACTGCATACTGCATACTACACACCGCATACTGCATACTACATACTACATACTGCATACCGCATACCGCATACTGCAAACTGCATACTACATACTACATACTGCATACCGCATACCGCATACTGCATACTGCATACTACATACTACATACTGCATACTACATACTGCATACTGCATACTATATACTACATACTGCATACTGCATACTGCATGCTGCATACTACATACTACATACTGCATACTGCATACTGCATTGTACATACTGCATACTGCATACTACATACTGCATACTGCATACTGCATACTGCATACTACATACTGCATACTGCATACTATATACTGCATACTGCATACTACATACTGCATACTACATACTGCATACTGCATACTGCATACTGCATACTACACACTGCATACTGCACACTGCATACTGCATACTACATACTACACACTGCATACTACATACTGCATACTGCATACTGCATACTACATACTGCATACTGCATAATACTGCATACTGCATACTACATACTGCATACTGCATACTACATACTGCATAATGCAAACTACATACTGCATACTACATACTACATACTGCATACTACATACTACATACTGCATACTGCATACTGCATGCTACATACTGCATACTGCATACTGCATACTACATGCTACATACTGCATACTGCATACTGCATACTGCACACTACATGCTGCATACTGCACACTGCATACTACATACTGCATACTGCATACTACATACTGCATACTGCATACTACATACTGCATACTGCATACTACATACCGCATACTACATACTGCATACTACATACTGCATACTACATACCGAATACTGCATACTACATACTACATACTGCATACTACATACTGCATACTACATACTGCATACTACATACCGAATACTGCATACTACATACTACATACTGCATACTACATACTGCATACTGCAAACTGCATACTACACACCGCATACTGCATACTACATACTACATACTGCATACCACATACCGCATACTGCAAACTGCATACTATATACTGCATACTGCATACTACATACTGCATACTGCATACTACATACTACATACTGCATAGTACATACTGCATACTACATACTGCATACTACACACTGCATACTGCTTACTACATACTGCATACTACACACTGCATACTGCATACTACATACTGCATACTGCATACTGCATACTCCATACTGCATACTACATACTACATACTGCATACTGCATACTGCATACTACATACTGTATACTGCATACTGCATTCTACATACTGCATACTGCATACTGCATACTACATACTGCTTACTGCATACTGTATACTGTATACTACATACTGCATACTGCATACTGTATACTACATACTGCATACTGCATACTACATACTACATACTGCATACTGCATACTATATACTACATACTGCATACTGCATACTGCATGCTGCATACTGCATACTACATACTGCATACTGCATACTGCATTCTACATACTGCATACTGCATACTACATACTGCATACTGCATACTGCATACTACATACTGCATATTACATACTGCATACTGCATACTACATACTGCATACTGCATACTACATACTGCATACTGCATACTACATACTGCACACTACACACTGCATACTGCACACTGCATACTGCATACTGCACACTACACACTGCATACTACACACTGCATACTGCATACTGCATACTACATACTGCATACTGCATAATACTGCATACTGGATACTACATACTGCATACTGCATACTACATACTACATACTGCATACTTCATACTACATACTGCATACTACATACTGCATACTGCATACTATATACTGCATACTGCATACTGCATACTACATACTGCATACTGCATACTGCATACTACATACTGCATACTGCATACTGCATACCGCATACTGCATACCGCATACTGCATACTGCACACCGCATACTGCATACTACATACTGCATACTACATACTGCATACTGCATAGTACATACTACATACTGCATACTACATACCGCATACTGCATACTACATACTACATGCTGCATACTACATACTGCATACTGCATACTGCATACTACACACCGCATACTGCATACTACATACTACATACTGCATACCACATACCGCATACTACAAACTGCATACTACATACTACATACTGCATACTACATACTGCATACTGCATACTACATACTGCATACTGCATACTGCATACTACTTACTAAGTACTGCATACTGCATACCACATACTGAATACTGCATACTACATACTACATACTGCATACCGCATACCGCATACTGCAAACTGCATACTGCATACTGCATACTACATACTGCATACTGCATACTGCATACCGCATACTACATACTGCATACCGCATACTGCATACTACATACTGCATACTACATACCGCATACTGCATACTACATACTACATACTGCATACTACATACCGCATACTGCATACTACATACTACATACTGCATACTACATACCGCATACTGAATACTACATACTACATACTGCATACTACATACTGCATACTGCATACTGCATACTACATACCGCATACTGCAAACTGCATACTACATACTGCATACTGCATACTACATACTGCATACTGCATACTACATACTGCATACTGCATACTACATACTGCATACTGCATACTGCATACTACATACTAAGTACTGCATACTGCATACTACATACTGCATATTGCATACTACATACTGCATACTACATACTGCATACTGCATACTGCATGCTGCATACTGCATACTGCATACTACATACTGCATATTGCATACTGCATACTGTATACTGTATACTACATACTGCATACTACATACTGCATACTACATACTGCATACTGCATACTGCATACTACACACCGCATACTGCATACTACATACTACATACTGCATACCGCATACCGCATACTGCAAACTGCACACTACATACTACATACTGCATACCGCATACTGCATACTGCATACTACATACTACATACTGCATACTGCATACTGTATACTGTATACTACATACTGCATACTGCATACTACATACTACATATTGCATACTGCATACTATATACTACATACTGCATACTGCATACTGCATGCTGCATACTACATACTGCATACTGCATACTGCATTGTACATACTGCATACTGCATACTACATACTGCATACTGCATACTACAAATTGCATACTGCATACTACATACTGCATACTGCATACTATATACTGCATACTGCATACTGCGTACTACATACTGCATACTACATACTGCATACTGCATACTGCATACTACATACTACACACTGCATACTGCACACTGCATACTGCATACTACATACTACACACTGCATACTACATACTGCATACTGCATACTGCATACTACATACTGCATACTGCATAATACTGCATACTGCATACTACATACTGCATACTGCATACTACATACTGCATACTGCAAACTACATACTGCATGCTGCATACTACATACTGCATACTACATACTGCATACTGCATACTACATACTGCATACTGCATACTACATACTACATACTGCATACTGCATACTACATGCTGCATACTGCATACTGCATACTACATACTGCATATTGCATACTACATACTGCATACTGCATACTACATACAACATACCGCATACTACATACTGCATACTACATACTGCATACTACATACCGCATACTGCATACTACATACTGCATACTACATACCGCATACTGCACACTGCATACTACACACCGCATACTGCATACTACATACTACATACTGCATACCACATACCGCATACTGCAAACTGCATACTACATACTACATACTGCATACTGCATACTACATACTGCATACTGCATACTACATACTGCATACTGCATACTGCATACTACATACTGCATACCACATACCGCATACTGCAAACTGCATACTACACACTGCATACTGCATACTGCATACTACATACTGCATACTATATACTGCATACTGCATACTACATACTGCATACTGCATACTACATACTGCATACTACATACTGCACACTGCATACTGCATTCTGCATACTGTATACTACACACTGCATACTGCTTACTGTATACTACACACTGCATACTGCATACTACATACTGCATACTGCATACTGTATACTACACACTGCATACTGCATACTGCATACTGTATACTACACACTGCATACTGCATACTGCATACTACATACTACATACTGCATACTTACATACTACATACTACATACTGCATACTACATACTACATACTACATACTACATACTGCATACTTACATACTACATACTACAAACTTACATACTACATACTACATACTGCATACTACATACTGCATACTGCATACTACATACTGCATACTTACATACTACATACTGCATACTACATACTACATACTGCATACTTACATACTACATACTGCATACTGCATACTACATACTACATACTGCATACTTACATACTACATACTACATACTGCATACTACATACTGCATACTACATACTGCATACTTACATACTACATACTACAAACTTACATACTACATACTACATACTGCATACTACATACTGCATACTGCATACTACATACTGCATACTTACATACTACATACTGCATACTACATACTACATACTGCATACTTACATACTACATACTGCATACTTACATACTGCATACTACATACTGCATACTACATACTACATACTGCATACTTACATACTACATACTACATACTGCATACTACATACTGCATACTACATACTGCACACTGCATACTTACATACTACATACTACATACTGCATACTACATACTACATACTGCATACTTACATACTACATACTACATACTGCATACTCATCGATCAGACAGTATGCAGAGCGTTTACCCACAATGCATTTCGCTCCTGCCCGAGCTGAAATCAACCGGCCTGAAGCTGATTTCTCTTAAGCTCTAAACTCTGTAAACTTTAGCAACATTTGAAACATTTTCAGGAGAGAAAGTAGTCGTTTAGATCCCCAACGTGTTGAAAACCTGACAAAATACCGGCTGTTTACAATTTTGTTCCCACGAATTCGGCGCTGCTAAAGCTAGCCGCAGTGAGCTAACGCACTTCCTGTTATTTTCACAAAATAAAATACCCGTTGCCTTTTACCATAGGGAAAGCCATTACCATACAATTGGTGCTTTTATTTTGAAAACAGGAAGTGAACCTACCCTCGTTGTAGCTAGCTTGAAACTGCCGTTTTGACAGGAAATGACGATCGGCGACGTCACGTTACGTTGCATCTTGGGTAGTTTGAGTAGGAGTAGTAACCTCATGATGCATACCCAACATTTAGGAGAATCTAGTATGCATCCGGGAACTTAAAGAAAGTTAAAGTTAGTAGGAGTAGTAGGAGTAGTAGGCGGTTTGGAACACAGTCTTAGATCAGTGAGATGTACCTTCTTCCTCCTCTGTGAGAAACTAAGTGAACCCCTGGATGTCCTGGATCTTTGGGCAGCTTTGTCAGCTCATCAACTCAAAGGGGATGAAGATGTCTGGGGGAGCAGACGCCATGTTGGATTGAGAGCTTCTTTCATCTCTCTGAAGGCGCTCTCGGGTTTCTCCTCCTCAGCACCTCGAAGCAGCTCTGAACTGAGCTCATTGTTGGCCGGAGATGACTGGAAGTGTCTGTCTGTGTGATCCATGTGATCGGACTGGGCAACGGGAAAGTCACAGATGGCGTTCGGAGCCGCTGGCGCTTTGCAGTCAGGCAGGCTTAAGAAGCTCTCAGCGTCTTCATCGGGGTTAAATGTGGAAGAAGACTTCAGCAGAACTGTAGTTCATTCCCTCAAAAACTCATCCGTCTTCCTCCAAACTGTTTTTGAAAAAAACCTCTCATGGCTTTAAAAGGAACTGTGATGGGTTAGGGTTAGGAATAAAGTTTATGCAACTCCTGAACATAATCACACCCACCGGAGCGGAAAAGTCAAGGCACAACAAGGGAATACCGCCTTAAGTTAAACGCTGTTGTTTTAGACGTGCAGTGCAGACGAGCCACTTAAACAGTCTTCGTGCCACTCAGTGGGGTTCCATCTCTGTTTTCTTTTACTTTCTCATTTCAGCTGCTGTTTGGTTGGGTTTAGGCAACAAATAGCACTCAGTTAGGGTTAGGAAAGTCAGTGATTGGGGTTACCACGACGACACTCCCACAGGAGGAAGCCCAAGCCCTAAAGGTCTTCTGAAGGATGAAGAGGCTCCCTTGTAGTGATACCTGGTGAGTCCCTCTGTGGGGTCACATGGCACTGAAAGGATCGGATTATTGGCTAAATTACAATCAGACTGAGTTATTAAGTGCATGTAGACACCGTAATCTGACTAAGAACTGGATCGGATCAGATTCAGACCCCGAGATAACTGGGTTAAAGTCACTCTAAACCTGCTTGTAGACGCTGAAGCACGTGGTGAATCAGACTTTGCGTTCTGCGCATGCTCCAGATGTTTTCCCGGGGTCGTGACCCGGAAGTCAAAGGAGACGATATTCCTGTTGTTGTCGCCGTCAGAAAGAAACAAACAACGCGATGGAGAATGCTCCGTTGGGCATCGAGTTTGTGCAACAAGCAGCTCATCACAGACCAAATGTAGAGGGACGTAGCTTCATCTGGCTCTGCGTTCTCCATCTTTCTCCAATGCCTGAGTTTGTTGTTGTTGTTGGTGGTGAAGAGGTCAACCCTGGTTCTCCCCCTACCCGAACCAGGGTTTGCATCCCCACCCCGCTGTGACTGGTGTGCAGTTGGTGAGAGGCTGAGGTAGCTTGTGGCTGTAAAAAGATGGTTGTTGTGGTGTGAGGAGCAGATCTATATAGGGAGTATAGGGAATTACTCACTGAGTCTGGTCCTTTATTTTATTATTTATTTTTTCGTTAGCACAAGTTTCTTGTGTTTACCTTGAATAGGGATGGCTCAGGTAATCCTGAAACATCCCATAGTTAAGCTGCTATAGGCCTAGACTGCTGGGGGGCCTCATCTGACACACCTTTCCTCACTTTACTCTCTTTATGTATATGTGATATTATTATGGTCATTAACTCGTGTTTCTCTGTTCCAACAGATATCCTTTGAATGGTGTTACAGTGCCACCGCCGCGGTGGCCCCCTGCCCCCCCCCCCCCCTTTTTTCTGTCTTCTCAAACCCCAGCTGGTGGAGGCGGATGGCCACCCTTCCTGGTTCTGGTTCTGCCAGAGGTTTCTTCCTGTTAAAAGGGAGTCGTTTCTCTCCACAGTCGCCTCAGGCACGCTCAGGCCGGGAGATTGGACCGAAAAACAAAAAGTTTTCAGTGCAATCTGTTGGTTTTCTTAGCTAGGTAATTGTTTTTGAATTGGCTCTATATGAACGAATTGGATTATTTTATGAATTATGATTATTATTAATTAATTGAATTCCAATTGGCTTGAATTGGGCTTACTATCTAAGTGCCTTGAGATGACATTTGTTGTATTTGGCGCTATATAAATAAAAATGAATTGAATTGAAAATTGAACAGGAAGTGGCTCTATTAGCAACAGCTGGAATGGGTACAGCGCCACCTATCATACCGGGGTATGACACGCTTTGTGCCTCTGATCCCATTCATTCACCGCCAGATATCCAAGGAGAATTACCCTTAATAACTCAGTCTGATTGTAATTTAGCCAATAATCTGATCCTTTCAGGGCCATGTGACCCCAACTGAATGGGGCGTAGAACGGTCACATGACCTGCTACATGCTAATTTAACCCCGCCCACACTGCTGCACTTCTTTCAAACTGCTTCCAGCTGGTTTCTCTGTCACTAAATGATCTGCAGATGCAAAAAGACCAAAGTTCTTCCCATATCTTGCATGTTGTGAAACAGATTTTGAACTTATTGCTGATTTCCTGACAGATGTTGATCGGCTGCTCGTTAACTGAATGAACGGCTTTGTTTTAACAGCAGAAGCAGCTTTTATACCCTCATATCTCTCCCTCTCGCTCAACAAAACCTCCCCAAATGATCTCATAACAATAAGATCTGACGTATTATTCTCTCTAACGGGGTGAATATAAGAATAAATACAGATGTAAGAAGAGAGTAGAGGTGGGAAAGCTGCTGCTGTTATATTCATCTTTATTGTAAATGTGCGTAACTTTGTAATAATGTTAGAGAGATCAATCAAAACTGCTGGTTTGGTACAAAAAAAAAAGGCTCTTTTATGTCTTTTTTTAATAGAGAAAAGTATAAAGACTCTGGTGTCCCGGAAGAATTTAAATTAACATTTATCTGAGGAATTTACAGCTCAGATTTATATTCTTGCTTCTATTAAAAGGCCCCGTCTGTATGAGCATTAATTTCATTTAAAAGGTCAGAAACATATCAGGAAAGTGTCCTGAGAGCTCGTCTGAAGCAGCCCGAAGGACGGACGGAGTTTCCTTTATACGTTTAAACAAATATAATTCTGTTTAAAAAAAGGTACAAAAAATATGTTTAAACAAGGACATGGAAGAGGAAGTGGAGGGATAAATATATGAATAGAATAGGGTTAATTGTTATATTGTAATTTAATTAGTATATGATATATATGGTATATATATATATATATATGTGTGTATATTCATATTTACATTTATATTTACAAGGATATGTGTGTAGTATATATTTATATTTGTGATTATATATTTATTTAGATATTTAGGAAGTGTGGCATGTTTTTATATAGTTAGGGTATTTAAAAACTGAAGAGTAATTAAAAAGGGGAAACTAAAAAAGTGTTGTACTTCTTCCCATTCCTTTTTAGAACAATGTGCGGTGTTTTGTTACTTATTAGCACTTTATGTGATTGAATTATTTTTTTTATTTATTTTAAGTTCTCTTTTTCTTTCTTTTGTATGTACAAATAGTTACATTTTCTTTTTTTTATACATGTTCGAAAATAAAAATCTATCTAAAGGACGGAGTTTGACAGAATCTGAGGACAGAATCTGAGGACAGAATCTGAGGGACAGAATCTGAGGGACAGAATCTGAGGGACAGAATCTGAGGGACAGAATCTGAGGACAGAATCTGAGGGACAGAATCTGAGGGACAGAATCTGAGGGACAGAATCTGAGAGACAGAATCTGAGGGACAGAATCTGAGGGACAGAATCTGAGGGACAGAATCTGAGGACAGAATCTGAGGGACAGAATCTGAGAGACAGAATCTGAGGACAGAATCTGAGAGACAGAATCTGAGGGACAGAATCTGAGGACAGAATCTGAGGGACAGAATCTGAGGACAGAATCTGAGGGACAGAATCTGAGGACAGAATCTGAGGACAGAATCTGAGGACAGAATCTGAGGACAGAATCTGAGGGACAGAATCTGAGGGACAGAATCTGAGGGACAGAATCTGAGGGACAGAATCTGAGGACAGAATCTGAGGGACAGAATCTGAGGACAGAATCTGAGGGACAGAATCTGAGGGACAGAATCTGAGGACAGAATCTGAGGGACAGAATCTGAGGACAGAATCTGAGGGACAGAATCTGAGGACAGAATCTGAGGGACAGAATCTGAGGACAGAATCTGAGGGACAGAATCTGAGGGACAGAATCTGAGGACAGAATCTGAGGGACAGAATCTGAGGACAGAATCTGAGGGACAGAATCTGAGGGACAGAATCTGAGGACAGAATCTGAGGGACAGAATCTGAGGACAGAATCTGAGGGACAGAATCTGAGGGACAGAGTCTGATGGACAGAATCTGAGGGACAGAATCTGAGGGACAGAATCTGAGGGACAGAATCTGAGGACAGAATCTGAGGGACAGAATCTGAGGACAGAATCTGAGGGACAGAATCTGAGGACAGAGTCTGAGGACAGAATCTGAGGACAGAGTCTGAGGACGGTTTCTGTGCGGGAGCCTTGAATGGTCTGATATTCTGTGATGAATTAGCAGGAAGAAGAAGGATCTGAGCGGCTCGACTCCCCCGGGGCGCTCGCTGTGTCGGTGGAGTGCGTTTCTCTGGCAGCGCAGCTCCTCTCCTCCACCCACGCTGCGACTCTCAAAGCAAACGAACTCCCAGCGGAGGAGTTCCTTCATCCCGCTCTAATGCGGCGCACACCTCCTCTTAATTAAACAACGCCAAGTGCTGCAAACGCCGTGTGACGGGGACGGAAACAGAGAGGAAAATGTGAGAGAGTCAGCAGGAATCTGTCAGGGTTTCACATTCTGAGCGTCGGGCATCAGTTCTCTGCTCTGCTTTGAGCCTTCGTGTTTTATTTGGTGTTCAAACAGTCCTGAAATAACACAGAAGCCTCTGGAGGCAGCAGAAGTGAAATGATTACCAGAGGGTGATCAGAAGCCTCCATGATGTGTGGGACAGAGTGATGGTGGCTCCATTACAGCAGCCATCTTTAGCTCTCAGTTTGTCCCTTTAAGTCTTTCCTTCAGCAAACAGAAGGCCTGAAAAGCTGGATGTGAATCGGCCATGTTTCAGCCATACAGTTTCTGTGGCTAACTAGCGGTTAGCATGCAGCAGCGTAGCCTCTGTGTTTCTGTGGCTAACTAGCGGTTAGCATGTAGCAGTGTAGCCTCTGTGTTTCTGTGGCTAACTAGCGGTTAGCATGCAGCAGCGTAGCCTCTGTGTTTCTGTGGATAACTAGCGGTTAGCATGCAGCAGCGAAGCCACTGTGTTTCTGTGGCTAACTAGCGGTTAGCATGCAGAAGCGTAGCCTCTGTGTTTCTGTGGATAACTAGCGGTTAGCATGCAGCAGCGAAGCCACTGTGTTTCTGTGGCTAACTAGCGGTTAGCATGCAGAAGCGTAGCCTCTGTGTTTCTGTGGATAACTAGCGGTTAGCATGCAGCAGCGAAGCCACTGTGTTTCTGTGGCTAACTAGCGGTTAGCATGCAGAAGCGTAGCCTCTGTGTTTCTGTGGATAACTAGCGGTTAGCATGCAGCAGCGAAGCCTCTGTGTTTCTGTGGCTAACTATCGGTTAGCATGTAGCAGCGTAGCCTCTGTGTTTCTGTTGGTAAAACATTTGTTTACATCGTAGAAATCCATAAAAGTTCTGCATGATCTCAGTTTAATGGTGGAATCACGTGCACGTTAACACGTGCACTGCTCAGGCAACATTTAAGGGTAACAACAAAGAAGAATTATCAGGTTAAAAAGCAGCTACACGCTGAGCCTGACAGTGCTAATGAGATGAAAATGGAATTAAAAAGGTACTTTATTCATCCCAAAGAGAAATGATTCCATCATGGATATAAACTATGAAGATGCTGCTTTAACGTTTGAACCAATAAGAACCAGAGAATCTACAGAAGACTGATTCTTTAGTTTAAAACTTTGTAATTATCTAAATTAATTACAGTAACGGCCGTCATTTAATTCACTTATTTGTGTGTGAAAACATAGTAAAACACGAAGCTCTGTGATTATAAAGCAGCGAGTTATGGATCCGTCTCTGTGACAAAAGGTTTAAGTTCAAACGAGGCTTCGCAGATTTCAGCAGACATCTCTTTAAATGTGATTTATGTTCGCAGCACAGCGAGGAGCTCCAATCTTTAATTACCGTGCAAATTACTGGCCGCAGTAATTCATCAGTACACCAGCGCCAGAACCTTGTTTCCACACTAATTTAATGAATAATTACCTCCTTGGAAGGTTCTTCTGCAGCGACCCGGCCTCAGAGGCCGGACCGGAGCTCCCAGCGTTGGGACTCTGCTGCTTTTATTTTCTAAAGTCCACTTTGGGGGGATTTTTTCCAGCTTGATGGAGGCTGCTGACCACAGATTCCCATCAGTGTTGGTCAGACGGAACTGACTTCATACTGCATACTGCATACTACATACTGCATACTACATACTACATACTGCATACTGCATACTACATACTGCATACTGCATACTACATACTACATACTGCATACTACATACTGCATACTACATACTGCATACTGCATACTGCATACTACATACTGCATACTACATACTGCATACTTACATACTACATACTTACATACTACATACTGCATACTGCATACTGCATACTACATACTGCATACTTACATACTACATACTTACATACTACATACTGCATACTGCATACTACATACTACATACTGCATACTACATACTGCATACTTACATACTACATACTTACATACTACATACTGCATACTGCATACTGCATACTACATACTACATATTACATACTTACATACTACATACTGCATACTACATACTGCATACTTACATACTTACATACTACATACTGCATACTGCATACTACATACTGCATACTGCATACTACATACTACATACTACATACTTACATACTTACATACTGCATACTGCATACTTACATACTTACATACTACATACTGCATACTACATACTGCATACTTACATACTTACATACTACATACTGCATACTTACATACTTACATACTGCATACTGCATACTACATACTACATACTACATACTTACATACTTACATACTACATACTGCATACTACATACTGCATACTACATACTACATACTGCATACTGCATACTACATACTGCATACTACATACTGAATACTGCATACTGCATACTACATACTACATACTGCATACTACATACTGCATACTACATACTGCATACTGCATACTGCATACTACATACTGCATACTACATACTGCATACTGCATACTGCATACTGCATACTACATACTGCATACTACATACTGCATACTTACATACTACATACTTACATACTACATACTGCATACTGCATACTACATACTGCATACTTACATACTACATACTTACATACTACATACTGCATACTGCATACTACATACTACATACTGCATACTACATACTGCATACTTACATACTACATACTTACATACTACATACTGCATACTGCATACTGCATACTACATACTACATATTACATACTTACATACTACATACTGCATACTACATACTGCATACTTACATACTTACATACTACATACTGCATACTGCATACTACATACTGCATACTGCATACTACATACTACATACTACATACTTACATACTTACATACTGCATACTGCATACTTACATACTTACATACTGCATACTACATACTGCATACTTACATACTTACATACTACATACTGCATACTTACATACTTACATACTACATACTGCATACTTACATACTTACATACTACATACTGCATACTTACATACTTACATACTACATACTGCATACTACATACTGCATACTTACATACTTACATACTACATACTGCATACTGCATACTACATACTGCATACTGCATACTACATACTACATACTACATACTTACATACTTACATACTGCATACTGCATACTTACATACTTACATACTGCATACTACATACTGCATACTTACATACTTACATACTACATACTGCATACTTACATACTTACATACTGCATACTGCATACTACATACTACATACTACATACTTACATACTTACATACTACATACTGCATACTACATACTGCATACTACATACTGCATACTTACATACTACATACTTACATACTACATACTGCATACTTACATACTACATACTACATACTGCATACTTACATACTACATACTTACATACTACTTACTACATACTGCATACTACATACTGCATACTACATACTACATACTGCATACTACATACTGCATACTGCATACTACATACTGCATACTACATACTGCATACTGCATACTACATACTACATACTGCATACTGCATACTACATACTGCATACTACATACTGAATACTGCATACTACATACTACATACTTACATACTTACATACTGCATACTTACATACTGCATACTGCATACTACATACTGCATACTTACATACTTACATACTGCATACTGCATACTACATACTACATACTACATACTTACATACTTACATACTACATACTGCATACTACATACTGCATACTTACATACTACATACTTACATACTACATACTGCATACTTACATACTACATACTGCATACTACATACTGCATACTTACATACTACATACTACATACTGCATACTACATATTACATACTGCATACTACATACTACATACTACATACTGCATACTACATACTACATACTGCATACTGCATACTACATACTGCATACTGCATACTACATACTACATACTGCATACTACATACTGCATACTGCATACTACATACTGCATACTTACATACTACATACTTACATACTGCATACTGCATACTACATACTGCATACTACATACTGAATACTGCATACTACATACTACATACTGCATACTGCATACTACATACTACATACTGCATACTATATACTATATACTACATACTACATACTACATATCCATTCTGACCAGTAAGTGCAGTTAAATTAGCTAATATTATCCTGTTAGCCTAGCCGGTAGTTAGCTAACGTTAGCTTGATCTGATACGGGGTGGACAGGTTGGACACATTGGCCAATGATGTTTACTGACAGTTACTTATATCTTTGTGTTTTCACTTTATTAAGACCAGATTCTGCAGGTAAAACTGCAATAATAAGGTGAGCTGACTTTGACTTGAACAAGAAAAAAAGACTTGGGACTTGCACATGTGTGACTTGGTCCTATCCCTGCTTAATACTACAACAACGCATACTTAATAAAAATACTTAATACTGTGCAGTATTCGCTGTGTGTTATAAATGTAGTGTTATTGTTAGCATGTTGTTATAAGCTGCTATGTGAGTGCGGGCCCCAGTTAGAGCTTGAGGAGCCACATAATGAGCATCTCTGGGTTAAAGGGAGCCTGAACACCAGCTCAGAATCTGCTCCTCCACCCACAGACATGAGCTGAATCCCCCCTATGGATCCCACCGCTCACCTCAGCTCTGATTCTCACAGAGGAGACGCAGGAAGCTGAAGGAAAGCTGCAGCCAACACGCTGACCTTCACCTGCACCGAACACACAAAGACCCGGGAACTCGCATCCAATCAATGACTCGCTGGTTCGATTGATTTGCAAAGGTAATCAGCGGGCAGAGAATTTTGTAATAAATGCTTTCAGACGGCCGAATCAGTTCCGCCTCTGCAGCCCTGATTGTAGCCGGTTTGGAGGAGAAAACCCCACAGAGACGGAGTCGGTTGGGTTCGGATCGAAGCTGCCCGCCCGCTTACCGTTCTGCAGAAACAGCAGATCTGAGTCAGAATCAGAGCTTTCAGAGTCGCCTGCAGCCGATGGGCTAGCAGATGAGGGGGAAACCTCTCGTCTGGGTCTGGGGGAATGTGTTCAGGCGTCTGAAGTCCAAAAAGCTCGACTCATCAAGGAGCGGTTCGGATTTACCAGATGATTCTGATCTCTGGACACGCATCAACCGCCATCAACTGCCTGCTGAGCAGAGCGAGCAGTCCTTTCCTTTCCTTTCCTTTCCTTTCCCTATCCTCTCCTTTCCTTTCCTTTCCTTTCCTCTCCTTTCCCTTTCCTTCTCTTTCCTTTCCTTTCCTTTCCTTTCCTTTCCTTTCCTTTCCTTTCCTTTCCTTTCCTTTCCTTTCCTTCTCTTTCCTTTCCTTTCCTTTCCTTTCCTTTCCTCTCCTTTCCTTTCCTTCTCTTTCCTTTCCTTCTCTTTCTTTCTTTCCTTTCCTTTCCTCTCCTTTCGTTTCCTTTCTTTTACTTTCGTTTCCTTTCCTTTCCTTTTGTTTCCTTTCCTTTCCTTTCCTTTTGTTTCCTCTCCTTTCCTTTTGTTTCATTTGTTTCCTTTCCTTCTCTTTTCCTTTCCTTTCCTTTCCTTTCCTTTCCTCTCCTCTCCTTTCGTTTCCTTTCTTTTCCTTTCATTTCCTTTCCTTTCCTTTTGTTTCTTTTCCTTCTCTTTCCTTTCCTTTCCTTTCCTTTTGTTTCCTTTCATCTCCTTTCCTTTCCTTTCCTCTCCTCTCCTTTGTTTCCTTTCCTTTCCTTTTGTTTCCTTTCATCTCCTTTCCTTTCCTTTCCTCTCCTCTCCTTTTGTTTCCTTTCCTTTCCTTTCTTTTCCTTTCCTTTTGTTTCCTTTCCTTTCCTTTTGTTTCCTTTCATCTCCTTTCCTTTCCTTTCCTTTCCTTTCCTCTCCTCTCCTTTTGATTCCTTTCCTTTCCTTTCCTTTTGTTTCCTTTCATCTCCTTTCCTTTCCTTTCCTCTCCTCTCCTTTTGTTTCCTTTCCTTTCCTTTCCTTTCCTTTTGTTCTTTTCCTTTCCTTTTGTTTCCTTTCATCTCCTTTCCTTTCCTTTCCTCTCCTCTCCTTTTGTTTCCTTTCCTTTCCTTTCTTTTCCTTTCCTTTTGTTTCCTTTCCTTTCCTTTTGTTTCCTTTCATCTCCTTTCCTTTCCTTTCCTTTCCTTTCCTCTCCTCTCCTTTTGTTTCCTTTCCTTTCCTTTCCTTTCCTTTCCTTGTCATTTCCTTTCATTCCTTTCCTTTCCTTTCCTTTCCTTTCCTTTCCTTTCATTTCCTTTCCTTTGGTTTCTTTTCCTTCTCTTTCCTTTCTTTTCCTTTCCTTTTGTTTCCTTTCCTTTCCTTTCCTTTCCTTTCCTCTCCTTTCCTTTCCTTTCCTTTCCTTTCCTTTCCTTTCCTTTCCTTTCCTTTCCTTTCCTTTCCTTTCATCTCCTTTCCTTTCCTTTCCTTTCCTTTCCTTTCCTTTCCTCTCCTTTCCTTTCCTTTCCTTTCATCTCCTTTCCTTTCCTTTCCTTTCCTTTCCTTTTCTTTCCTCTCCTTTCCTTTCCTTTCCTTTCCTTTCCTCTCCTTTCCTTTCCTTTCCTTTCCTTTCCTTTCCTTTCCTTTCCTTTCCTCTCCTTTCCTTTCCTTTCCTTTCCTTTCCTCTCCTTTCCTTTCCTTTCCTTTCCTTTCCTTTCCTTTCCTTTCCTTTCATCTCCTTTCCTTTCCTTTCCTTTCCTTTCCTTTCCTTTCCTCTCCTTTCCTTTCCTTTCCTTTCCTTTCCTTTCCTTTCCTCTCCTTTCCTTTCCTTTCCTTTCCTTTCCTTTCCTTTCCCTTCCTCTCCTTTCCTTTCCTTTCCTTTCCTCTCCTTTCCTTTCCTTTCCTTTCCTTTCCTCTCCTTTCCTTTCCTTTCCTTTCATCTCCTTTCCTTTCCTTTCCTTTCCTTTCCTCTCCTTTCCTTTCCTTTCCTTTCCTTTCCTTTCCTTTCCTCTCCTTTCCTTTCCTTTCCTTTCCTTTCCTTTCCTTTCCCTTTCCTTTCCTTTCCTTTCCTTTCCTTTCCTTTTGTTTCCTTTCATCTCCTTTCCTTTCCTTTCCTTTCCTTTCCTCTCCTTTCCTTTCCTTTCCTTTCCTTTCCTTTCCTCTCCTTTCCTTTCCTTTCCTTTCCTTTCCTTTCCTTTCCTCTCCTTTCCTTTCCTTTCCTTTCCTTTCCTTTCATCTCCTTTCCTCTCCTTTCCTTTCCTTTCCTTTCCTTTCCTCTCCTTTCCTTTCCTTTCCTTTCCTTTCCTCTCCTTTCCTTTCCTTTCCTTTCCTTTCCTTTCCTTTCCTTTCCTTTCCTCTCCTTTCCTTTCCTTTCCTTTTGTTTCCTTTCATCTCCTTTCCTTTCCTTTTGTTTCCTTTCATCTCCTTTCCTTTCCTTTCCTGCCTGTAAGTCGCTTTGGATAAAAGTATAAAACAGAAAGAAAAGCAGAAGCTTCTGAAGGTTAGAGATGAAAATGTAAGACAAGTTTTCAAAGGAACCTAATTGGCTGAGAATAAACTCCAACTGGAGCAGATCTGCAGAAAACGAAGCCCGAAACGAGCCGGGCGACGGTAGAAGAAGTCGTTTCTAATGAGAAGGTTTCGTGTTGCTGCAGCTGGCCCTCAGAGAGCCGCCGGCCACCCACCTGATTATGTTTCACCTTGTTTACGCCCTGCCTGCGTGGAGCTGTCTCATTACGTCCATCTCACCGAATCACTGGGCCGAGGGAGGAAAGGGGGGAGGAAAGGGGGAGGGAGCAGGTAAACACAAGGACAGGTGAGGAAAGACGGTTAGATGGAACGCAGGCGGGCGTGTGACGTTGTTCGAATCTGACAAGAGACGAGAAAGTGTTTAGTGTGGAAATCAGTGGGAGAAGGACGCGGTGACACCTCAGTGCTGGCTTTATATCAGGAAGCCTGCACACGTGCACACGTGCACACCGTGCACACGCACGTGCACGGCTTTTTTAAATCATGAAAAAGGGCTTTTTCATCTTATTCATCTAATTCTCTTATATATAAATATATATAAATATATATATATATATATTTATATATAAGATATATATATATTATATATGTATATATATGATCAATGTGCAGATCATTGATCAGCTCATTGATCAGCACATTGATCAGCACATTGATCAGCTCATTGATCAGCTCATTGATCACATTGATCAGCACATTGATCAGCACATTGATCAGCTCATTGATCAGCACATTGATCAGCTCATTGATCAGCACATTGATCAGCTCATTGATCAGCTCATTGATCACATTGATCAGCACATTGATCAGCACAGTGATCAGCACAGTGATCAGCTCATTGATCACATTGATCAGCACATTGATCACATTGATCAGCACATTGATCAGCTCATTGTTCAGCTCATTGAAGCAAGAAGCAGGTTTGTGTACCTGAGAGTAATAAAGCTGTCAGAGGCGTGCACGGTAACAGCTGTGCTCAGAAACAGCTGTGCTCAGAGACAGCTGTGCTCAGAGACAGCTGTGCTCAGAGACAGCTGTGCTCAGAGACAGCTGTGCTCAGAAACAGCTGTGCTCAGACCCAGCTGTGCTCAGAAACAGCTGTGCTCAGAAACAGCTGTGCTCAGAGACAGCTGTGCTCAGAGACAGCTGTGCTCAGAGACAGCTGTGCTCAGAAACAGCTGTGCTCAGACCCAGCTGTGCTCAGAAACAGCTGTGCTCAGAGACAGCTGTGCTCAGAGCCGGCTCTGCCAGCTGTGCTCAGACCCAGCTGTGCTCAGAAACAGCTGTGCTCAGAGACAGCTGTGCTCAGAGCCAGCTGTGCTCAGAAACAGCTGTGCTCAGAGACAGCTGTGCTCAGAAACAGCTGTGCTCAGAAACAGCTGTGCTCAGAGACAGCTGTGCTCAGAAACAGCTGTGCTCAGAAACAGCTGTGCTCAGAGCCATCTGTGCTCAGAAACAGCTGTGCTCTGAGACAGCTGTGCTCAGAGACAGCTGTGCTCAGAAACAGCTGTGCTCAGAGACAGCTGTGCTCAGAAACAGCTGTGCTCAGAAACAGCTGTGCTCAGAAACAGCTGTGCTCAGAAACAGCTGTGCTCAGAAACAGCTGTGCTCAGACCCAGCTGTGCTCAGAGACAGCTGTGCTCAGAAACAGCTGTGCTCAGAAACAGCTGTGCTCAGAAACAGCTGTGCTCAGAAACAGCTGTGCTCAGAGACAGCTGTGCTCAGAGACAGCTGTGCTCAGAGCCATCTGTGCTCAGAAACAGCTGTGCTCTGAGACAGCTGTGCTCAGAAACAGCTGTGCTCAGAGACAGCTGTGCTCAGAAACAGCTGTGCTCAGAAACAGCTGTGCTCAGAGACAGCTGTGCTCAGAAACAGCTGTGCTCAGAGCCAGCTGTGCTCAGAGCCAGCTGTGCTCAGAAACAGCTGTGCTCAGAGACAGCTGTGCTCAGAGACAGCTGTGCTCAGAAACAGCTGTGCTCAGAGACAGCTGTGCTCAGAGACAGCTGTGCTCAGAAACAGCTGTGCTCAGAAACAGCTGTGCTCAGAAACAGCTGTGCTCAGACCCAGCTGTGCTCAGAAACAGCTGTGCTCAGAGACAGCTGTGCTCAGAGCCGGCTCTGCCAGCTGTGCTCAGAAACAGCTGTGCTCAGAAACAGCTGTGCTCAGAGACAGCTGTGCTCAGAAACAGCTGTGCTCAGAAACAGCTGTGCTCAGAGACAGCTGTGCTCAGAGCCATCTGTGCTCAGAAACAGCTGTGCTCTGAGACAGCTGTGCTCAGAGACAGCTGTGCTCAGAAACAGCTGTGCTCAGAGACAGCTGTGCTCAGAAACAGCTGTGCTCTGAGACAGCTGTGCTCAGAGACAGCTGTGCTCAGAAACAGCTGTGCTCAGAGACAGCTGTGCTCAGAAACAGCTGTGCTCAGAAACAGCTGTGCTCAGAGCCAGCTGTGCTCAGAAACAGCTGTGCTCAGAGCCAGCTGTGCTCAGAAACAGCTGTGCTCAGAGACAGCTGTGCTCAGAAACAGCTGTGCTCAGAAACAGCTGTGCTCAGAGCCAGCTGTGCTCAGAAACAGCTGTGCTCAGAGACAGCTGTGCTCAGAGCCGGCTCTGCCAGCTGTGCTCAGAAACAGCTGTGCTCAGAAACAGCTGTGCTCAGAAACAGCTGTGCTCAGAAACAGCTGTGCTCAGAGACAGCTGTGCTCAGAGACAGCTGTGCTCAGAGCCATCTGTGCTCAGAAACAGCTGTGCTCTGAGACAGCTGTGCTCAGAGCCAGCTGTGCTCAGAAACAGCTGTGCTCAGAGACAGCTGTGCTCAGAAACAGCTGTGCTCAGAAACAGCTGTGCTCAGAGCCAGCTGTGCTCAGAAACAGCTGTGCTCAGAGACAGCTGTGCTCAGAGCCGGCTCTGCCAGCTGTGCTCAGAAACAGCTGTGCTCAGAAACAGCTGTGCTCAGAAACAGCTGTGCTCAGAGACAGCTGTGCTCAGAAACAGCTGTGCTCAGAAACAGCTGTGCTCAGAAACAGCTGTGCTCAGAGACAGCTGTGCTCAGAGACAGCTGTGCTCAGAGCCATCTGTGCTCAGAAACAGCTGTGCTCTGAGACAGCTGTGCTCAGAGACAGCTGTGCTCAGAAACAGCTGTGCTCAGAGACAGCTGTGCTCAGAAACAGCTGTGCTCAGAAACAGCTGTGCTCAGAGCCAGCTGTGCTCAGAAACAGCTGTGCTCAGAGACAGCTGTGCTCAGAGACGGCTGTGCTCAGAGACGGCTGTGCTCAGAGACAGCTGTGCTCAGAAACAGCTGTGCTCAGAAACAGCTGTGCTCAGAGACAGCTGTGCTCAGAGACGGCTGTGCTCAGAGATGGCTGTGCTCAGAGACAGCTGTGCTCAGAGCCAGCTGTGCTCAGAGACAGCTGTGCTCAGAGACGGCTGTGCTCAGAGACGGCTGTGCTCAGAGACAGCTGTGCTCAGAGCCAGCTGTGCTCAGAAACAGCTGTGCTCAGAAACAGCTGTGCTCAGAAACAGCTGTGCTCAGAGACAGCTGTGCTCAGACCCGGCTGTGCTCAGAGCCGGCTGTGCTCAGAAACGGCTGTGCTCAGACCCGGCTGTGCTCAGAGCCGGCTGTGCTCAGAAACGGCTGTGCTCAGAGACGGCTGTGCTCAGAAACAGCTGTGCTCAGAGACAGCTGTGCTCAGAGACAGCTGTGCTCAGAGACAGCTGTGCTCAGAAACAGCTGTGCTCAGAGCCAGCTGTGCTCAGAGACGGCTGTGCTCAGAGCCAGCTGTGCTCAGAAACAGCTGTGCTCACAGACAGCTGTGCTCTGAGCCAGCTTTCATTCTGCCACCTCTTAGAGGGTCAGGGTTAGGTTCTGAGGACCATCGATCCGTCTCCGGTCCCTCAGAGGCTCCGTTACCGGCAGCTCGGCTCGCCATCAGCTCGTCACTCTGAGCATTTCTGGAGCAGAACTAATCGGGCTGGAGAGGAGACTCTCCCTGCTGCCAGCCATGCATGAACCGGTCCTACCGATGTGTGCAGGAGGCCAGCCGATCCGGACTGGTAAACGGGTTATAAATAACATGTTTATACTCCATCTAAAGTGGAGAAGATGGGGACCAGAGCTCTTCTGTCCCGGTCTGAATGGTTTCCCTCCAGGACCACCTATATTTCCCAGCATTCAGTGAGTCACCCCCACATGTGGGACCGCAAATCTTCTTTCAGAAGCTTTTTTTTTCTCTGCAAACACTTTTCTTTTGAAATTAATTCAGCGCTGCATGAAATATTAACAGTATTTTAATATTTCAGGGCAAATAATGAGAGCCCTTGACCTCTGAATTTAAATTTAATCATTACATGCAGAATTTATTCACTGCATTTTCCCCTGGTCTGTCTAGGAAACGTTCCTGGTAGAACAGAGTTCCCTCTACTGGAGGTGGAAGTGATGAAGAAGAAGAAGAAGAGGAGGAACAGCTGATTCATTTCAGACAAACATGCAGCTTTACAGAGGTAAGGAAATATTTGGACCGATCAGGAACAAAGTGTCTGACAGCTCATCAAACCGAAGGTCGAACACAACCCGTTCCCGCTCGTCTTCAGCGGGGTTGGTAAAAAGGTATTTGGCTGCCTGTCATCCTCAGTCACCTTCATCCGCCCCCCCCCCCCCCCCCCCCCCGGCCTACATCACGGGATCATTCTCTGAGCATCTCGCCATGAGAGCAACGTCCACTCAGGCTCCTAAATGACACACATTCTTCTTCTGTGGTGGAATTACTGCAACATCCTGTCAAAGGAAAACATTCTTTTCATTATCCAGAGAAACAAAGAGCGTCCCTGAGAAAACGGAGCTGCTGTTAAAATGATTAAATGAAAACTCAGTTCCCCTGAAAGCTCCATCTGAAGACACGATAATGAGTCCGAACATCGGACAGATTCAATCTCACTGCCAAACATGCAAAGAGAAACGCTTTGTGGGGGCGAATGTGACCAAAGGGCAGAAGACTCAGGCTGTGTTTCAAACCGCATACTTCTCCTACTAACTTTCTGAGTTAGTATGTGAGTTTGAGTAAGCAGAAGTTCCCGGATGCATACTAGATTCTCCTAAATGTTGGGTATGCATCATGAGGTTACTACTCATACTCAAACTACCCAAGATGCAACGTAACGTGACGTCGCCGATCGTCATTTCCTGTCAAAACGGCAGTTTCAAGCTGGCTACAACGAGGGTAGGTTCACTTCCTGTTTTCAAAACAAAAGCACCAATTGTATGGTAATGGCTTTCCCTATGATAAAAGGCAACGGGTATTTTATTTTGTGAAAATAACAGGAAGTGCGTTAGCTCACTGCGGCTAGCTTTAGTAGCGCCGAATTCGTGGGAACAAAATTGTAAACAGCCGGTATTTTGTCAGGTTTTCAACACGTTGGGGATCTAAACGACTACTTTCTCACCTGAAAATGTTTCAAATGTTGCTAAAGTTTACAGAGTTTAGAGCTTAAGAGAAATCAGCTTCAGGCCGGCTGATTTCAGCTCGGGCAGGAGCGAAGTGCATTGTGGGTAAACGCTCTGCATACTGTCTGATTGATGAGTATGTAGTATGCTGTATGTAGTATGTAGTTTCGAACACAGCCAAAGTGAAACTCTACAAAATAAAACCGGAAGTTTAAGGAAAAAAAGAAAACTCAGAAGACAAACTGGGACCATGACAGATTGTTTATCCAGTGTCCCTGATTTAAGGGCCTTAAACGGATATTTCTGTTTCTTTAAAGTGGGGTTGAGTAAAGAAGTCACAGCCATGGACTATTTTCTGAGAGGGGGGGACGCACACTCCTCAATGATTAAGATTTGATTTGAAGTTCTTTTATAATAGCATGCAGTTATAAGAGAACTATGGATGAACACGGCATCTTTATTGTTAAGAAAATGAAACTTTGATCACTAAATCGAGCCATTTAAGGAACGTAACAGCAACATTTGGACCCTTCAATGTGTCGTTTATTCAGTAGTGATTAGGGCTGGGCAACGATTAAAATGTTTAATCTAATTAATCAGATGATTTCCCTGATTAATCACGATTAATCGCAGAGGGACTGAGTTCAAGTCTTTACCAGCTTCCACTCAATTTTTCTGTCTTCAAATTTTGAAACCAACAAGCAGAGTCATAGCTCAGAGGGCCAATAAACTGCTTTGGGACTCAGAGGTCACATGTTCAAGTCCTGTGAGAGCTGCTCAAAGAGGTTAAATGTCTCCAGCTTTTAGAGGCCAAAGCAAAGCGTGAAAAGCTTTAAGGTGGAAACTTTCATTCTCTCATTTAATGGCTCAAACTGGTACTGAGCAGCTTTTAGTTTCTCAGGATGAGGGATCAGAGCTCTTAAACAAATAAAGTCTGCAGCTCAGCATCCCAACAGAAGAATGGAAGCAGCTCAGAAAGGAGGCTGAAGCTGTGATTGGGCGCTTCAGGCAGATGCAGAGCAGCTTCTGGAAGCAGAGGGAGGGGCTTCAGCTCCTGTGGACGCTGAAGGCTTTCAGAAAAGGAAGGGCAGGATGTTCAGCTCAGAGCAGGCTGGGCTTTATGAAGCCAAAATGAAAAGAGAAACTTTAGGATTCAACCTTTCAGTGTGTAGTTGAACAGCTCAGGCTGTTGGCTGAACCTTTGAGCCTCAAAGAACATGGAGATTATGATGACAGCACCTTTAAAGAACTACAAAGTGCTCAGGAAGAGTAGCTCAGGATGATGGGACACTGCCTGGGATTGGAAGCATCATGGGTTCAATTCCCACAAATGAAATGTTAGGTTTTATCCTTTAAGGAATCCAATCATCATTTCTCTCAGGGATAGAGACCAACAATCAAAGTAAGGTTTGTGTGAAAGTGTTACAGGGCAGATAGCTCAGACTGATAAAACAGTGAGATGGTGTTTGGGAGAGTGGGGGATCAAATCCCACAGCTGTTAAAAGCTGTAAAGGGTGCATAGCATAGAAGGGCAGATAGCGTAGCATAGCATAGATGGGCTCATAGTGTAGCATAGGGGGAGTGTAACATAGAGGGGCATAGTATAGCATAGAACAGGTGCATAGCATAGCATAAGCATAGAAGTAAGCAGAGAGAGGAGAAAATATAGGAGAGCGTAGAATAGCAATAGAGAAGAAGAGCAGAGAATCAAGTAGCATAGAGAGAGGAGTAGGAAAGGGGCCTGAGGGGCCCCTGAGATTCCTAAAGGTAAAAGCAGGGGTTATGGAGCAGCTATTATGTGGATTATATAGCTATAACATTTCTATTCTGCCACTATTGCATAATAATACTCATCATGTTTAAAAAAAAAATTAATAATAGCTACCTATCTTATTTTATCCTATTCTATATCTATCTCCGCTTATTCTATTTTAGCCTCTCCTGTTCTTCTAAAACCTGAACCTTCACTTCTTTCCTGCTCTTTTCTATTCTATTTGCTGCACTGCTCCAGGTGCTGACATCAGGACCCTAACCAGGGTCTTCTCCACAGGCAGCTCACGGTCTCCAGGTGCTGACATCAGGACTCGAACCAGGGTCTTGTCCACGGGCCGCTCACGGTCTCTGACAGCTCCATCACGCCACCAGTCCTCCCGGGACTTGGAGATGTTCTGGGAGCACATTTAAGTCTTCCTTCTCGGGTCGGACTGTAAAATTTGTTCAGTCTCAGAGTTGAAAGGATTCGCCTAACAGCACCTGATGCATCAGCAGACGTGGGCTTCGATGCCCCACTCTCCCAAACACCACCTCACTGTTTTATCAGTCTGAGCTATCTGCCCTGTAACACTTTCACACAAACCTTACTTTGATTGTTGGCCTCTATCCCTGAAAGAAATTATGATTAGATTCCTTAAAGAAGAAAACCTGGAAGTCCACAGAGAATTTGAGGGAATTGAACCCATGATGCTTCTAACCCAAGGCAGCATCTCATCATCCTGAGCTACTCTTTCTGAGCAGCTTTGTAGAACTTTAAAAGTCCTGTGATCATAATCTCCATGTTCTCGGAGGCTCAAAGGTTCAGCCAACAGCCTGAGCTGTTCAACTACACACTGAAAGGTTGAATCCTAAAGTTTCTCTTTTCATTTTGGCTTCATAAATCCTGAGACTGATGAGCACAGACACTATGTTTTAGTGTCCCAACATGTTTCCTGTGAAGCAGCTTTGCTCATCAACTGTCTTTGGTTTGTTGAGCTGCTTGGTGTTGGGTTGGGACTGTTCTGTCTCAGGCTCTGTGTCCCAACAAAGTCTCTGACTTGTTGGTTTAGAAACTTGAAGACTGAGAAAAATTGAGAGGAAGCTGGTAAAGGCTTGAACTCAGTCCCTCTGCCTTCTCAAGCTGCACTCTAACAGGCAGAGCTGTTCTTCCTGACAGTAGATGGGTCTCTCTCGAAGCTTTTGTCTCTTTTTCTTTAGTTGTCACCTTCAAAAGCCCAGCGCATAGAATAGATCAGAAAAGAAGGGAAGGGAAGGTTTTAGAAGAACACGAGAGGCTAAAATAGAATCGGTAAATATATAGATAGAACAGGTGAAGATAGAGATAGGATAGGCAAAGATGGAGATAGGATAGAATAGACCAAGTTAGGTATAGAATAGGCAAAGATAGAGATAAGATAGGGTAGGATAGGATAGGCAAAGATAAGATAGGATAGGATAGGATAGGATAAGATAGGATATAGATAAGAAGAATGAAAGAAAGAGTGAAATGCTCGAAGAAAGAAGTCTTCTTATTTGCTTCAGCAGCTCAGGCTGTTAGCAGAAGGCTTTAAGTCGGAAAGGGGTTTCCTTAAAGCTGAAGTGTGCTGAAGAAGCAGCTCAGCTGTGAGCTCACATAGCACAAGCTGTTAGAGATCAGCTTGAGAAGCAGAGGGACTGAGTTCAAGTCTTTACCAGCTTCCACTCAATTTTTCACACTCTTCAAATTTTGAAGCCAACAAGTCAGAGACTTTGTTGGGACACAGAGCCTGAGACAGAACAGTCCCAACCCAACACCAAGCAGCTCAACAAACCAGAGACAGTTGATGAGCAAAGGTTGTTCGGCTCAGAGCAGGCTGGGATTTATGAAGCCAAAATGAAAAGAGAAACTTTAGGATTCAACCTTTCAGTGTGTAGTTGAACAGCTCAGGCTGTTGGCTGAACCTTTGAGCCTCAAAGAACATGGAGATTATGATGACAGCACCTTTAAAGAACTACAAAAGTGCTCAGGAAGAGTAGCTCAGGATGATGGGACACTGCCTGGGATTGGAAGCATCATGGGTTCAATTCCCACAAATGAAATATTAGGTTTTATCCTTTAAGGAATCCAATCATCATTTCTCTCAGGGATAGAGACCAACAATCAAAGTAAGGTTTGTGTGAAAGTGTTACAGGGCAGATAGCTCAGACTGATAAAACAGTGAGGTGGTGTTTGGGAGAGTGGGGCATCGAAGCCCACGTCTGCTGATGCATCAGGTGCTGTTAAGTGAATCCTTTCAACTTTGGAAACTCTGAGACTGAACAAATTTTACAGTCCGACCCTTAGAAGGAAGACTTAAATGTGCTCCCAAAACATCTCCAAGTCCCGGGAGGACTGGTGGCGTGATGGAGCTGTCGGAGACCGTGAGCTGCCTGTGGAGAAGACCCTGGTTCGAGTCCTGATGTCAGCACCTGGAGACCGTGAGCTGCCTGTGGAGAAGACCCTGGTTCGAGTCCTGATGTCAGCACCTGGAGACCGTGAGCTGCCTGTGGAGAAGACCCTGGTTCGAGTCCTGATGTCAGCACCTGGAGCAGTGCAGCAAATAGAATAGAAAAGAGCAGGAAAGAAGTGAAGGTTCAGGTTTTAGAAGAATAGGAGAGGCTAAAAGAGAATAGGCAAATATAGATATAGAATAGTCCAGGCTAGATATAGAATAGGCGGAGATAGATATAGAATAGTCCAGGCTAGATATAGAATAGGCGGAGATAGATATAGAATAGTCCAGGCTAGAGATAGATATAGAATAGTCCAGGCTTGAGATAGATATAGAACAGTCCAGGCTTGAGATAGAATAGGTGGAGATAGAATAGAATAGGAGAAGATAGGGAGGGATAGAGTTGGCCAAGATAGGGATAGAATATGCAAAGATAGAATAGGCGAAGATAGAATAGGCAAAGATAGGATAGGCAAAGGTAGCTATTATTAATTTTCTGTTGTTGAGCCAATACATAGATGATGATTATTGTATAGTATAATAGCTGCTCCATGATCCCTACTTTCACCTGTAGGAATCTCCATAACCTCCTGCTTTTACCTTTGAGAATCTCAGGGCACCTCTCCTTCTCCTCTCTCTATGCTGCTCTGCTCTTCTTCTCCTGTCTATGCTATTCTTATTATTATTATTATCTATGCTATTTTCTGCTTGTCTGCCCCTCTTCACTCTCTACTTACTTCTATGCTTATGCTACACTATGCTCCCCTTCTACGTTCAACGCTATACTATCCTCCTCTTCTATGTTCTATGCTATGCTATGCTGCACTATGCCCCTCTATGTTACACTCCCCCTATGCTACACTATGAGCCCATCTATGCTATGCTACGCTATCTGCCCTTCTATGCTATGCACCCTTTACAGCTTTTAACAGCTGTGGGATTTGATCCCCCACTCTCCCAAACACCACCTCACTGTTTTATCAGTCTGAGCTATCTGCCCTGTAACACTTTCACACAAACCTTACTTTGATTGTTGGTCTCTATCCCTAAGAGAAATGATGATTGGATTCCTTAAAGGATAAAACCTAATATTTCATTTGTGGGAATTGAACCCATGATGCTTCCAATCCCAGGCAGTGTCCCATCATCCTGAGCTACTCTTCCTGAGAACTTTTGTAGTTCTTTAAAGGTGCTGTCATCATAATCTCCATGTTCTTTGAGGCTCAAAGGTTCAGCCAACAGCCTGAGCTGTTCAACTACACACTGAAAGGTTGAATCCTAAAGTTTCTCTTTTAACTTTGGCTTCATAAAGCCCAGCCTGCTCTGAGCTGAACATCCTGCCCTTCCTTTTCTGAAAGCCTTCAGCGTCCACAGGAGCTGAAGCCCCTCCCTCTGCTTCCAGAAGCTGCTCTGCATCTGCCTGAAGCACCCAATCACAGCTTCAGCCTCCTTTCTGAGCTGCTTCCATTCTTCTGTTGGGATGCTGAGCTGCAGACTTTATTTGTTTAAGAGCTCTGATCCCTCATCCTGAGAAACTAAAAGCTGCTCAGTACCAGTTTGAGCCATTAAATGAGAGAATGAAAGTTTCCACCTTAAAGCTTTTCACTCTTTGCTTTGGCCTCTAAAAGCTGGAGACATTTAACCTCTTTGAGCAGCTCTCACAGGACTTGAACATGTGACCTCTGAGTCCCAAAGCAGTTTATTGGCCCTCTGAGCTATGACTCTGCTTGTTGGTGATGCTTTCTTGGCACTTTTTACCTGAGACTGATGAGCACAGACACTATGTTTTAGTGTCCCAACATGTTTCCTGTGAAGCAGCTTTGCTCATCAACTGTCTTTGGTTTGTTGAGCTGCTTGGTGTTGGGTTGGGACTGTTCTGTCTCAGGCTCTGTGTCCCAACAAAGTCTCTGACTTGTTGGTTTAGAAATTTGAAGACTGAGAAAAATTGAGAGGAACCTGGAAAAGGCTTGAACTCAGTTCCTCTGCCTTCTCAAGCTGCACTCTAACAGCCAGAGCTGTTCTTCCTGACAGTAGATGGGTCTCTCTCGAAGCTTTTGTCTCTTTTTCTTTAGTTTTCACCTTCAAAAGCCCAGCGCATAGAATAGATCAGAAAAGAAGGGAAGGGAAGGTTTTAGAAGAACACGAGAGGCTAGAGTAGAATCGGTAAATATATAGATAGAACAGGTGAAGATAGAGATAGGATAGGCAAAGATGGAGATAGGATAGAATAGACCAAGTTAGGTATAGAATAGGCAAAGATAGAGATAAGATAGGATAGGATAGGATAGGCAAAGATAGGATAGGATAGAATAGGTCAAGTTAGGTATAAAATAGGCAAATATAGAGATAGGATAGGATAGGATAGGATAGGCAAAAATAGGATAGGATAGAATAGGTCAAGTTAGGTATAGAATAGGCAAAGATAGAGATAAGATAGGATAGGATAGGATAAGATAGGATAGGCAAAGATAGACATAGGATAGGATAGAATATGTCAAGTTATATATAGAATAGGCAAAGATAGAGATAAGATAGGATAGGATAGTATAGGTCAAGTTAGGTATAGAATAGGCAAAGATAGAGATAGGATAGGATAGAATATGTCAAGTTATATATAGAATAGGCAAAGATAGAAATAGGATAGGATAGAATATGTCAAGTTATATATAGAATACACAAATAAAGAGATAAGATAGGATAGGATCGGATAAGATAGAGATAGGATAGGATAGGATAGGATAGGATAGGATAGGATAGGATAGGATAGGATAGGATAGGCAAAGATAGACATAGGATAGGATAGGATAGGCAAAGAAAGAGATAATATAGGATAGAATAGGTCATTATATATAGAATAGGCAAAGATAGAGATAGGATAGAAAAGGATAGAATAGGTCAAGTTAAGTATAGAATAGGCAAAGATAGAGATAAGATAGGATAGAATATGTCAAGTTATATATAGAATAGACAAATAAAGAGATAAGATAGGATAGGATAGGATAAGATAGAGATAGGATAGGATAGAATAGGTCAAGTTATATATACAATAGGCAAAGATAGAGATAAGATAGAACAGGATAGGATAGATTAGAATAGGTCAAGTTAGGTATAGAATAGGCAAAGATAGAGATAGGATAGGATAGAATATGTCAAGTTATATATAGAATAGACAAATAAAGAGATAAGATAGGATAGGATAGGATAAGATAGAGATAGGATAGGATAGAATAGGTCAAGTTATATATACAATAGGCAAAGATAGAGATAAAATAGGACAGGATAGGATAGATTAGAATAGGTCAAGTTAGGTATAGAATAGATAAACGACAGAGAACGTGATCGCTGTCATAGGCCAGCATTACCTGCTTATTCAATGAGATAGGAATAAATGTCTGGGTTTGTGACCTCAGGCCACTGAGAGGGGTCGTTTACCCACTTCTCCTCCGGTAGGTTGTATGGACAAACATTCCCTAACTCTTTGATTTTTTCCATCTAACGTGAAATAGCTGTCCATCTGACTAATGTGAGCCAGTGCAGGAGGTTCCCAGGCCGGTTAACGTAAGATAGGCTAAATAAAGACAGATTTGTATTTACCGCCAGTCAAAGCCGGCAGTTTGTTTTCACTGGAATGGGGGCGTGCTCATGTGCCACTCTCTTCTATAGTTCCGACGTTCACGGACAGAGTCGCTATCACTGAGAGCCCTCCGGTAATTCTGTCAAAACTACCAAGAATGAAAGAAAGAGTGAAATGCTCGAAGACAGAAGTCTTCTTATTTGCTTCAACAGCTCAGGCTGTTAGCAGAAGGCTTTAAGTCGGAAAGGGGTTTCCTTAAAGCTGAAGTGTGCTGAAGAAGCAGCTCTGCTGTGAGCTCACGTAGCACAAGCTGTTAGAGATCAGCTTGGGAACTCTCAGGGACTGAGTTCAAGTCTTTACCAGCTTACAGACCATGAGACAGACCAGTCCCAACCCAACACCAAGCAGCTCAACAAACCAAAGACAGTTGATGAGCAAAGCTGCTTCACAGGAAACATGTTGGGACACTAAAACATAGTGTCTGTGCTCATCAGTCTCAGGTAAAAAGTGCCAAGAAAGCAGCACCAACAAGCAGAGTCATAGCTCAGAGGGCCAATAAACTGCTTTGGGACTCAGAGGTCACGTGTTCAAGTCCTGTGAGAGCTGCTCAAAGAGGTTAAATGTCTCCAACTTTTAGAGGCCAAAGCTTGAAAAGCTTTAAGGTGGAAATTTTCACTCTCTCATTTAATGGCTCAAACTGGTACTGAGCAGCTTTTAGTTTCTCAGGATGAGGGATCAAAGCTGTTAAACAAATAAAGTCTGCAGCTCAGCATCCCAACAGAAGAATGGAAGCAGCTCAGAAAGGAGGCTGAAGCTGTGATTGGGCGCTTCAGGCAGATGCAGAGCAGCTTCTGGAAGCAGAGGGAGGGGCTTCAGCTCCTGTGGACGCTGAAGGCTTTCAGAAAAGGAAGGACAGGATGTTCAGCTCAGAGCAGGCTGGGATTTATGAAGCCAAAATGAAAAGAGAAACTTTAGGATTCAACCTTTCAGTGTGTAGTTGAACAGCTCAGGCTGTTGGCTGAACCTTTGAGCCTCAAAGAACATGGAGATTATGATGACAGCACCTTTAAAGAACTACAAAAGTGCTCAGGAAGAGTAGCTCAGGATGCTGGGACATTGCCTGGGATTGGAAGCGTCATGGGTTCAATTCCCACAAATGCTCTGTGGACTTCCAGCTTTTCTTCTTTAAGCATTCTAGTAATAATTTCTTTCAGGGATAGAGACCAACAATCATAGTAAGGTTGGTGTGAAAGCGTGAAACCGATGGGCAGATAGCTCAGACTGATAAACCAGTGAGGTGGTGTTTGGGAGAGTGGGGCATCGAAGCCCACGTCTGCTGATGCATCAGGTGCTGTTAGGTGAATCCTTTCAACTCTGAGACTGAACAAATTTTACAGTCTGACCCGAGAATGAAGGCTTAAATACGCTCCCAGAACATCTCCAAGTCCCGGGAGGACTGGTGGCGTGATGGAGCTGTCGGAGACCGTGAGCTGCCCGTGGAGAAGACCCTGGTTCGAGTCCTGATGTCAGCACCTGGAGACCGTGACCTGCCTGTGGAGAAGACCCTGGTTCGAGTCCTGATGTCAGCACCTGGAGCAGTGCAGCAAATAGAATAGAAAAGAGCAGGAAAGAAGTGAAGGTTCAGGTTTTAGAAGAACAGGAGAGGCTAAAAGAGAATAGGCGGAGATAGAGATAGAATAGGCGGAGATAGATATAGAATAGGCGGAGATAGATATAGAATAGAAAAGGCGGAGATAGAGATAGAATAGGTGGAGATAGATATAGAATAGAATAGGTGGATATAGATATAGAATAGAAAAGGCGGAGAAAGAGATAGAATAGGTGGAGATAGATATAGAATAGGCGGAGATAGAGATAGAATAGGCGGAGATAGATATAGAATAGAAAAGGCAGAGATAGAATGGGAGAAGATAGATATAGAATAGTCCAGGCTTGAGATAGAATAGGTGGAGATAGAATAGAATAGGAGAAGATAGATAGGGAGGGATAGAATTGGCCAAAATAGGGATAGAATATGCGAAGATGGAGATAGAATAGGCAAAGACAGGACAGAAGGGTTAGGGTGAAGATAGGTAGCTATTATTAATTTTTTTGGTTTGTTGTTGAGCCAATACATAGGTGATTATTATTGCACAATAATATGTGGGAACGTCAATAACCCCCTGCTTTTACCTTTAGGTATTCTCAGGGGCCCCTTGGCCCCCTTTCCTTCTCCTCTCCCTATGCTGCTCTGCTTCTCCTGTCTATGCTATTCTTCTTCTTATTATTAATATTATCTATGCTATTTTCTGCTTGTCTGCCCCTCTTCACTCTCTACTTACTTCTATGCTTATGCTACACTATGCTCCCCTTCTACGTTCAACGCTATACTATCCTCCTCTTCTATGTTCTATGCTATGCTGCACTCTGCTCCTCTATGTTACACTCCCCCTATGCTACATTCCCCCTACTCTACACTATGAGCCCATCTATGCTATGCTATCTGCCCTTCTATGCTATGCACCCTTTACAGCTTTTAACAGCTGTGGGATTTGATCCCCCACTCTCCCAAACACCATCTCACTGTTTTATCAGTCTGAGCTATCTGCCCTGTAACACTTTCACACAAACCTTACTTTGATTGTTGGTCTCTATCCCTGAGAGAAATGATGATTGAATACCTTAAAGGATAAAACCTAATATTTCAGTAGTGGGAATTGAACCAATGATGCTTCCAACCCAAGGCAGTGTCCCATCATCCTGAGCTACTCTTCCTGAGCACTTTTGTAGTTCTTTAAAGGTGCTGTCATCATAATCTCCATGTTCTTTGAGGCTCAAAGGTCTAGCCAACAGCCTGAGCTGTTCAACTACACACTGAAAGGTTGAATCCTCAGGGTCGGACTGTAAAATTTGTTCAGTCTCAGAGTTTCCAAAGTTGAAAGGATTCACCTAACAGCACCTGGTGCTTCAGCAGACGTGGGCTTCGATGCCCCACTCTCCCAAACACCACCTCACTGTTTTATCAGTCTGAGCTATCTGCCCATCGGTGTCACACTTTCACACAAACCTTACTTTGATTGTTGGTCTCTATCCCTGAAAGAAATTATGATTAGATTCCTTAAAGAAGAAAACCTGGAAGTCCACAGAGCATTTGTGGGAATTGAACCCATGATGCTTCCAATCCCAGGCAGTGTCCCATCATCCTGAGCTACTCTTCCTGAGCGCTTTTGTAGTTCTTTAAAGGTGCTGTCATCATAATCTCCATGTTCTTTGAGGCTCAAAGGTTCAGCCAACAGCCTGAGCTGTTCAACTACACACTGAAAGGTTGAATCCTAAAGTTTCTCTTTTAACTTTGGCTTCATAAAGCCCAGCCTGCTCTGAGCTGAACATCCTGCCCTTCCTTTTCTGAAAGCCTTCAGCGTCCACAGGAGCTGAAGCCCCTCCCTCTGCTTCCAGAAGCTGCTCTGCATCTGCCTGAAGCGCCCAATCACAGCTTCAGCCTCCTTTCTGAGCTGCTTCCATTCTTCTGCTGGGATGCTGAGCTGCAGACTTTATTTGTTTAACAGCTCTAATCCCTCATCCTGAGAAACTAAAAGCTGCTCAGTACCAGTTTGAGCCATTAAATGAGAGAATGAAAGTTTCCACCTTAAAGCTTTTCACTGTTTGCTTTGGCCTCAAAAAGCTGGAGGTATTTAACCTCTTTTAGCAGCTCTCACAGGACTTGAACATGTGACCTCTGAGTCCCAAAGCAGTTTATTGGCCCTCTGAGCTATGACTCTGCTTGTTGGTGCTGCTTTCTTGGCACTTTTTACCTGAGACTGATGAGCACAGACACTATGTTTTAGTGTCCCAACATGTTTCCTGTGAAGCAGCTTTGCTCATCAACTGTCTTTGGTTTGTTGAGCTGCTTGGTGTTGGGTTGGGACTGTTCTGTCTCAGGCTTTGTGTCCCAACAAAGTCTCTGACTTGTTGGTTTAGAAATTTGAAGACTGAGAAAAATTGAGAGGAACCTGGAAAAGGCTTGAACTCAGTTCCTCTGCCTTCTCAAGCTGCACTCTAACAGGCAGAGCTGTTCTTCCTGACAGTAGATAGGTCTCTCTCGAAGCTTTTGTCTCTTTTTCTTTAGTTTTCACCTTCAAAAGCCCAGCGCATAGAATAGATCAGAAAAGAAGGGAAGGGAAGGTTTTAGAAGAACACGAGAGGCTAAAATAGAATCGGTAAATATATAGATAGAACAGGTGAAGATAGAGATAGGATAGGCAGAGATGGAGATAGGATAGAATAGACCAAGTTAGGTATAGAATAGTCAAAGATAGAGATAAGATAGGGTAGGATAGGATAGGCAAAGATAGGATAGGATAGAATAGGTCAAGTTAGGTATAAAATAGGCAAATATAGACATAGGATAGGATAGGATAGGATAGAATAGGCAAAAATAGACATAGGATAGGATAGGATAGGCAAAGAAAGAGATAAGATAGGATAGGATAGAATGGTCAAGTTAAGTATAGAATAGGCAAAGATAGAGATAAGATAGGATAGAATAGGCCAAGTTAGATATAGAATAGGCAAATAAAGAGATAAGATAGGATAGGATAGGATAAGATAGGATAGGATAGGCAAAGATAGAGATAGGATAGGATAGAATAGGCCAAATTAGGTATAGAATAGGCAAAAATAGAGATAGGATAGGATAGAATATGTCAAGTTATATATAGAATAGTTAAAAATAGAGATAGGATAGGAAAGGATATAATAGGTCAAGTTAGGTATAGAATAGGCAAAGATAGAGATAGAATAGGAAAGGATAGAATAGGTCAAGTTAGGTATAGAATAGGCAAAGATAGAGATAGGATAGGATAGAATATGTCAAGTTATATATAGAATTGGCAAAGATAGAGATAAGATAGGATAGGATAGAATAAGCCAAGTTAGATATAGAATAGGCAAATAAAGAGATAAGGTAGGATAGGATAGGATAAGATAGGATAGGCAATGATAGAGATAGGATAGGATAGAATAGGCCAAGTTATATATACAATAGGCAAAGACAGAGATAAAATAGGACAGGATAGGATAGATTAGAATAGGTCAAGTTAGGTATAGAATAGACAAACGACAGAGAACGTGATCGCTGTCATAGGCCAGCATTACCTGCTTATTCAATGAGATAGGAATAAATGTCTGGGTTTGTGACCTCAGGCCACTGAGAGGGGTCGTTTACCCACTTCTCCTCCGGTAGGTTGTATGGACAAACATTTCCTAACTCTTTGATTTTTTCCATGTAACGTGAAATAGCTGTCCATCTGACTAATGTGAGCCAGTGCAGGAGGTTCCCAGGCCGGTTAACGTAAGATAGGCTAAATAAAGACAGATTTGTATTTACCGCCAGTCAAAGCCGGCAGTTTGTTTTCACTGGAATGGGGGCGTGCTCATGTGCCACTCTCTTCTATAGTTCCGACGTTCACGGACAGAGTCGCTATCACTGAGAGCCCTCCGGTAATTCTGTCAAAACTACCAAGAATGAAAGAAAGAGTGAAATGCTCGAAGACAGAAGTCTTCTTATTTGCTTCAACAGCTCAGGCTGTTAGCAGAAGGCTTTAAGTCGGAAAGGGGTTTCCTTAAAGCTGAAGTGTGCTGAAGAAGCAGCTCTGCTGTGAGCTCACGTAGCACAAGCTGTTAGAGATCAGCTTGGGAACTCTCAGGGACTGAGTTCAAGTCTTTACCAGCTTACAGACCATGAGACAGACCAGTCCCAACCCAACACCAAGCAGCTCAACAAACCAAAGACAGTTGATGAGCAAAGCTGCTTCACAGGAAACATGTTGGGACACTAAAACATAGTGTCTGTGCTCATCAGTCTCAGGTAAAAAGTGCCAAGAAAGCAGCACCAAGAAGCAGAGTCATAGCTCAGAGGGTCAATAAACTGCTTTGGGACTCAGAGGTCACGTGTTCAAATCCCTCTGAGAGCTGCTCAAAGAGGTTAAATGTCTCCAACTTTTAGAGGCCAAAGCTTGAAAAGCTTTAAGGTGGAAATTTTCACTCTCTCATTTAATGGCTCAAACTGGTACTGAGCAGCTTTTAGTTTCTCAGGATGAGGGATCAGAGCTCTTAAACAAATAAAGTCTGCAGCTCAGCATCCCAACAGAAGAATGGAAGCAGCTCAGAAAGGAGGCTGAAGCTGTGATTGGGCGCTTCAGGCAGATGCAGAGCAGCTTCTGGAAGCAGAGGGAGGGGCTTCAGCTCCTGTGGACGCTGAAGGCTTTCAGAAAAGGAAGGGCAGGATGTTCAGCTCAGAGCAGGCTGGGCTTTATGAAGCCAAAGTTAAAAGAGAAACTTTAGGATTCAACCTTTCAGTGTGTAGTTGAACAGCTCAGGCTGTTGGCTGAACCTTTGAGCCTCAAAGAACATGGAGATTATGATGACAGCACCTTTAAAGAACTACAAAAGTGCTCAGGAAGAGTAGCTCAGGATGATGGGACCCTGCCTGGGATTGGAAGCATCATGGGTTCAATTCCCATAAATGAAATGTTAGGTTTTATCCTTTAAGGAATCCAATCATCGTTTCTCTCAGGGATAGAGACCAACAATCAAAGTAAGGTTTGTGTGAAAGTGTTACAGGGCAGATAGCTCAGACTGATAAACCAGTGAGGTGGTGTTTGGGAGAGTGGGGCATCGAAGCCCACGTCTGCTGATGCATCAGGTGCTGTTAGGTGAATCATTTCAACTTTGGAAACTCTGAGACTGAACAAATTTTACAGTCCGACCCGAGAATGAAGGCTTAAATACGCTCCCAGAACATCTCCAAGTCCCGGGAGGACTGGTGGCGTGATGGAGCTGTCGGAGACCGTGAGCTGCCCGTGGAGAAGACCCTGGTTCGAGTCCTGATGTCAGCACCTGGAGACCGTGAGCTGCCTGTGGAGAAGACCCTGGTTCGAGTCCTGATGTCAGCACCTGGAGACCGTGAGCTGCCTGTGGAGAAGACCCTGGTTCGAGTCCTGATGTCAGCACCTAGAGCAGTGCAGCAAATAGAATAGAAAAGAGCAGGAAAGAAGCGAAGGTTCAGGTTTTAGAAGAACAGGAGAGGCTAAAAGAGAATAGGCGGAGATAGAGATAGAATAGGCGGAGATAGAGATAGAATAGGCGGAGATAGAGATAGAATAGAAAAGGCGGAGATAGAAATAGAATAGGCGGAGATAGATATAGAATAGAAAAGGCGGAGATAGAGATAGAATGGGAGAAGATAGATATAGAATAGGAGAAGAAAGATATAGAATAGTCCAGGCTTGAGATAGAATAGGTGGAGATAGAATAGAATAGGAGAAGATAGATAGGGAGGGATAGAATTGGCCAAAATAGGGATAGAATATGCGAAGATGGAGATAGAATAGGCAAAGACAGGACAGAAGGGTTAGGGTGAAGATAGGTAGCTATTATTAATTTTTTTGGTTTGTTGTTGAGCCAATACATAGGTGATTATTATTGCACAATAATATGTGGGAACGTCAATAACCCCCTGCTTTTACCTTTAGGTAATCTCAGGGGCCCCTTGGCCCCCTTTCCTTCTCCTCTCCCTATGCTGCTCTGCTTCTCCTGTCTATGCTATTCTTCTTATTATTAATATTATCTATGCTATTTTATGCTTGTCTGCCCCTCTTCACTCTCTACTTACTTCTATGCTTATGCTACACTATGCTCCTCTTCTACATTCAACGCTATACTATCCTCCTCTTCTATGTTCTATGCTATGATGCACTTTGCTCCTCTATGTTACACTCCCCCTATGCTACACTATGAGCCCTTCTATGCTATGCACCCTTTACAGCTTTTAACAGCTGTGGGATTTGATCCCCCACTCTCCCAAACACCATCTCACTGTTTTATCAGTCTGAGCTATCTGCCCTGTAACACTTTCACACAAACCTTACTTTGATTGTTGGTCTCTATCCCTGAGAGAAATGATGATTGAATACCTTAAAGGATAAAACCTAATATTTCAGTGGTGGGAATTGAACCCCTGATGCTTCCAACCCAAGGCAGTGTTCCATCATCCTGAGCTACTCTTCCTGAGCACTTTTGTAGTTCTTTAAAGGTGCTGTCATCATAATCTCCATGTTCTTTGAGGCTCAAAGGTTCAGCCAACAGCCTGAGCTGTTCAACTACACACTGAAAGGTGTGTAGTTGAAAGGTTGAAAGGTCGGACTGTAAAATTTGTTCAGTCTCAGAGTTTCCAAAGTTGAAAGGATTCACCTAACAGCACCTGGTGCTTCAGCAGACGTGGGCTTCGATGCCCCACTCTCCCAAACACCACCTCACTGGTTTATCAGTCTGAGCTATCTGCCCATCGGTGTCACACTTTCACACAAACCTTACTTTGATTGTTGGCCTCTATCCCTGAAAGAAATTATGATTAGATTCCTTAAAGAAGAAAACCTGGAAGTCCACAGAGCATTTGTGGGAATTGAACCCATGATGCTTCCAATCCCAGGCAGTGTCCCATCATCCTGAGCTACTCTTCCTGAGAACTTTTGTAGTTCTTTAAAGGTGCTGTCATCATAATCTCCATGTTCTTTGAGGCTCAAAGGTTCAGCCAACAGCCTGAGCTGTTCAACTACACACTGAAAGGTTGAATCCTAAAGTTTCTCTTTTCATTTTGGCTTCATAAAGCCCAGCCTGCTCTGAGCTGAACATCCTGCCCTTCCTTTTCTGAAAGCCTTCAGCGTCCACAGGAGCTGAAGCCCCTCCCTCTGCTTCCAGAAGCTGCTCTGCATCTGCCTGAAGCGCCCAATCACAGCTTCAGCCTCCTTTCTGAGCTGCTCTTATTCTTCTGTTTGGATGCTGAGCTGCAGACTTTATTTGTTTAACAGCTCTGATCCCTCATCCTGAGAAACTAAAAGCTGCTCAGTACCAGTTTGAGCCATTAAATGAGAGAATGAAAGTTTCCACCTTAAAGCTTTTCACGCTTTGCTTTGGCCTCTAAAAGCTGGAGACATTTAACCTCTTTGAGCAGCTCTCACAGGACTTGAACATGTGACCTCTGAGTCCCAAAGCAGTTCATTGACCCTCTGAGCTATGACTCTGCTTGTTGGTGATGCTTTCTTGGCACTTTTTACCTGAGACTGATGAGCAGAGACACTATGTTTTAGTGTCCCAACATGTTTCCTGTGAAGCAGCTTTGCTCATCAACTGTCTTTGGTTTGTTGAGCTGCTTGGTGTTGGGTTGGGACTGTTCTGTCTCAGGCTCTGTGTCCCAACAAAGTCTCTGACTTGTTGGTTTCAAAATTTGAAGACTGAGAAAAATTGAGTGGAAGCTGGTAAAGCCTTAAACTCGGTCCCTGAGAGTTCCCAAACTGTAATTTGTAACATTAAGCCGTCCCACCGTGGCCCAGGATGCCTTCCGAGGTAACATTGTGTGAGATAACTTCCTGGTCTGATGTCAGGATACGCATCAGTTACCTTTGTTGACATGGCAACAGGAGATACCAGAAAGCTGCACATCTGGAAAGGTTTCCATCAAAGCTGGAACTACCAACAGGCAGAACAGTCGTCCGTACACAAATATTCCAACATTCTCTGACATTGTCAGAGTCTCCTGCAGGCCTCAGCTCTGACAAATGTTTAAATACAGGCTGAAAACAGTTCTGTTTAGCTGTGCATATGACACCTGAAAGTATTTTATCTGCACTCTTCACTTTTAAATGAATGAATGAATGATTATTTTTAATGTTTTTTTTTATTTTTTTATTTCTTTTAAATGATTTTTTTGCCTTCTTGTGATTTTCTGTAGCTGTAAAGCACTTTGAATTACCTTGTGTACGAATTGTGCTCTATAAATAAAATTGCCTTGCCTTCTGTTTTCATTTTCAGTTCACTGTGTGGAGGGTTCGGTTTACAGTCTAATGAACCGTCTTTGTGTGGCACACTTAATGTTTCTTACAGAGTCGTGTTTATCTGAGCCTTTTAAGCAGCTGCTGGCTGTGTTCTGTCGGCCTCATCCTGATAAATAGCTGTTTCTGTCAGCGAATAAGCTCAGAAACAGCAAACCTTATTGTGCAAAACAGGTGAAAACGTGAGGATTATCCACAGTGTTTGCTGGCTGCAACACTTCAGATCAAATCAGATGAATGAGGCATAAGTAATCAGCCCCGAGGAGATTTAAAGAAAGAAGAGTTGAGGCAGTTTTCCAGCTTTCTGTTCAACACCTCTGCATGGATCCTGGGTGTTCTCTCAGAAGCATCTGCTGCTCGTTGTGTTCCTGCTTCAGCAGAAGGAGACGGTTAATAACAGAAAACAAGACGGGCTTTGTTTGGTCTTAATTACTGTAAATCAGTCACATCAGCAGCCCACACACAGAAGCAGAAGCAGGTACGCTCGGGTTTAAAGGTTTAAAATCTCATCTCCCTTTGGGGGAACAACAGTAACTGTGTCTATAATCTGTTTATTCAAAGCACCCAGCGTCTCTGTTTCTGCCTCTGCTGGAATCCGTCTTACATGCAGTAAGTGAGAAGTTATTAGAACAAATGGGACGTAACCACGGGGCCCGGAGACGCTTTTTTCTCCACTTATATGAGATCAAACTGCAGCTTTACACACTGTACCCGAGGTAAAGTATTTACTCTGAAACATAGGAGGTAAACTCATTTTAATAAAGCGTGGATTCCCTTTCTTATCATCATATCAGTGTCAGTCGGTCGGTGTTTTAACTGCTTTGTGACCTCATAACCAGCAATTAAATGATGTTCCTTCTTCTTTTTCTCATAAAGTATTTTTCTGTGTGCAAAAAGGAGAAATTTGATCTGTTAAAGTTTTATTCAGAACCGAATCCCCTCTGGGCAACATGTGACATCATCACATTACATCACATTACGGTCACTCTGCAGACGCTTTTATCCAAAGCGACTTACGATAAGTGTGTTCCACATCGGTAGGCAAAAGAACTTCAGGTCACAAGAAATCAGAAGTGCATTTCGTTCCTAAACCAAACAGCTAAGACCATAACTAGCGCAGAGTAAGTGCAGTAAGTTAGGTACCGAGACACATGGGAAGACAATTTAGGAAACAAAGACAATTTAGGAAACAAACACAATTAAGAAAACAAAGACAGTTTAGGAAACAAAGACAATTTAGGAAACAAAGACAATTTAGGAAACAGAGACAATTTAGAAAACAAAGACAATTTAGGAAACAAAGACAATTTAGAAAACAAAGACAATTTAGAAACAAATACAATTTAGAAAACAAAGACAATTTAGGAAACAAACACAATTTAGAAAACAAAGACAATTTAGGAAACAAAGACAGTTTAGGAAACAAATACAGTTTAGAAAAAAAGACAATTTAGGAAACAAAGACAATTTAGAAAAAAAATACAATTTAGGAAACAAAGACAATTTAGAAAACAAAGACAATTTAGAAAACAAAGACAATTTAGGAAACAAAGACAATTTAGGAAACAAAGACAGTTTAGGAAACAAAGACAGTTTAGGAAACAAAGACAGTTTAGGAAACAAATACAATTTAGGAAACAAAGACAATTTAGGAAACAAAGACAGTTTAGGAAACAAAGACAGTTTAGGAAACAAAGACAGTTTAGGAAACAAAGACAATTTAGGAAACAAAGACAATTTAGGAAACAAAGACAATTTAGGAAACAAATACAATTTAGAAAACAAATACAATTTAGAAAAAAAAGACAATTTAGGAAACAAAGACAATTTAGAAAACAAAGACAATTTAGAAAAAAAAGACAATTTAGGAAACAAATACAATTTAGGAAACAAATACAATTTAGAAAACAAAGACAGTTTAGGAAACAAAGACAGTTTAGGAAACAAAGACAATTTAGGAAACAAATACAATTTAGAAAACAAAGACAATTTAGGAAACAAAGACAATTTAGAAAAAAAATACAATTTAGGAAACAAAGACAGTTTAGGAAACAAAGACAGTTTAGAAAAAAAGACAAATTAGGAAACAAAGACAATTTAGAAAAAAAAATACAATTTAGGAAACAAAGACAATTTAGAAAACAAAGACAATTTAGAAAACAAAGACAATTTAGGAAACAAAGACAATTTAGGAAACAAATACAATTTAGAAAACAAAGACAATTTAGAAAAAAAGACAATTTAGGAAACAAAGACAATTTAGAAAAAAAATACAATTTAGGAAACAAAGACAATTTAGAAAACAAAGACAATTTAGGAAACAAAGACAATTTAGGAAACAAAGACAATTTAGGAAACAAATACAATTTAGAAAACAAATACAATTTAGGAAACAAATACAATTTAGAAAACAAATACAATTTAGGAAACAAAGACAGTTTAGGAAAAGACAATTTAGAAAACAAAGACAATTTAGGAAACAAATACAATTTAGAAAACAAAGACAATTTAGAAAAAAAAGACAATTTAGGAAACAAAGACAGTTTAGGAAACAAAGACAATTTAGGAAACAAAGACAATTTAGGAAACAAAGACAATTTAGAAAACAAAGACAGTTTAGGAAACAAAGACAATTTAGGAAACAAAGACAGTTTAGGAAACAAAGACAGTTTAGGAAACAAAGACAATTTAGGAAACAAAGACAATTTAGGAAACAAAGACAGTTTAGGAAACAAAGACAGTTTAGGAAACAAAGACAATTCAGGAAACAAAGACACTTTAGGAAACAAAGACAATTTAGGAAACAAATACAGTTTAGAAAACAAAGACAATTTAGAAAACAAAGACAATTTAGGAAACAAAGACAATTTAGGAAACAAATACAATTTAGGAAACAAAGACAATTTAGAAAACAAAGACAGTTTAGGAAACAAAGACAGTTTAGGAAACAAAGACAATTTAGGAAACAAATACAATTTAGAAAACAAAGACAATTTAGGAAACAAAGACACTTTAGGAAACAAAGACAATTTAGGAAACAAAGACACTTTAGGAAACAAAGACAATTTAGAAAACAAAGACAGTTTAGGAAACAAAGACAATTTAGGAAACAAAGACACTTTAGGAAACAAAGACAATTTAGGAAACAAATACAGTTTAGAAAACAAAGACAATTTAGAAAACAAAGACAATTTAGGAAACAAAGACAATTTAGGAAACAAATACAATTTAGGAAACAAATACAATTTAGGAAACAAATACAATTTAGAAAACAAAGACAATTTAGGAAACAAAGACAGTTTAGGAAACAAAGACAATTTAGGAAACAAAGACAATTTAGGAAACAAAGACACTTTAGGAAACAAAGACAATTTAGGAAACAAAGACAATTTAGGAAACAAATACAATTTAGAAAACAAAGACAATTTAGGAAACAAAGACAATTTAGAAATAAAAGACAATTTAGGAAACAAAGACAGTTTAGGAAACAAAGACAGTTTAGGAAACAAAGACAATTTAGGAAACAAATACAATTTACAAAACAAAGACAATTTAGGAAACAAAGACAGTTTAGGAAACAAAGACAATTTAGGAAACAAAGACAATTTAGGAAACAAAGACAATTTAGAAAACAAAGACAGTTTAGGAAACAAAGACAATTTAGGAAACAAAGACAGTTTAGGAAACAAAGACAGTTTAGGAAACAAAGACAATTTAGGAAACAAAGACAATTTAGGAAACAAAGACAGTTTAGGAAACAAAGACAGTTTAGGAAACAAAGACAATTCAGGAAACAAAGACACTTTAGGAAACAAAGACAATTTAGGAAACAAATACAGTTTAGAAAACAAAGACAATTTAGAAAACAAAGACAATTTAGGAAACAAAGACAATTTAGGAAACAAATACAATTTAGGAAACAAAGACAATTTAGAAAACAAAGACAGTTTAGGAAACAAAGACAGTTTAGGAAACAAAGACAATTTAGGAAACAAATACAATTTAGAAAACAAAGACAATTTAGGAAACAAAGACACTTTAGGAAACAAAGACAATTTAGGAAACAAAGACACTTTAGGAAACAAAGACAATTTAGAAAACAAAGACAGTTTAGGAAACAAAGACAATTTAGGAAACAAAGACACTTTAGGAAACAAAGACAATTTAGGAAACAAATACAGTTTAGAAAACAAAGACAATTTAGAAAACAAAGACAATTTAGGAAACAAAGACAATTTAGGAAACAAATACAATTTAGGAAACAAATACAATTTAGGAAACAAATACAATTTAGAAAACAAAGACAATTTAGGAAACAAAGACAGTTTAGGAAACAAAGACAATTTAGGAAACAAAGACAATTTAGGAAACAAAGACACTTTAGGAAACAAAGACAATTTAGGAAACAAAGACAATTTAGGAAACAAATACAATTTAGAAAACAAAGACAATTTAGGAAACAAAGACAATTTAGAAATAAAAGACAATTTAGGAAACAAAGACAGTTTAGGAAACAAAGACAGTTTAGGAAACAAAGACAATTTAGGAAACAAATACAATTTACAAAACAAAGACAATTTAGGAAACAAAGACACTTTAGGAAACAAAGACAATTTAGGAAACAAAGACAATTTAGGAAACAAAGACAATTTAGGAAACAAAGACAATTTAGGAAACAAATACAATTTAGAAAACAAAGACAATTTAGGAAACAAAGACAATTTAGGAAACAAAGACAGTTTAGGAAACAAAGACAGTTTAGGAAACAAATACAATTTAGAAAACAAAGACAATTTAGGAAACAAAGACAATTTAGAAAACAAAGACAATTTAGGAAACAAAGACAATTTAGGAAACAAAGACAGTTTAGGAAACAGATAAGTGCGTAAGGAGCTGGGAGGAAGCAGGTGATGTCCTCAGAGGGCGGATCTGGGTTGTGTTTCCTGCAGAGATGGTTTGTAGCCTGCGGCCAAAGATCGGCAGCGACTCAGCTGTCCTGATATCAGTCAGGAGATGCTAACGTTAGCCAACTACCGACTAGGCTAACAGGATAATATTAGCCAATTTGACAGCACTCACTGGTCAGAATGGATCTTCAAATGACGAACAAAGTTGGAAGTTGTCGTCTGGCTGTCTGAGATGTTGATGCCGCATGTCTTGCACTGAGCTGTTCGTCTTTTGCCGTCAAAATGGTGATTACGAAAGCCGAAGACAACAACTCTCGGTCCCGCTGACATGTTGATGCATATCTGATATGAGTTTATTCTCTCCAATAAACACTAAGGTATGTAGAGAGGGCATGGCTGACTGACAGGGTAGGGATCCAATCATGACGCCATTCTCAGCCTGCGCTCCTACCGGGTAATCCATGTTATTTTTTTAATTAATTTATTCATTTTATATTCAAACTGAAAACATGAACTGAATAACTCTCAAGTCATTCAAGTCATCGTGTCTCAAGTCAAGTGCCGAGTCTTTAACCCTTTGTGCTGTCTTAACTTTCTGTTTACTCCCCTTTGTCCTACGGGTCAGAAATGAGCCGCCCTACCAAAGCCCCAAAATAAAGCAACTTAATTGAATTTTAAATCCAAAATCTATTTTGTATGATGAAACCACCTGTTATTTATCTATTCAGCTCAATTCAACACATTTTTTATCATGTATATTTTGTTACACAATACAAAAAGACAATCACCAGTTTTCAGGATTACACTTTTTTTTTTTTTACTGTTAGTTGGACCAACAGTTTTCTTGTTTTCTCAGTTTTCTTTTACATAATAAAGGTTTATTATTGCTGTTATATTGTTGTTATATTGTTATATTGATGTTATATATAAATGTGAAGTAATTACTTCTGAATTAATTATATTAAAAGGGAAAAAAACAGTGAACTTTTTTCTGGTGTTTAAATGTTTTTATAATTCACGGGTCAGAAATGACCCATAAGACAATCTTTGTGCCTTAGTGATGTACAGCCCACATGGAAACATGAACAAAAATAAAGTGTGACTTTTTCTAATGATGGGGTCCCTTTAGGAAAAGTATTAACATTTCAAGTTGGAAAATGATAGTTTAAGGTATTTTTTCTACAGCTAAACATGGTGGTGGCTCACTTTGGACCCGCAAGACAACAGGAGGGTTAACTTCCAAGTCCGAGTCAAGTCTCGAGTCTTTTATTTTTTGTCAAGTCAAGTCACAAGTCATCAAAACAGTGAATCGAGTCCCCATCTCTGCTGTACCTCACCCTAAAGAAAAGGTTCACCAAGGCACTCCTTTGGATACATTAGATGTGAAAGTCCTTTAATTCCACATGTAGATGCTCTGAAGCCTCTGCTGGAAGGTGAGCAGTTATACTCAGAGGCATGGAGGCGCATCCTCGGCTGCCTCATACGATCATCGCCTCGCAGGACGCAACGATCCCTGGAGGATCTCCCCGGGAAGGAGAGGTCATCCAGCTGCTGCGGATAAAATCAAAATGTTCACTGAACATCCAGCTCAACAAATTCTCCTACATGACAGCTCACGGTTGAAAGCACCGGAGGAAGCGAGTAATTTTGCACTCGGCCTGGAAGATCTTATCGATCCCAGCTGCAAGCTCGGAAGGTTTTCCAGCATCCCGGCTGCGTCTGCGGTTAACTGCCTCCGTGTCAGGGACTCAGTCATTAAATCTGTGGACGACAATAACAAGAAGTGGAACATGAAAGGTAAACTGGTCTGAGAACAGAGCAAAATATAAGCAGAGAAAGGGAGGATAGAAGAAACCTAAGACCTTAAATCCCCAGGATATGGATTCGGATACGGATATTAAGAATTTTGTTCATTTTATATACAAACAGAGATATATACAAAACAGCACAATCGCACAGTAAGGTACATAAAAAATATAATAAAACAAAACAAAATAGAGAAAGGGGACTTGTAATAAAGCATAAATAAAGCCAGCATATGGTTGTACTCACACAAATCCACGCTACAATCATAAATAAAGATTACATTATAATATAAAAAAAACAAAAAAAAAACAAAGACGAGACAAAAACAAAAGTAAAAAGACCAGAGATTAAATAAATAAATCAAATAAAGACGACTAAGTCCTATTTCTCATCCATCCAACCATCTAATCCATATTGTTATTCTCAAGAAAATTGTAGAAAATATTCTATATTTTCCAAAACTTGTCAAGTTTGTTCTTTGTTGAGTAGCTTATCTTTTCTAAAGCAACACAAAAGGTCAATCCCCTCAACCATTGTGCTGTGGTACACATTGTGCTGACTTCCACGAGCAACAAACTGCCTTTTGTCCATTTGTAATCATACAGGTGAAGGATTTCCTGCTGATAAAATGTGCTTTTTGCTGATGTGGGGGTCAGCTGTGCGAGAGGAAGCGCCGGGGAGGCTTAAATCTAAATTACAGACGGCGGAGAGGCTTTTTCTCTCCATCTCAGAAGTGTGAATATCATCTCAATAATAAACATCTCTGCGGTTCATCAGGACTGCGTTCTGCTCATCGTAAACACATTTTCCTCTCAGTCAACATGACCTCAGGCTCCGGGCTTTCATCACAGCTAGTTTAATATAAAGAACAAGATTTGCTGCACTGAAAAAAGCGACTTTTTTTTGGTGAAGTAAACTCTATTAGAGTAACTGTATTTTTAAGATTCAGTAAGAACTCGAGCTTCTTAAGTAAAATTAAACATTTTATTAACGTAATACATGAATTCTGGGTGGTTGGATGTTTAATAGTTGTATGTACATAAACCTAGAAATACTACATAAACTTTACTCTGAAAGTGTATCGTTAAAATCTACTAAGTTATTTCATAACAGCAAATACTACAGATATATAAAATTTACTTACAATTTTGAGTAAAATGATGTTCCTGCCTATGAAAAACAAGTAGACTTCACTTAATTTGTTTACATAAATATAACTTAAAACTTAGATGTAATTAAGTAAATGTTACTTAATATCTTCAAAACTGTTATGTTTTATGGTAAGTAAAATTTACTTGATATTGCAGCATTAAATGGACATTATGTAATTTCTTCCCCCATCTAGTGGTGCAGTTTTATTTTGCAAAGTCGAATGAATTTGCTCTCTAGCGCCTCGCGTTTTCAAATGTGCGCTGCAACTTCTTGAACTACGGCAGGCGGTATGTGTCAAGATTCAAGAAGCTATAGCTTCAGACTCAAGGTCCATACAAACAAAAATACATCAAGACACACAGTACAAAGGATTACATAACACACATACAGTAACACTATAAATACAGATGACAGATAACATGTCAGATAACAGAAGTTGACATAGCCTTTGGTGCGCAAACAATGCAATTAGTCATATTCCGGGAGTTACCGGAAGTGACGTCGACGCAGCGGTAGCGTTAGCAGCAGAAGCATTAGCAGCAGAAGCATTAGCAGCAGAAGCATTAGCAGCAGTAGCATTAGCAGCAGTAGCATTAGCAGCAGTAGCGTTAGCAGCAGTGTGTAGTTGCTATCTGGAAAGTGTTCTTTTAAATAAACTCCCGGTAAACTTACAAACTTTCTAATGCCTCGTTTTGTGAGTTAAGAGCCTATGTGTACTACGGCAGAAGTTTGGTAACAATCAATGCATTATTAGTGGGATAATTTACCAGATAAAATCTATTTACCATTAGCGCCAGTAATAAGCCATTCGGCGGACGTTTTTCATAGAGCGGAAGGACATGGCAGCTTCCATAGAGCTTGCCCGCTCTATGTAGATACAGACAAGTTATTCTTCACTCAGGAGGATAAGTGAGATACTTTTACACCAATGAGGACTAATTTATGAATGAATATGTTGATTTGAGCTAATAAATTACTTAATATATTACATAGTGTCCCTTTAAAAATTACTTAAATCATTTGAGTGCAAATACTTACAAAGGGTTTTTTAAGTAAATCTTATGAGTTGTTTTTTTCAGTGTGTGGTACAGTATCTGATTTCTGCATTAAAAAGAGAAAAGGGGTGAAAACTTAACGGAAGCTCTCTGGACTTTAAGTGCTTTTGTGATTGATGAAGAGCAGAAATGTGGAGATAAATAAGAATGGTCTGGTTTTTGCACCGCAGACTGATGGATCCTGACCTCCTGACGCCGCCCTGCTGAGGGCCTCTGCTCCTCCAACGCTTCCTTTTCCTGCAATCATTCGGCTTCAGAGAGGGACGAGAGAGGAAACGGCAAAGCCAACAGTTCTCACCTTCTCCGCCACCACCGTCTCAGGTGGATCGCATGAGATTTTATCTATCGTCATGGCAACACTGAAATATTCCAATCTCGGTGTTCAAACAGCCGAATGCGAGCGGCGTGCCGCAGGAGCCTCGCGGTGCGACGGGAAATTAGCGAGGTTCTGACCGGGGCCTCCACACAGACTATTGTTCTGAACTGAAAACAACCGGAGCCGGAACATGAATTAATAATTTCTTTAGCTGCTCGGGATGATAAAAAACACCAAGGACACGAGACAAAACCCGAAAATAACATCCAACTTATTTACCACAGTCTGCTGTTTTTTTGTCTCAAAAAATAAATAAAATAAACTCATTATTTATGGAATTAACTTTTTACACCATGAATCACTGTTCAGGTTGTCTCACATTTTATTTCTATTCGCTTCACTGGAGTTCCAATGATACAACTTATATTTACCAGTAGGACCAGTAGGACCAGGAGGAGGACCAGTAGGAGGAACAATAGGACCAGAAGGAGGACCAGTGGGAGGACCATGAGGAGGACCAGGAGGAGGACCAGTTGGACCAGTAGGAGGACCAGTAGGACCAGTAGGACCAGTAGGACCAGTAGGAGGACCAGTAGGAGGACCAGTGGGAGGACCAGTAGGACCAGTAGGAGGACCAGTTGGACCAGTAGGAGGACCAGTAGGAGGACCAGTAGGAGGACCAGTAGGAGGACCAGTAGGAGGACCAGGAGGAGGACCAGTAGGAGGACCAGGAGGAGGACCAGGAGGAGGACCAGTAGGAGGACCAGGAGGAGGACCAGTTGGACCAGTAGGAGGACCAGTAGGACCAGTAGGACCAGTAGGACCAGTAGGAGGACCAGTAGGAGGACCAGTGGGAGGACCAGTAGGACCAGTAGGAGGACCAGTTGGACCAGTAGGAGGACCAGTAGGAGGACCAGTAGGAGGACCAGTAGGAGGACCAGTAGGAGGACCAGGAGGAGGACCAGTAGGAGGACCAGGAGGAGGACCAGGAGGAGGACCAATGGGAGGACCAATGGGACCAGAAGGAGGACCAATGGGAGGACCAGGAGGAGGACCAATAGGACCAGTAGGAGGACCAGGAAGGAGGACCAGTAGGAGGACCAGTAGGAGGACCAATGGGAGGACCAGGAGGAGGACCAGGAGGAGGACCAGGAGGATGACCAGGAGGACGACCAATGGGAGGACCAGTAGGAGGACCAGGAGGAGGACCAGTAGGAGGACCAGGAGGAGGACCAGTAGGAGGACCAATGGGAGGACCAGGAGGAGGACCAGGAGGAGGACCAGGAGGAGGACCAATGGGAGGACCAGTAGGAGGACCAGGAGGAGGACCAGGAGGAGGACCAGTGGGAGGACCAGGAGGAGGACCAATGGGAGGACCAGTAGGAGGACCAGTAGGAGGACCAGGAGGAGGACCAGTGGGAGGACCAGGAGGAGGACCAATGGGAGGACCAGTAGTAGGACCAATGGGAGGACCAGTAGGAGGACCAGTAGGAGGACCATGAGGAGGACCAGTGGGAGGACCAGGAGGAGGACCAGTGGGAGGACCAGTAGTAGGACCAATGGGAGGACCAGTAGGAGGACCGTTTCTAACCCGGGCCATCTGGTTTCTGGTTTCTCCCCAAGGGGAATCCTCTGGTAACAGGCTGAGAAAATGTGTTCATTCCAGCTGCTTTCACGTTCAGTTTTTGCCTTTAAAGAAAGATCTGGTTTATCCGGCTGCATGGTCAGCCGTCCCATGCAGAGGCCATTATCAGTCTTTCACACATTGTTCTTTTCTTACCGACACACTCGTGTCTTCTCCCGATAGATACGAACAGAGTGAATGAAGGCTCAAAGAAAACAGTAGCTCAGCTCTTAAAAGCCTCCTGCTAAGAGACGCCCCCCCCCGTCCCACTCCTGAGGTTTGACAGAAATATCATTTTAAAGAATGTGGATTTCTGGACGGGCAGCTTGGTTCGCTCCTGTGCTGGAGTGAGGCAGAGATATTGTCTATTCTACCCTGCAGCCAAAACAAAACCCCAGTTGTGGTTTGGAAGTCAGTGCACTTTCCATGCAAATGATTTTATTCTTTCAGGAGCACTTTGAAGTGTAAATAAAAGAAAATAGCAGAATTCTAAACATTGTTTTACACTGTTTAATGTACAGTTTACTGCATGCGTAGCGTCTTCCTCGTTTAATTTTCTTTGAGTGAAACAGGGCAGGTGATAGTCTGACTGACCCCGGCTTCACCACGGCAGACACGTCACATATTAAAAGATTACGCCGGTCAGAGGTTACAAAGCCCCTGACAACTAACCGAGACATGAACCACAATCTGAACCAGGATATTAGCTTCCAGCCGTGGCCCTTTGTCTCATTCCTGTGGGGGAACATCAGTCAGGGTTCAGTGAGTCTGCTGTGTTTGAGCAGCTCTGTTAGAGGCCGTGTTCACAGCCTCTCTGGAGGCTTCCTTCTTTAGTTTGTTCATCTGAAAATGCTGCGATTTACAGCTGAGGAAATTAACAAAGGAAACCAGGTGTAGAAGACTACAGTGAAGCTAACAACGTCAGCAACTATTGACATTGGCTGTGTTCGAAACCGCATACTACATACTGCATACTACATACTAAATACTGCATACTACATACTCATCGATCAGACAGTATGCAGAGCGTTTACCCACAATGCATTTCGCTCCTGCCTGAGCTGAAATCAGCCGGCCTGAAGCTGATTTCTCTTAAGCTCTAAACTCTGTAAACTTTAGCAACATTTGAAACATTTTCAGGAGAGAAAGTAGTCGTTTAGATCCCCAACGTGTTGAAAACCTGACAAAATACCGGCTGTTTACAATTTTGTTCCCACGAATTCGGCGCTACTAAAGCTAGCCGCAGTAAGTAACGCACTTCCTGTTATTTTCACAAAATAAAATACCCGTTGCCTTTTATCATAGGGAAAGCCATTACCATACAATTGGTGCTTTTGTTTTGAAAACAGGAAGTGAACCTACCCTCGTTGTAGCTAGCTTGAAACTGCCGTTTTGACAGGAAATGACGATCGGCGACGTCACGTTACGTTGCATCTTGGGTAGTCTGAGTATGAGTAGTAACCTCATGATGCATACCCAACATTTAGGAGAATCTAGTATGCAGCCGGGAACTTCTCGCTTACTCAAACTCACATACTAACTCATAAAGTTAGTAGGAGTAGTAGGAGTAGTAGGAGAAGTATGCGGTTTTGAACACAGCCTGAGTCAAGCCAAGGAAATGTGACTCAACACTGACGCTAAATCTGCATCTGTCGGTCATCATCTGTCCTTTCTGCAGCAGTAAAATCCAATCTGACATTTATTCTTGTCTTTATCTCTTTTTCAGAACTTTCTCGTATCTTCGGAATCTTTGCCCCCAAAACGTTTTATGTGTAACGGCAGAATTATTATGGTGAAAGTAGGTACCATAAAGCAAAATGGTGTGTTGCCAGGTTGGAAACCAAAGTTTTCAACTGCGGTATCTCAGGCCCTGGAATGTGTATAACGTGTGAATACTGCGATAAAAAACAGGTCAGAGGCACATAGTTTTAATGTTATTTTAATGTAAACCAAAAACTGACCCCCGTATTGTTGCCATGTTTGCTTGTTTCCATCCTGCGAATCAAGATATTCAAATATAGTCCGAGTACAGCCACAATGGAGCCAGTTACCGTGGTAACCCTAACCCTTAAGGTGTAAAAGAATGAGCAGAACATGTGAAAGCCTCCGTGACAGCTTCCTTTTCTACCCTAAATTGTTGATAAAATTAATTATTCCTGATTTTAAATGATTCTAAACCGCCTCGTAGCTCAATTCAGAACACACTAACAAAAATTCTGCTCCAGTTGGACTTTAAAGCATATTTTTCCCTTTGAACAACAGAAATTTCAAACCCTGACTTTGAGTCAAAGTCAACAAAGAAACTGCGAATGATTGAACGAAATAACTAAAGGAACAATGAAACCCATCAAAACACCAACTGATATCGATCCATTGAAGTACATACTGCAATCAGACGTGTGGAAACATGTGGGCGTGCGTTGCCCTGATTATATACGCTGCTGTGTAAATGAGTTTTTGGCAGAGAAATTAGCATTTTTAATTTGCCACAGATTCATTAATCCACAGCGGAGTGGTCGAGCGTCCTCTCTCTGGAGGAAGCCTTGAGCCGTGCGACGCTATTCACCAGAGATCGTGTGGCACAAAATGAGGGATTACACGAGAAAAAGTGTGAGCATCCGTTAATACTTTAAGTTTCAAACTGACAAAAAGAGGAAAAACACAAAATAAATGCGTTTCTGAAAATATCTGATGAAAGGAAACATTCCAAGGACGATCTGCCAGGAAAATAAGCCCTATAAGGCAAAAGGAAAATGAAAATCCAACACTAAGTTACGCTGATTTATAGGTTTACTTCCACTTCGGGGGGTTAATTAGCTGTTCCTGCATCACGATTTCTGGCAGTACATCATCACTCTGCAGCTGCCAAAAGTCAGCAGCACAGTTTATGTTTCAGAAACATGATCGGTGATTTAAAAAAGAAGAAGTTCTGCTGCTCTGCTTGTTCATGTCGCCACAGAGAAATAACACAGATCCAAAAGTTTAAGATATCAGCCATTTGTGACTAAGGCTGCGTTCGAAACCGCATACTTCTCCTTCTAACTTTCTTAGTTAGTATGCGAGTAGTTCCCGGATGCATACTAGATTCTCCTAAATGTTGGGTATGCATCATGAGGTTACTACTCATACTCAAACTACCCAAGATGCAACGTAACGTGATGTCTCCGATCGTCATTTCCTGTCAAAACGGCAGTTTCACGCTAGCTACAACGAGGGTAGGTTCACTTCCTGTTTTCAAAACAAAAGCACCAATTGTATGGTAATGGCTTTCCCTATGATAAAAGGCAACGGGTATTTTATTTTGTGAAAATAACCGGAAGTGCGTTGCTCACTGCGGCTAGCTTTAGTAGCGCCGAATTCGTGGGAACAAAATTGTAAACAGCCGGTATTTTGTCAGGTAATCAACACGTTGGGGATCTAAACGACTACTTTCTCACCTGAAAATGATTCAAATGTTGCTAAAGTTTACAGAGTTTAGAGCTTAAGGGAAATCAGCTTCAGGCCGGCTGATTTCGGCTCGGGCAGGAGCCAAATGCATTGTGGGTAAACGCTCTGCATACTGTCTGATCGATGAGTATGCAGTATGTAGTATGTAGTATGCAGTATGTAGTATGCAGTATGTAGTATGTAGCATGTAGGATGCAGTATGCAGTATGCAGTATGTAGTATGTAGCATGTAGTATGTAGTATGCAGTATGTAGTATGCAGTATGTAGCATGTAGCATGCAGTATGTTGTATGTAGTATGTAGTATGCAGTGTGTAGTATGCAGTGTGTAGCATGTAGCATGTAGTATGCAGTATGCAGTATGTAGTATGCAGTATGCAGTATGTAGTATGCAGTATGTAGGGTGAAGTATGCAGTATGCAGTATGTAGTATGTAGTATGCAGTATGCAGTATGCAGTATGTAGTATGCAGTATGTAGTATGCAGTATGCAGTATGCAGTATGTAGTATGCAGTATGCAGTATGTAGTATGCAGTATGTAGTATGTAGTATGCAGTATGCAGTATGTAGTATGCAGTATGCAGTGTGCAGTATGCAGTATGTAGTATGCAGTATGCAGTATGTAGTATGCAGTATGCAGTATGTAGTATGCAATATGCAGTATGTAGTATGCAGTATGTAGTATGCAGTGTGTAGTATGCAGTATGCAGTGTGCAGTATGTAGTATGTAGTATGCAGTATGCAGTGTGCAGTATGTAGTATGCAGTATGCAGTATGTAGTATGTAGTATGCAGTATGCAGTATGTAGTATGCAGTATGCAGTATGTAGTATGCAGTATGCAGTATGTAGTATGCAGTATGTAGTATGCAGTATGTAGTGTGCAGTATGCAGTATGTAGTATGCAGTATGTAGTATGCAGTATGCAGTGTGCAGTATGTAGTATGCAGTGTGCAGTATGTAGTGTGCAGTATGTAGTATGCAGTGTGCAGTATGTAGTATGCAGTATGTAGTATGCAGTGTGCAGTATGTAGTATGTAGTATGCAGTATGTAGTGTGCAGTATGTAGTATGCAGTATGTAGTATGCAGTATGTAGTATGCAGTATCCAGTATGTAGTATGCAGTATGCAGTATGCAGTATGTAGTATGCAGTATGTAGTATGCAGTATCCAGTATGTAGTATGCAGTATGCAGTATGTAGTATGCAGTATGCAGTATGTAGTATGCAGTATGTAGTATGCAGTATGTAGTGTGCAGTATGCAGTATGCAGTATGCAGTATGTAGTATGCAGTATGCAGTATGTAGTATGCAGTATGCAGTATGTAGTATGTAGTATGCAGTGTGCAGTATGTAGTATGTAGTGTGCAGTATTTAGTATGTAGTATGCAGTATGTAGTGTGCAGTATGTAGTATGCAGTATGCAGTATGTAGTATGCAGTATCCAGTATGTAGTATGTAGTATGCAGTATGCAGTATGCACTATGCAGTATGTAGTATGCAGTATGTAGTATGCAGTATGCAGTATCCAGTATGTAGTATGCAGTATGCAGTATGTAGTATGCAGTATGCAGTATGTAGTATGCAGTATGCAGTATGTAGTATGCAGTATGTAGTATGCAGTATGTAGTGTGCAGTATGCAGTATGCAGTATGTAGTATGCAGTATGCAGTATGTAGTATGCAGTATGCAGTATGTAGTATGCAGTATGTAGTATGTAGTATGCAGTGTGCAGTATGTAGTATGTAGTGTGCAGTATGTAGTGTGCAGTATGTAGTATGCAGTATGCAGTATGTAGTGTGCAGTATGTAGTATGCAGTATGTAGTATGCAGTGTGCAGTATGTAGTATGTAGTATGCAGTATGCAGTATGTAGTATGCAGTGTGCAGTATGTAGTATGTAGTATGCAGTATGTAGTGTGCAGTATGTAGTATGCAGTATGCAGTATGTAGTATGTAGTATGCAGTATGCAGTATGCAGTATAAAGTATGTAGTATGCAGTATGCAGTATGCAGTATGTAGTATGCAGTATGCAGTATGTAGTATGCAGTATCCAGTATAAAGTATGTAGTATGCAGTATGCAGTATGCAGTATGTAGTATGCAGTATGCAGTATGTAGTATGCAGTATGTAGTATGTAGTATGCAGTATGTAGTATGCAGTATGCAGTATGTAGTATGTAGTATGCAGTATGCAGTATGTAGTATGCAGTATGTAGTATGCAGTATATAGTATGTAGTATGCAGTATGCAGTATGTAGTATGCAGTATGCAGTATGTAGTATGTAGTATGCAGTATGTAGTATGCAGTATGCAGTATGTAGTATGTAGTATGCAGTATGCAGTATGTAGTATGCAGTATGCAGTATGTAGTATGTAGTATGCAGTATGTAGTATGCAGTATGTAGTATGCAGTATGCGGTATGTAGTATGTAGTATGCAGTATGCAGTATGCGGTTTGGAACACAGCCTCAGTCCCCTCAGAGACGAGGCCATGACGGTGGTTTTCTTCATCCTGAAACAGCACACAGCAGAAACTCGCCGCTGTGAACTCTTCTGCTCTGGACTAAAGTAAATGAACAGCAGGTGTGATTGCATCCCGGCAGCTGAGCTCTGAGCCCGGTGCATCTTTCTCTGCGCGGTTCGCATGGCAACGAGACCCTCCAACCTCAAGAGGTCCGCCGCGTGGGAATACCGGACGCTGGGCTGTCAGATCTGGCAGCCAGTCAGGCGTGCTGCGTGCAGCAGCCGGGGTAAAGAGCAACACGAGCACACACACACACTCTCAGATTCCCAAAATCCATCAGCCAGCATCCCTGCTACACCATCCTGAGCCTGGCCTCCGCCCTGACAGCCACCTCAGAGCTTTACCCAGGTTAAACCGATACTCTCAGGGGCCGGAGGGGCGGCGGGGGCCCCAACCGGCAGCAGGGAGCTGGGGTTTCAAGGGAGGCAATTAATCTCTGTCAAAATCCCCCTTTTAGGTGTGATTAGAAAGGAGCTGGACGGAGGGGAGAGGCAGAGCGTTCCAGCGGCAGGACGCAGGACGAACACTGAGACGGGGGATAATTTGTCTCGCTAACGAGTATGTAATATTGATCAGGATGCAGGCTGAGATCATGCAGCACCTCAGAACCAGCTCCTCCATTAGATTGATTTCACACATTCAACCAAGTCAAAGCATGAAACATCATATCATCTGGTTTGGGACGGTTTTTCTTTAGTATTATAAATATATGTTTTAGCAATGACATGAACAAACTTTTTAATGTCCTCTTCTGTTTTTTAATCAAAGTTTTTACAAGACTGATATTAAATACAGGCAAGGTAATTTTCATAATGTTAATTTTCATGACAGTGGAGTTGTCTTTACCTTTAGCTGCTGACCACTTAGCTAGCTAACACAAAGCTAGCTAGACTACAGGCAGTAACAGTAACAATCATAGCAAACACTGAGGCTGTGTTCGAAACCGCATACTTCCATACTACATACTACATACTGCATACTACATACTGCATACTCATCGATCAGACAGTATGCAGAGCGTTTACCCACAATGCATTTCGCTCCTGCCTGAGCCGAAATCAGCCGGCCTGAAGCTGATTTCCCTTAAGCTCTAATCTCTGTAAACTTTAGCAACATTTGAAACATTTACAACCTCTCAGCTGCTTCTCTTCAGTTTTATTGATGGCATTTACGGGTTCTACCAGTGTACTGATTGGGTTTGTGTTCTGGTAATCCTGTTATTCATGCTGAATGCTATCACTCTGGCTGCTGCAGCAGCTGACTCCCCCCCGCAGGAATCAATCAGTTTTTATAAGATCTCATGTCGTGTTTGGACTTTTGATTAAAAACCAACCAGAGAATGGAATCCCACGTTGAATTGCTTTGAATTCATCGGTTTCATCTGCGATAAAGACCCTTTATCCCCTGAGGTGAGGTTTCTATGTTAACCCGCGCTGAAGTCGTGCCGTCAGGACTCAGCTTTGGTTTCCATGTCAGCAGAGATATCTGCAAAGGTGGGAAAGCTGAGCGAGGCGGGGGTCCGATTCCAGTGTTTCCGACAATTAGCAGGGCGTTCCACACCATTAGCCTGAGTGAGCGTTAATAAAGGGGAGTGTTTGAACAGCCCAGGAGAGGTTATTTAAATGCAAAAGAGCCAACTATCTCACACACCTGAGTGTGGGCGAATGGTTGGACTCATAATCTGGTAGTAATGACTTTGCTGTCAGAGCTGGTGTCAGAGTAGGATTTCATCCCAGGCTTGTTTGCATAATGCTGTCGTGCTTTAAAGGTGAAAAGCAAAGGCAAAGACCCATAAAGAGCCAGTAAGTGACTTAAAGTGCATTCACTCCAGCAGGTTTTAAGCTGATTACCTGAATCCTGCTGCTCTGAAGTTTGGATGTTTGTGTTCTGTGCCATTTGACATTCAAACTCCAGAACAGAATGTCCCCTTAAATCCCTGCTTCAATCACTTCTAACATCTACCCACCAGCTTTATTCAGACCTGAAGTTTTTCTGCATATACGGGTAAAAACACTTTTATATTTTATCGTCTAATTGAACATATCGAACTGTATTTTAGTTCTTTGGGGAACAAAAAAAAAGGTTTTAAACAGTTCTAAATCATAAAAAGTGACTCTGAACTCACTCCAGGTTTGGAATAGTGAGATTATTGTGTCATCAGTTAGCTCACCTGTGCGTCAGTTAGCACACCCGTGCATCAGTTAGCATCTGTAAGCTCACCTGTGCATCAGTTAGCACACCTGTGCATCAGTTAGCATCAGTAAGCTCACCTGTGCATCTGTAAGCTCACCTGTGCATCAGTTAGCTCACCTGTGCATCAGTTAGCACACCTGTGCATCAGTTAGCATCAGTAAGCTCACCTGTGCATCTGTAAGCTCACCTGTGCATCAGTTAGCTCACCTGTGCATCAGTTAGCACACCTGTGCATCAGTTAGCATCAGTAAGCTCACCTGTGCATCAGTTAGCTCACCTGTGCATCAGTTAGCACACCTGTGCATCAGTTAGCATCAGTAAGCTCACCTGTGCATCTGTAAGCTCACCTGTGCATCAGTTAGCACACCTGTGCATCAGTTAGCATCAGTAAGCTCACCTGTGCATCAGTTAGCTCACCTGTGCATCAGTTAGCACACCTGTGCATCAGTTGGCTCACCTGTGCATCAGTTAGCTCACCTGTGCACCAGTTAGCATCAGTAAGCTCACCTGTGCATCAGTTGGCTCACCTGTGCATCAGTTAACTCACCTGTGCATCAGTTAGCATCAGTAAGCTCACCTGTGCATCAGTTAGCTCACCTGTGCATCAGTTAGCACACCTGTGCATCAGTTAGCATCAGTAAGCTCACCTGTGCATCAGTTGGCTCACCTGTGCATCAGTTAGCTCACCTGTGCATCAGTTAGCACACCTGTGCATCAGTAAGCTCACCCGTGCATCAGTTAGCTCATCAGTTAGCTCACCTGTGCATCTGTTAGCTCATCAGTTAGCTCACCTGTGCGTCAGTTAGCACACCCGTGCATCAGTTAGCATCTGTAAGCTCACCTGTGCATCAGTTAGCACACCTGTGCATCAGTTAGCATCAGTAAGCTCACCTGTGCATCAGTTAGCTCACCTGTGCATCAGTTAGCACACCTGTGCATCAGTTGGCTCACCTGTGCATCAGTTAGCTCACCTGTGCACCAGTTAGCATCAGTAAGCTCACCTGTGCATCAGTTGGCTCACCTGTGCATCAGTTAACTCACCTGTGCATCAGTTAGCATCAGTAAGCTCACCTGTGCATCAGTTGGCTCACCTGTGCATCAGTTAGCTCACCTGTGCATCAGTTAGCACACCTGTGCATCAGTTAGCATCAGTAAGCTCACCTGTGCATCAGTTGGCTCACCTGTGCATCAGTTAGCTCACCTGTGCATCAGTTAGCTCACCTGTGCACCAGTTAGCATCAGTAAGCTCACCTGTGCATCAGTTAGCTCACCTGTGCATCAGTTAGCACACCTGTGCATCAGTTAGCATCAGTAAGCTCACCTGTGCATCAGTTAGCTCACCTGTGCATCAGTTAGCACACCTGTGCATCAGTTAGCATCAGTAAGCTCACCTGTGCATCTGTAAGCTCACCTGTGCATCAGTTAGCACACCTGTGCATCAGTTAGCATCAGTAAGCTCACCTGTGCATCAGTTAGCTCACCTGTGCATCAGTTAGCACACCTGTGCATCAGTTGGCTCACCTGTGCATCAGTTAGCTCACCTGTGCACCAGTTAGCATCAGTAAGCTCACCTGTGCATCAGTTGGCTCACCTGTGCATCAGTTAACTCACCTGTGCATCAGTTAGCATCAGTAAGCTCACCTGTGCATCAGTTAGCTCACCTGTGCATCAGTTAGCACACCTGTGCATCAGTTAGCATCAGTAAGCTCACCTGTGCATCAGTTGGCTCACCTGTGCATCAGTTAGCTCACCTGTGCATCAGTTAGCACACCTGTGCATCAGTAAGCTCACCCGTGCATCAGTTAGCTCATCAGTTAGCTCACCTGTGCATCTGTTAGCACACCTGTGCATCAGTTAGCTCATCAGTTAGCTCACCTGTGCGTCAGTTAGCACACCCGTGCATCAGTTAGCATCTGTAAGCTCACCTGTGCATCAGTTAGCACACCTGTGCATCAGTTAGCATCAGTAAGCTCACCTGTGCATCAGTTAGCTCACCTGTGCATCAGTTAGCACACCTGTGCATCAGTTGGCTCACCTGTGCATCAGTTAGCTCACCTGTGCACCAGTTAGCATCAGTAAGCTCACCTGTGCATCAGTTGGCTCACCTGTGCATCAGTTAACTCACCTGTGCATCAGTTAGCATCAGTAAGCTCACCTGTGCATCAGTTGGCTCACCTGTGCATCAGTTAGCTCACCTGTGCATCAGTTAGCACACCTGTGCATCAGTTAGCATCAGTAAGCTCACCTGTGCATCAGTTGGCTCACCTGTGCATCAGTTAGCTCACCTGTGCATCAGTTAGCTCACCTGTGCACCAGTTAGCATCAGTAAGCTCACCTGTGCATCAGTTGGCTCACCTGTGCATCAGTTAGCTCACCTGTGCATTAGTTAGCACACCTGTGCATCAGTTAGCATCAGTAAGCTCACCTGTGCATCAGTTGGCTCACCTGTGCATCAGTTAGCTCACCTGTGCATCAGTTAGCACACCTGTGCATCAGTAAGCTCACCCGTGCATCAGTTAGCTCATCAGTTAGCTCACCTGTGCATCTGTTAGCACACCTGTGCATCAGTTAGCTCATCAGTTAGCTCACCTGTGCGTCAGTTAGCACACCCGTGCATCAGTTAGCATCTGTAAGCTCACCTGTGCATCAGTTAGCACACCTGTGCATCAGTTAGCATCAGTAAGCTCACCTGTGCATCAGTTAGCTCACCTGTGCATCAGTTAGCACACCTGTGCATCAGTTAGCTCACCTGTGCATCAGTTAGCACACCTGTGCATCAGTAAGCTCACCTGTGCATCAGTTGGCTCACCTGTGCATCAGTTAGCTCACCTGTGCACCAGTTAGCATCAGTAAGCTCACCTGTGCATCAGTTGGCTCACCTGTGCATCAGTTAACTCACCTGTGCATCAGTTAGCATCAGTAAGCTCACCTGTGCATCAGTTAGCTCACCTGTGCATCAGTTAGCTCACCTGTGCATCAGTTAGCATCAGTTAGCTCACCTGTGCATCAGTTAGCTCATCAGTTAGCTCACCCGTGCATCAGTTAGCTCATCAGTTAGCTCACCTGTGCATCAGTTAGCACACCTGTGCATCAGTTAGCTCATCAGTTAGCTCACCTGTGCATCAGTTAGCGCACCTTTGCATCAGTTAGCACACCTGTGCGGGTGAGCTACAGTTCCAGGTGATTTTATTAGGGTCTGGAAATGCTTTTAGTAGAGATGGGACCAAGTCACACATGTGCAAGTCCCAAGTCATTTTTCCTTGGGCAAGTCAAAGTCAAGTCACCTTATTATTGCAGTTTTACCTGCAGAATCTGATCTTAATAAAGTGAAAACACAAAGATATAAGTAACTGTCAGTAAACATCATTGGCCAATGTGTCCAACCTGTCCACCCCGTATCATATCAAGCTAACGTTAGCTAACTACCGGCTAGGCTAACAGGATAATATTAGCTAATTTGACAGCACTTACTGGTCAGAATGGATCTTCAAATGAGGAACAAAGTTGGAAGTTGTCGTCTGGCTGTCTGAGATGTTGATGCCGCATGTCTTGCACTGAGCTGTTCGTCTTTTGCCGTCAAAATGGTGATTATTAAAGCCGAAGACAACGACTCTCGGTCCCGCTGACATGTTGATGCATATCTGATATGAGTTTATTCTCTCCAATAAACACTAAGGTATGCAGAGAGGGCATGGCTGACTGACAGGGTAGGGATCCAATCAGGAAGCCATTCTCAGCCTGCGCTCCTACCGGGTAATCCATGCTATTTTTTTAATTAATTTATTAATTTTATATTCAAACTGAAAACATGAACTGAATAACTCTCAAGGATTCCAAATCTGACATCATTTTGATATTACAACTTTGTTTTGACCGCGAAATTCAAGATGGCTGCCATCTAGTACAGTGGTTCTCAACCTTTTTAGGCCGTGACCCCCAAAACAATCATATTTGGACTGGGGACCCCCCCAGTGCCTCGCATTGTGAGCAGTGTTGCAAAAAAAAAAACCTATTTAATTTAATGTTAATTTAAATTTAATTTAATTTAATCAATTTAAAAATATTTAACACAACGAGCCACATTCCCCCCTGCAGGACACACACATCTGATCTGGTATGTACAGTGTGAGGCTTCCAGTGCCGGTGATACGGAGATCAAATGGCCTTCCAGCCAAGGCGACCTGTGGCAGCCAGCGCCACCCCCAGCCGCCTCTTGAAAGGAGACACAATCCCAATAAATGTATTCCTGTCAACATTGCTGCGATGCCTCTTTAATACGGTCCCCGGAGGATTCTGGGCAGGAGCAGCCCTGCCAAACTCCATTTCTCTGGGCTGAAAGGGAGACGTGACACGAGCCACGAGCGGGTCAGGGACAGAAATCTAAGTTAAAAGAAATATCTTAGATCTTTTATAGATCTTTTATATTCTATTTTAGATGTTAGGACCTGTTTTGAGTAAGTACATGCTTGAAGCTGGAATATCAACAGTTTCCAAGCTGGTTTCAAGAAACATAAGGCCCAGTGCACACCACTCTGTCAAGATAATGGCTCTAGCATTTACTTAATTCAAGAATATTTTTCAATATATTGAGAAAATAGGCCACGTGTATTTAATTAGAATCAAGAAAAATGTACTTGTTATCAGTTAAAATACACTTTTTGTGGGTTAATTGAGATTAAATATTTTTACTTGTTTTGAAAAATCTTGACAAGCCACATTTTCTTGCTCCATTGGCAGATAATTTTGCTATTTTTAAGCAAAATGCACCTAATTTTTGAAAGCTGGCTTTTTGCAGTGATGGCAGCAACCGGCCGAGGAGGACGGATAAAAGCTGCTCCGGCTTTTTTTCTTTTAAATCACGGCTGAGTAAACTCAGAGAGAAGCTGCGGCTTCATCGTGTAGGAAAACAAACAAGCGTGGAGAGGGCGGGCGTAGGTGCAGACACACTTACGGCCCAGTTGGATAAGCTGTTGTCTGCAGAGGTAAATGTCACGCACATCAGAGGTCTTAGTGGAGTGTTGGGACAGTTTGTGGCAACCTTTCAGCTGTTTTAAAGGCTCAGAAACAGCTTCATTTTTGCTCCCTGCAGGTTGTTTACGGTGGAACTTCTGCAGCTTCTTTTCTCCTGTTGGAGCTGCGAAAGGTCACGAAAACAGTTTATGAGTCATATCCAGTGAGCTCAAGATTTAAAGTTCTGTAACATGTGCATTTAAATTTACATTAGGGCTGGGCAACGATTAAAATGTTTAATCTAATTAATCGCGATTAATCGCATTTGTACGCAGAATCCAAAAATGAATCCAAAAGTAGCGTATAGCTTTTAGCATTTAGCTTTATTTTAAATGTGCTGCCATATGAATGAAAGTGCCATAACATTTGTTGTGCAAACACACTTTTAACATCAGCATCTTTCTGTAGTTTTTATGTAGAAGCCTCGCTCCACTGTCTGTTTCCTTGAATGACTTGCTGCTATCAGTTGTGTGTTTTGCCTTTAAGTGATATTTTAGACTGGAACTACTACGCTGAGAAGACAATTCAACTTGGCAGAGTTTACAGATGACTTTGGTTCTGTCGACTCCGCCGTCTGGAAGAACTTTAACATGAAAATGGCCGAGTAAAAGTTCCGTACCCTTCTCCAGGTTTGGTGGATCCAAAGATTACTTTCTTTTCCTGTTCCACAGCAGACAGCAACAGACTTTTACAAAATAAAAGCCTGTGAGCAGCAGACTTTTACAAAATAAAAGCCTGTGAGCAGCAGACTTTTACAAAATAAAAGCCTGTGAGCAACAGACTTTTACAAAATAAAAGCCTGTGAGCAACAGACTTTTACAAAATAAAAGCCTGTGAGCAACAGACTTTTACAAAATAAAAGCCTGTGAGCCACAGACTTTTACAAAATAAAAGCCTGTGAGCAACAGACTTTTACAAAATAAAAGCCTGTGAGCAGCAGAATTTTACAAAATAAAAGCCTGTGAGCAACAGACTTTTACAAAATAAAAGCCTGTGAGCAGCAGACTTTTACAAAATAAAAGCCTGTGAGCAGCAGACTTTTACAATAATGAAATAAATAAATGAATAAAAAAAAAAAAAAAACTGCATTAATGCGCGATAAAATATTTATCGGCGTAAACAATTAGCGAGTTAACGCGACAATGACGGGTTAACTCGCCCAGCTCTAATTTTCAACAATTCTTCCTGCTTTGCAACAAAATAATTTGTGCAGATGTTTTCAAATCAAACAAAGTGCTTCACAGTTGGAATAAAAAGCAGAAATTAAAGCTGAAGATGAAGGGAAAGCTGACCTATAAAACTGAGTTTTCAGTCGTCGTTGAAAACAAAACACGGATTCAGTTGACCTGATATCCTGACCAAGGCTGTTCCAAAGTTAAGGGATCAGATAAAAGCAGCCTGTCCATGTAGAGATTTATATGTTAATAAAAGGTTTTAAAGAGGATTCTGCATTTCACTGGAAGCAACAATAGATGTGATGTGTGAGCGCCGGCTAGTTTTTGCTAGCAGTCTGCGTTCTGACATTCGGATGGAGGAAAACATCCAGTGAGTGTTGGCGGAGACAGGAGAGTATAACTGCGTATAATCTGCAGAGCAGTGGCAGGAGATTCCTCTGAAACCCTCAGGTAGAAGGCCCGGGGGTAACGTATAGAAAGAGAACAGAACTGGTCCGAGAACTGAACCCTGAGGGACGCCACGTATGATGGACGAGGACATATGACATCAAATTAAATACTGTATTTATCCTGAAGGGCAAATATATTGCATATATATATATATGTAAATTAAACAGTCAAAAGAAAGAATCAGATGGGAAATGGAGCCAAATGGAAACCCAAACACGTTTATCTCCACACACACACACACACACACACACTGAAAAAAACAACTCATAAGATTTACTTAAAAAACCCTTTGTAAGTATTTGCACTCAAATGATTTAAGTCATATTTAATGCTGCAATATCAAGTAAATTTAACTCACCATAAAACATAACAGTTTTGAAGATATTAAGTAATATTTACTTAATTACATCTAAGTTTTAAGTTATATTTATTTAAACAAATTAATTAAAGTCTTCTTGTTTTTCATAGGCAGGAACATCATTTTACTCAAAATTTTAAGTACATTTTATATATCTGTAGTATTTGCTGTTATGAAGTAACTTAGTAGATTTTAACGAAACGCTTTCAGAGTAAAGTTTATGTAGTATTTCTAGGTTCATGTACATACAACTATTAAACATTTAAATTGTATGAGGAAACCTAAGTAAAACTTACTCTTCCCCCATAATTCATGTATTACGTTAATAAAATGTTTAATTTTACTTAAGAAGCTCGAGTTCTTATTGAATCTTACAAAATACAAGGTAGACATGATGACAGTTACTCTAATAGAGTTTACTTCACCAAAAAGTCACTTTTTTCAGTGCATGAACACATGAAATGATAACTTAGAAACACCTCAAAGAAGGAGCCAAAATAAGATGAAGCTCAGAACTACAGAATGTGTCAGAACTTGATTTATATCAGAGGTGTGAATACAGTTTCCAAGTCCAAGTGATTAAATTAAGGAAAAAAAAGAGTAAATGAAAAAACATGCAAATAGTGGCAATGAGGTGAAGCCTGAGAACCAGGGAGCAAATATAAAGGGAGGGGTGAGTGGGTGAGGAAGGGTACAAGGCAAAAAATAGGGGTCTTCAAACAAGATAAAAAACACTAAAACTAAGGGAAAAGGTACTCAAAACAAGTGAAAAAATCTGTCCATGCAGCAAGATAATTTGACTTGGCAAGATTTCTTAAATTAAGATTATAGGAGTCTTGTTTATAGATTGAACAAAGGCAGTTTTGTGAACAAACATGTGTCACATGCTTAAAATCCAATAAAGTGTGTTTTCAGATATTTTCTGTGTGACTCTTGAATCAAGCATGTTGGGTTTGTTATTGAATCTTAAAGCAAGATTTATTTTGATGAGACTTTGGAGGAGAAACGTAACACATCTTATTTTTAAGTGTTAAATGTCTCATTTTATGATTCCCTGCCTGTTTGAGACAAAAAAAGTAAAGTTTGGCTTGATATAAGATTATACTGTTAAGTTGAAGACTTAAAATAAGAAATTAATTCTTAAAACAAGAAAGAATATCTAGCACTTCTAAATGTAAGGTTTTTTTTTCTTGGTAAGAACCAAATAATTTGCAGGGTAATAAGGAGAAGGGGCAACTTAGAGAAGGAAGAAAGGCACCAAAACCGGGTAAAAGAATAAACCACTTGGATCTAAAAGAAGCTGCCTCTCCATGTTTAAAGACACCTTCATCCCTCAGGAAGCTTTGGCTCGCCGGCCGATAATCAAACGTCCCCCTCGTCCTGGCCCGACGTTACAGCGGAGCAGCTTTTATGATGGGCCATCCATCGATTTCCTGTCAGAGGCAGCAGGTAAAGGAATTGATTCTAAAAGCCTCTTTAAGTTCAGCTAATCGTGTGTGCTGCTTTATGGGGCGTTCAGCCGGTTTGTGGGGAGCAGTCGCTCCTTTCAGGGGAAAGTCCTGGATGTTTTTTCATGGGGCTGAATAAAAGTGAAGCTGCTGAGTGAGCAGGAAGGTCAGAACCATGAAATTAGCTTAAAAACCTCTTCAAATGTAAAAAAAAAAAAGCTTGTTTCATATGATATGTGACTCAAAACTATTTGTTTTCAAGACTTTTTCACTTAACAAGATATTCCAGATGTATTGTCTTCAAACAAGTCCCTATATCTGGAAAAAATCAAAGTCTTACCAATTATATTTCTCATTTTTCGTCAAAATATCTCATTACACTTAATATGAGACACAACTGCCTAACAAGTACTATTTCAGCCACTGGAAAAAATGCCCCTCCAAAAATAATTAAAAAAACAACAAATAAAAGACGTTTTTGCTTGAAATAAGCAAAAAAAATCTGCCAATGGAACTAGTGAAAATCGGTTTGTCCAGATTTCTTGAAATAAAATGTGATATTTAGGACTTTTGAGATAAAAGTGATCTTGAAATAAGCTTAAAAACCTCTTCAAATGTAAAAAAAAAAGCTTGTTTCATATGATATGTGACTCAAAACAATTTGTTTTCAAGACTTTTTCATTGAACAAGATATTCCAGATGTATTGTATTAAAACAAGTCCCTATATCTGGCTGAAATGGTGCTTGTTAGGCAGCTGTGTCTGATATTAAGTGTAATGAGATATTTTGACTAGAAATGAGACAAATATACTTGGTAAGATTTAGATTTTTTCCAGTGAAATCAAGCAGCTCAACAAGGCAGGAAGGAAACCCAGCGGCGGTGTGAATAAATAAATAATAAAATATATATATATTCTGCTTTTTCAGCCTCATTAACAGTTTCTCTCCTCATGTTGAACAGAAACAAGTTGAGGTGTCTCATCCCTGCGCTGATGAAGCAGTGAAACATGCCTGGAACACGCCTGGAACACGCCTGGAACACGCCTGGAGCCTGAACTGAGGATAAAATGGTTCTAACATCTACATGATGGAACTGAGATGGAGGAAAATGACTTTAATCGGAGTCACAGAAATCCTCCTCTACAGAAATTTATTACAAAAAGCACAAACAGGGTTTCCAGAGCCAGTTCCAGGGGTGGTTGCTCTGTCCCGTTTAGGAAGAGAGCTTTTAGTCAGGCTGCATTCTCCCACAGAGCCTCGCACACCTGAAACATAATTCCCAGCACAATTAGAGAATTGCCAACATTAAATTCATTTAGTAATCAGGTAAAATCATGGCTACTGGATAAACAATACTGTCAACATAATTCTATAGTTGGTACTGGCAGTTGTTCTTAACTTATTGTTGTGTTGAACTTTGTATTTTGTATTATTTACTTTAAAATGAGTGAGATATCTTTGACTTTTTAATTTTACATTGTGTGCAATACTTGTTTTTTATTTCTTTTTTAAGGAACATCAAACCTGTCAGGGGACTAAAGATGGAAATTAGCCTTATGGCTACAATCCTGTATATTTTGCATTTTGTTTTAAATGCTAGTAATATATGCTGTCCCTTTGTTAAATAAATAAACTTGTAAACTTGTAGGTTTCAGTTTGAGGATGAGTTCTGTTGTTTCTGCGGCATCCTTTGGGTTCTGTTGTTTCTGCCGGCATCCTTTGGGTTCTGTTGTTTCTGCGGCATCCTTTGGGTTCTGCTGTTTCTGCGGCATCCTTTGGGTTCTGCTGTTTCTGCGGCATCCTTTGGGTTCTGTTGTTTCTGCAGCATCCTTTGGGTTCTGTTGTTTCTGCCGGCATCCTTTGGGTTCTGTTGTTTCTGACGGCATCCTTTGGGTTCTGTTGTTTCTGACGGCATCCTTTGGGTTCTGTTGTTTCTGCGGCATCCTTTGGGTTCTTTTGTTTCTGACGGCATCCTTTGGGTTCTGTTGTTTCTGCAGCATCCTTTGGGTTCTGTTGTTTCTGACGGCATCCTTTGGGTTCTGTTGTTTCTGACGCATCCTTTGGGTTCTGTTGTTTCTGCGGCATCCTTTGGGTTCTGTTGTTTCTGCGGCATCCTTTGGGTTCTGCTGTTTCTGACGGCATCCTTTGGGTTCTGTTGTTTCTGACGGCATCCTTTGGGTTCTGTTGTTTCTGCGGCATCCTTTGGGTTCTGCTGTTTCTGACGGCATCCTTTGGGTTCTGTTGTTTCTGACGGCATCCTTTGGGTTCTGTTGTTTCTGACGGCATCCTTTGGGTTCTGTTGTTTCTGACGGCATCCTTTGGGTTCTGTTGTTTCTGACGGCATCCTTTGGGTTCTGTTGTTTCTGCCGGCATCCTTTGGGTTCTGTTGTTTCTGCCGGCATCCTTTGGGTTCTGTTGTTTCTGCCGGCATCCTTTGGGTTCTGTTGTTTCTGCCGGCATCCTTTGGGTTCTGTTGTTTCTGACGGCATCCTTTGGGTTCTGTTGTTTCTGCGGCATCCTTTGGGTTCTGTTGTTTCTGCGGCATCCTTTGGGTTCTGTTGTTTCTGCGGCATCCTTTGGGTTCTGTTGTTTCTGCGGCATCCTTTGGGTTCTGTTGTTTCTGCGGCATCCTTTGGGTTCTGTTGTTTCTGCGGCATCCTTTGGGTTCTGCTGTTTCTGCGGCATCCTTTGGGTTCTGCTGTTTCTGCGGCATCCTTTGGGTTCTGTTGTTTCTGCGGCATCCTTTGGGTTCTGCTGTTTCTGCGGCATCCTTTGGGTTCTGCTGTTTCTGACAGCATCCTTTGGGTTCTGTTGTTTCTGCGGCATCCTTTGGGTTCTGTTGTTTCTGCTGCATCCTTTGGGTTCTGTTGTTTCTGACGGCATCCTTTGGGTTCTGTTGTTTCTGCGGCATCCTTTGGGTTCTGCTGTTTCTGCGGCATCCTTTGGGTTCTGCTGTTTCTGCGGCATCCTTTGGGTTCTGCTGTTTCTGCGGCATCCTTTGGGTTCTGCTGTTTCTGCGGCATCCTTTGGGTTCTGCTGTTTCTGCGGCATCCTTTGGGTTCTGCTGTTTCTGCGGCATCCTTTGGGTTCTGTTGTTTCTGCGGCATCCTTTGGGTTCTGTTGTTTCTGACGGCATCCTTTGGGTTCTGCTGTTTCTGCGGCATCCTTTGGGTTCTGCTGTTTCTGCGGCATCCTTTGGGTTCTGCTGTTTCTGCGGCATCCTTTGGGTTCTGCTGTTTCTGCGGCATCCTTTGGGTTCTGTTGTTTCTGCGGCATCCTTTGGGTTCTGTTGTTTCTGCGGCATCCTTTGGGTTCTGTTGTTTCTGCGGCATCCTTTGGGTTCCGTTGTTTCTGCGGCATCCTTTGGGTTCCGTTGTTTCTGCGGCATCCTTTGGGTTCCGTTGTTTCTGCGGCATCTTTTGGGTTCCGTTGTTTCTGCGGCATCCTTTGGGTTCCGTTGTTTCTGCGGCATCCTTTGGGTTCCGTTGTTTCTGCGGCATCCTTTGGGTTCCGTTGTTTCTGACGGCATCCTTTGGGTTCCGTTGTTTCTGACGGCATCCTTTGGGTTCCGTTGTTTCTGCAGCATCCTTTGGGTTCCGTTGTTTCTGACAGCATCCTTTGGGTTCTGTTGTTTCTGACAGCATCCTTTGGGTTCTGTTGTTTCTGCAGCATCCTTTGGGTTCTGTTGTTTCTGCAGCATCCTTTGGGTTCTGTTGTTTCTGACAGCATCCTTTGGGTTCTGTTGTTTCTGCAGCATCCTTTGGGTTCTGTTGTACCTGCAGCATCCTTTGGGTTCTGTTGTTTCTGCAGCATCCTTTGGGTTCTGTTGTTTCTGCAGCATCCTTTGGGTTCTGTTGTTTCTGCAGCATCCTTTGGGTTCTGTTGTTTCTGACGGCATCCTTTGGGTTCTGTAGTTTCTGCGGCATCCTTTGGGTTCTGTTGTTTCTGCGGCATCCTTTGGGTTCTGTTGTTTCTGCGGCATCCTTTGGGTTCTGTTGTTTCTGCGGCATCCTTTGGGTTCTGTTGTTTCTGCGGCATCCTTTGGGTTCTGTTGTTTCTGCGGCATCCTTTGGGTTCTGCTGTTTCTGCGGCATCCTTTGGGTTCTGCTGTTTCTGCGGCATCCTTTGGGTTCTGCTGTTTCTGCGGCATCCTTTGGGTTCTGTTGTTTCTGCGGCATCCTTTGGGTTCTGCTGTTTCTGCAGCATCCTTTGGGTTCTGCTGTTTCTGCGTCCTCCTTTGGGTTCTGTTGTTTCTGCAGCATCCTTTTGGTTCTGTTGTTTCTGCAGCATCCTTTGGGTTCTGTTGTTTCTGCAGCATCCTTTGGGTTCTGCGGTTTCTGACGGCATCCTTTGGGTTCTGCTGTTTCTGCGGCATCCTTTGGGTTCTGTAGTTTCTGCGGCATCCTTTGGGTTCTGTAGTTTCTGCGGCATCCTTTGGGTTCTGTTGTTTCTGCGGCATCCTTTGGGTTCTGTTGTTTCTGCGGCATCCTTTGGGTTCTGTTGTTTCTGCGGCATCCTTTGGGTTCTGTTGTTTCTGCGGCATCCTTTGGGTTCTGCTGTTTCTGCGGCATCCTTTGGGTTCTGCTGTTTCTGACGGCATCCTTTGGGTTCTGTTGTTTCTGCGGCATCCTTTGGGTTCTGTTGTTTCTGCGGCATCCTTTGGGTTCTGTTGTTTCTGCGGCATCCTTTGGGTTCTGTTGTTTCTGCGGCATCCTTTGGGTTCTGTTGTTTCTGCGGCATCCTTTGGGTTCTGCTGTTTCTGCGGCATCCTTTGGGTTCTGTTGTTTCTGCAGCATCCTTTGGGTTCTGTTGTTTCTGACGGCATCCTTTTGGTTCTGTTGTTTCTGCGGCATCCTTTGGGTTCTGTTGTTTCTGCGGCATCCTTTGGGTTCTGTTGTTTCTGCGGCATCCTTTGGGTTCCGATGTTTCTGCGGCATCCTTTGGGTTCTGTTGTTTCTGCGGCATCCTTTGGGTTCTGTTGTTTCTGCGGCATCCTTTGGGTTCTGTTGTTTCTGCGGCATCCTTTGGGTTCTGCTGTTTCTGCGGCATCCTTTGGGTTCTGCTGTTTCTGCGGCATCCTTTGGGTTCCGTTGTTTCTGCGGCATCCTTTGGGTTCCGTTGTTTCTGCGGCATCCTTTGGGTTCTGTTGTTTCTGCCGGCATCCTTTGGGTTCTGTTGTTTCTGCGGCATCCTTTGGGTTCCGTTGTTTCTGCGGCATCCTTTGGGTTCCGCTGTTTCTGCGGCATCCTTTGGGTTCCGTTGTTTCTGCGGCATCCTTTGGGTTCCGTTGTTTCTGCGGCATCCTTTGGGTTCCGATGTTTCTGCGGCATCCTTTGGGTTCTGTTGTTTCTGCCGGCATCCTTTGGGTTCTGTTGTTTCTGCGGCATCCTTTGGGTTCTGTTGTTTCTGACGGCATCCTTTGGGTTCTGTTGTTTCTGCGGCATCCTTTGGGTTCTGTTGTTTCTGCGGCATCCTTTGGGTTCTGTTGTTTCTGCGGCATCCTTTGGGTTCTGTTGTTTCTGCGGCATCCTTTGGGTTCTGTTGTTTCTGATGGCATCCTTTGGGTTCTGTTGTTTCTGCGGCATCCTTTGGGTTCTGTTGTTTCTGCGGCATCCTTTGGGTTCCGTTGTTTCTGCGGCATCCTTTGGGTTCCGTTGTTTCTGCGGCATCCTTTGGGTTCCGTTGTTTCTGCGGCATCCTTTGGGTTCCGTTGTTTCTGCGGCATCCTTTGGGTTCTGCTGTTTCTGCGGCATCCTTTGGGTTCTGTTGTTTCTGCAGCATCCTTTGGGTTCTGTTGTTTCTGCGGCATCCTTTGGGTTCTGTTGTTTCTGCCGGCATCCTTTGGGTTCTGTTGTTTCTGCAGCATCCTTTGGGTTCTGTTGTTTCTGCAGCATCCTTTGGGTTCTGCTGTTTCTGCGGCATCCTTTGGGTTCTGCTGTTTCTGCGGCATCCTTTGGGTTCTGTTGTTTCTGCGGCATCCTTTGGGTTCTGTTGTTTCTGCGGCATCCTTTGGGTTCTGTTGTTTCTGCAGCATCCTTTGGGTTCTGCTGTTTCTGCGGCATCCTTTTGGTTCTGCTGTTTCTGCGGCATCCTTTTGGTTCTGTTGTTTCTGCGGCATCCTTTGGGTTCTGTTGTTTCTGCGGCATCCTTTGGGTTCTGTAGTTTCTGCGGCATCCTTTGGGTTCTGTTGTTTCTGCAGCATCCTTTGGGTTCTGCTGTTTCTGCGGCATCCTTTTGGTTCTGCTGTTTCTGCGGCATCCTTTTGGTTCTGTTGTTTCTGCAGCATCCTTTGGGTTCTGTTGTTTCTGCAGCATCCTTTGGGTTCTGCTGTTTCTGCGTCCTCCTTTGGGTTCTGTTGTTTCTGCAGCATCCTTTGGGTTCTGTTGTTTCTGCAGCATCCTTTGGGTTCTGTTGTTTCTGCAGCATCCTTTGGGTTCTGTTGTTTCTGCAGCATCCTTTGGGTTCTGTTGTTTCTGCGGCATCCTTTGGGTTCTGTTGTTTCTGCAGCATCCTTTGGGTTCTGTTGTTTCTGCAGCATCCTTTGGGTTCTGTTGTTTCTGACGGCATCCTTTGGGTTCTGTTGTTTCTGCAGCATCCTTTGGGTTCTGTTGTTTCTGACGGCATCCTTTGGGTTCTGTTGTTTCTGCGGCATCCTTTGGGTTCTGTTGTTTCTGCAGCATCCTTTGGGTTCTGTTGTTTCTGCAGCATCCTTTGGGTTCTGCTGTTTCTGACGGCATCCTTTGGGTTCTGTTGTTTCTCTGGCATCCTTTGGGTTCTGTTGTTTCTGCGGCATCCCTTGGGTTCTGTTGTTTCTGCGGCATCCTTTGGGTTCTGTTGTTTCTGCGGCATCCTTTGGGTTCTGTTGTTTCTGCGGCATCCTTTGGGTTCTGTTGTTTCTGACGGCATCCTTTGGGTTCTGTTGTTTCTGACGGCATCCTTTGGGTTCTGTTGTTTCTGACGGCATCCTTTGGGTTCTGTTGTTTCTGACGGCATCCTTTGGGTTCTGTTGTTTCTGCAGCATCCTTTGGGTTCTGTTGTTTCTGCGGCATCCTTTGGGTTCTGTTGTTTCTGCGGCATCCTTTGGGTTCTGTTGTTTCTGCGGCATCCTTTGGGTTCTGTTGTTTCTGCGGCATCCTTTGGGTTCTGTTGTTTCTGCGGCATCCTTTGGGTTCTGTTGTTTCTGCGGCATCCTTTGGGTTCTGTTGTTTCTGCCGGCATCCTTTGGGTTCTGTTGTTTCTGCAGCATCCTTTGGGTTCTGTTGTTTCTGCCGGCATCCTTTGGGTTCTGTTGTTTCTGCCGGCATCCTTTGGGTTCTGTTGTTTCTGCGGCATCCTTTGGGTTCTGTTGTTTCTGATGGCATCCTTTGGGTTCTGTTGTTTCTGCAGCATCCTTTGGGTTCTGTTGTTTCTGCAGCATCCTTTGGGTTCTGTTGTTTCTGCAGCATCCTTTGGGTTCTGTTGTTTCTGCAGCATCCTTTGGGTTCTGTTGTTTCTGCGGCATCCTTTGGGTTCTGTTGTTTCTGATGGCATCCTTTGGGTTCTGTTGTTTCTGCAGCATCCTTTGGGTTCTGTTGTTTCTGCAGCATCCTTTGGGTTCTGTTGTTTCTGGCGGCATCCTTTGGGTTCTGTTGTTTCTGCCGGCATCCTTTGGGTTCTTTTGTTTCTGACGGCATCCTTTGGGTTCTGTTGTTTCTGCGGCATCCTTTGGGTTCTGTTGTTTCTGCGGCATCCTTTGGGTTCTGTTGTTTCTGCGGCATCCTTTGGGTTCTGTTGTTTCTGATGGCATCCTTTGGGTTCTGTTGTTTCTGCGGCATCCTTTGGGTTCTGTTGTACCTGCGGCATCCTTTGGGTTCTGGTGTTTCTGCGGCATCCTTTGGGTTCTGTTGTTTCTGCGGCATCCTTTGGGTTCTGTTGTTTCTGACGGCATCCTTTGGGTTCTGTTGTTTCTGCGGCATCCTTTGGGTTCTGTTGTTTCTGACGGCATCCTTTGGGTTCTGTTGTTTCTGCGGCATCCTTTGGGTTCTGTTGTTTCTGCGGCATCCTTTGGGTTCTGTTGTTTCTGCAGCATCCTTTGGGTTCTGTTGTTTCTGCAGCATCCTTTGGGTTCTGGTGTTTCTGACGGCATCCTTTGGGTTCTGTTGTTTCTGCGGCATCCTTTGGGTTCTGTTGTTTCTGCGGCATCCTTTGGGTTCTGTTGTTTCTGCGTCATCCTTTGGGTTCTGCTGTTTCTGCAGCATCCTTTGGGTTCTGTTGTTTCTGCAGCATCCTTTGGGTTCTGTTGTTTCTGCGTCATCCTTTGGGTTCTGTTGTTTCTGCGGCATCCTTTGGGTTCTGTTGTTTCTGCGGCATCCTTTGGGTTCTGTTGTTTCTGCGGCATCCTTTGGGTTCTGTTGTTTCTGCGGCATCCTTTGGGTTCTGTAGTTTCTGCAGCATCCTTTGGGTTCTGTTGTTTCTGACAGCATCCTTTGGGTTCTGTAGTTTCTGCGGCATCCTTTGGGTTCTGTTGTTTCTGACGGCATCCTTTGGGTTCTGTTGTTTCTGACGGCATCCTTTGGGTTCTGTTGTTTCTGACAGCATCCTTTGGGTTCTGTAGTTTCTGCGGCATCCTTTGGGTTCTGTAGTTTCTGCGGCATCCTTTGGGTTCTGTTGTTTCTGACGGCATCCTTTGGGTTCTGTTGTTTCTGCGGCATCCTTTGGGTTCTGCTGTTTCTGCGGCATCCTTTGGGTTCTGCTGTTTCTGCGGCATCCTTTGGGTTCTGCTGTTTCTGCAGCATCCTTTGGGTTCTGCTGTTTCTGACAGCATCCTTTGGGTTCTGCTGTTTCTGCGGCATCCTTTGGGTTCTGTTGTTTCTGCGGCATCCTTTGGGTTCTGCTGTTTCTGACAGCATCCTTTGGGTTCTGCTGTTTCTGCGGCATCCTTTGGGTTCTGTTGTTTCTGCGGCATCCTTTGGGTTCTGTTGTTTCTGCGGCATCCTTTGGGTTCTGTTGTTTCTGCGGCATCCTTTGGGTTCTGTTGTTTCTGCCGGCATCCTTTGGGTTCTGTTGTTTCTGCCGGCATCCTTTGGGTTCTGTTGTTTCTGCGGCATCCTTTGGGTTCTGTTGTTTCTGACGGCATCCTTTGGGTTCTGTTGTTTCTGCGGCATCCTTTGGGTTCTGTTGTTTCTGCGGCATCCTTTGGGTTCTGTTGTTTCTGCGGCATCCTTTGGGTTCTGTTGTTTCTGCGGCATCCTTTGGGTTCTGTTGTTTCTGCGGCATCCTTTGGGTTCTGTTGTTTCTGCGGCATCCTTTGGGTTCTTTTGTTTCTGACGGCATCCTTTGGGTTCTGTTGTTTCTGCAGCATCCTTTGGGTTCTTTTGTTTCTGACGGCATCCTTTGGGTTCTGTTGTTTCTGCCGGCATCCTTTGGGTTCTGTTGTTTCTGCAGCATCCTTTGGGTTCTGTTGTTTCTGCGGCATCCTTTGGGTTCTGTTGTTTCTGACGGCATCCTTTGGGTTCTGTGTTGCGCTGTGACAGTTACTGTGTTCAGTATAATGTGTAAGAAGCTGTCAGGAACAGATAAACATGTGGAAGCTAACATCCACAAACACTCGCCTGTAACCGGATGTTTACTACGTTTGAGATCAAAGTGGCTGCAGCAGAGGTTACAGCAGAGTGAGTTTGGTGGGATGCCGGCGGCTGCATCATTCACTGCCTCCCTGACAGCCGTATCAGTCGTATCCATCATCACTCCCTCAGAGTTTCTGCAGATAATGTTGAGGGTGCTGCTGCTGGAAGCTTGTTGAAGACCCAAATGTAGACAGCACACTGAACTTCACCAAAGGTTTTATAAAATAAAAAAAAATCAGTCCCATTAAAGGGACTAAACACTAAAATAAAATGCAGAAAGAGTTAATAAATGCACTGATAAGTAAAAAACTGATAAATAAGTAAATAAATAAGTAAATAAGTGCACTTATAAGTAAGTAAATAAATGCACTGATAAATATGTCTGTATATATGTCAGTATGGAACAAACTCCCAGAAAGCCTCAGATCAGCTGGAACACTCAGTGTATTTAAGTCCAGGTTGAAGACCTGAACACCTGTTTTCAGCTGCCTGTGAATAAAGCTCCAAATCTGAAGCTTGAGTTTCAAAACTTAATCACATTTTAACTCCTGATTCTATCTGATTTTATCTATTGTTCTTATTTCTTTCTTTTTTGTTTAAAATTTAAATCCTGCTTTTTATCTCTACAGTTTTAATGTCTCTGTAAAGCACTTGGAATCACCTTGTTGTTGAAATGTGCTGAACAGATAAACCTGCCTTACAGACACATCGAGGCTTCATGTCACAGGTTAGACTTCAGGCCGCCGAACTCAGTGAAATTATCTTCTCTTTATGTTGCAAAGCAGGAGTAATGCAAAGCACAGCTGCTTAAAGGGACAGTTCCGCCTTCATCAGCACCAAAACGAGGCTGGAACTCTGCTCACAGGACGCAGCAGGGGATAAGAAGATGTTCAGAAATGATGCTGCTGATATGGGATGTTACACAGCTTCATGTCAGAAGAGGCGAACTGTCCCTTTAAGGAGGCAAACTGTCCCTTTAACTAGATTATAAATAAATCTCTTATTCGCTCTTACAGCAGCAAAGTAATTCATCACCATTCTGTACATATCAGCGGCAGGTGGAGGATTTCTCTGAGTAAGGGGCCACATTATTCATAGAGGGGCCAAGTATTTGTCCAACATCGTTGGAGATAGGGCTGGGCGGATCCATTTAAAATATTAATAGTATTGATACTAACGTTGGTATTGGGTATTGATCGATACTTGTGTGAAGAGATGGATTCTTAAGTTTCTCTTCTGTACAGCTCCAGGCATTTACAGAGTGACCCACTGGCCGTACAACACGGCCCCTCTCTCACTCCTCTCATGCTCAATTAGTACGTTTCAAAATCTTGAGTTCGTTAATTGCGAATGCAGATTAACACCCCAAAAGGGAAATTTAAGTTTTAAGTTTTCTATAAACATTTCTGAGTTACTTAATAAAAGTATTTTTATTTCCCTGAAAACTTTTTCCTGTTTTATTATCATCATAAACATGATTAATTAATTCAATATAAACACAAGAAACTTGTGCTAAAGAAAATAAAAATTAAAATAAAATAAAGGACCAGACTCAGTGAATAATTCCCTACACTCCGTATTATATAGATCAATGAGCAGTGCTGACCAACATATCATTGGGGTCATCAGGTGGGAACCTCCTTTCATCAGTGTTTCGTCTAGTTGGGCCCACGACACCTCCAGGAGGCTAGAGAGTGATCACTGGTGTCCCAGAGTCACCCCCCTAATGCCAGCCAACACTGCCCCTCACACCACAACCACCATAATCTACCTCAGCCTCTCACCAACTGCACACCAGTCACAGCGGGGTGGGGATTCAAACCCTGGTTCGGGTAGGGGTAGTGAAAATATAGAGAGTGCCAGAGGTGGAGGAAGGACAAGACACACTAGCAGATTCAGCAGACAAACTCACTTAAATAGTCCTATAATCACTAAAATACCAGCAAAAACAAAGCCATACAGGCCAACTCACCCAAAATGGGCGCCTGGTTTCCAAAGGATCACATGTGCCAAACCCTCCACTTAAATATCCTGAACTTCTTCTTTGCTTTTTCAAAAGTCTGTTTACCCTAAGTGCTCCCCCTGCTGGGCCCCCAGCTGCTATTGCATCTTCTAATCCAAATCCACTGACTGGATTGTAATGCTTTATCTGAAACCTCCTGCACTATTTTCTCACACTCTGTCCACTTACACCCAGCTCCCTCAGCAATGAGACAGACTTTGCAACAAATCCTCTACATCCTACTTCCACTGGACAAATTCTAACTTTCCATCCTCGCTGCTCTGCTTCTGCCCCCAACTCCACATATCTAAGCTTCCTTTCATATGCTTCCGCTACCAATTCCTCCCAAGGAACAGTCAGCTCTATGAAACAGACTCTCATTCTACTCCTAGACCACAAGACTATATCAGGCCTTAAGTTTGTAGAGGCTATTTCCTGGGGAACTACAAGCTTATTTCCTAAATCTACATGCATCTCCCAATCACAAGCATCCTCCAAGCTGCCGTGCCTCCTTATCGTCTTTTTAACTTTCTCCCCCTCTTTAACAAACTGAATTGCAACTCTCTGTACCTTGGACCCTCCTAAGTTTACCTGCCTTCGTTTATCTTCAACACCTCCAGCTAAGCTTCTTAATACTTGGTCATGTCGCCATGTATACCGGCCTTGTGACAGACTAACCTTACAACCTGACAAAATATGCCTTAGAGTTGCAGTACCTGAACATAACGAACATAACGGGTCTCCATTTACCCAGAGTTTTAGCTTCTGGGGAGTTGGCAATACATCATATGTTGCCCCTATTAAAAATCTAATACTCCTCTCCTCCATACTCCACAGTTCTTTCCAACTAAGCTTTTTCTTTTCTACACCTTCCCAATTCACCCACCGTCCCTGCTTAGCCTGAGCCACTGCCTTTGCACCCCTTAACATTTCCTCCTGTCTACGAATCTGCTCAACAACTAGCTTTCTCTTCTCCTTGGGACCTGCTCTACTCCACACTGGTTTGTCTGGGCCAAGCCCCAAGCCTCCCCGGCCTATTTGCACATTGCCCACAATCTCTAAAGGAACACTTAAAAAGGAACACTTACAAAACAATTAAATAATCGTGAAAATTCAAGTTTTCATTTAAATTTGCATATTGATGATGCATTCACTTAATAAATTATGATACATTGGTGTCACCTACACAAAAGTAGAAGGTAGTAGTAAAAAGTATCACTATCAGCCAGTTTGGCCGATAGTGTATTTACTCAGTATTGGATTGATACCAAATTTTGCAGTATCGCACGGCCCTAGTTCGAGATTGTTCAAACCTTCTTCTGTAAACTTTATTCACGCTGGAAATTCATGTTTGGCTCATTAGCGCCACTGGTGTTTCGGCATGGAATAGCACTCACCTATAATAAGCTGGGGCCCATGCCCCTGTGGCCCCACCCCTAGAACCGCCCTTGGTACATATAAAGGTTCATTTAATAATGAGTTTGGTGTTTTGGGAAGCTTCAACATTCTCCTTTCATGGATTTAAAATCAGTTTTCTGAGGGTCCCGGCAGGTTTATCACAGTGAGAGTAAATATGAACGCATCCCATTTCAGGGCAAAGGCTGGAATCAGCCACAGAAATCTTCCTTTTATTCCACCAAACATCGTTTGGACTTCATCGCTGCTGTTCTGAGCTGTAATCAACATCCCTCCAAACCAAACATCTCATTTCCTCAGATGATGCGCCGACAAACAGCACGCAGGCCAGAAATGCATTTACATTTAAATTAAAGCTCCGGCTGCACACAAACCTCGTGTTATGAGTAAATAATTCAGACTAATGACTGCAATAACAGCCGCGTTACTGTAAAACAGCGACAGCGGATGTCGTCTGCGTGGAGCTGGTGTTCATTCTGCTTCGGCTGTGCATCATGTGACCACGACACGACGGCTGATCTCTGCTTTAAGTGCAGCACTGACCTCATTTTAAACAGCTTTGTGGGAAGAAAAGGCTCCATTCTGCATCTTTTTATTGGTCCCAGAGATAGAAACAAGACTTCCTGAGTTCAAAAGACTCGATTAACAATTTTCTGAGGTGTTGGAGACGAGCTTTTGTCAAAATACCTGTTGATTGTAAACTGTTTTCAGGGTTGGGTCTTAATAAATGCTCTCCAGCTCTATAGGCATATATAGGGGAACTAAAAAAATGATCAGGGTTGTGTTTTTGGGGAGTTTTACACCTGATGGTGACTTCAGACGCCCTGATATATGCTCCCAGGAACAGGAAGAAGGAGTTTTACACCTCAGACGCCCTGATATACGCTCCCAGGAACAGGAAGAAGGAGTTTTACACCTCAGACGCCCTGATATATGCTCCCAGGAACAGGAAGAAGGAGTTTTACACCTCAGACGCCCCGATATATGCTCCCAGGAACAGGAAGAAGGAGTTTTACTCCTCAGACGCCCCGATATATGCTCCCAGGAACAGGAAGAAGGAGTTTTACTCTTCAGACGCCCTGATATATGCTCCCAGGAACAGGAAGAAGGAGTTTTACACTTCAGACGCCCTGATATATGCTCCCAGGAACAGGAAGAAGGAGTTTTACACCTCAGACGCCCTGATATACGCTCCCAGGAACAGGAAGAAGGAGTTTTACACTTCAGACGCCCTGATATATGCTCCCAGGAACAGGAAGAAGGAGTTTTACACCTCAGACGCCCTGATATATGCTCCCAGGAACAGGAAGAAGGAGTTTTACACCTCAGACGCCCCGATATATGCTCCCAGGAACAGGAAGAAGGAGTTTTACACCTCAGACGCCCCGATATATGCTCCCAGGAACAGGAAGAAGGAGTTTTACACCTCAGACGCCCTGATATATGCTCCCAGGAACAGGAAGAAGGAGTTTTACACCTCAGACGCCCTGATATATGCTCCCAGGAACAGGAAGAAGGAATTTTACACCTCAGACGCCCTGATAAATGCTCCCAGGAACAGGAAGAAGGAGTTTTACACCTCAGACGCCCTGATATATGCTCCCAGGAACAGGAAGAAGGAGTTTTACACCTCAGACGCCCTGATATATGCTCCCAGGAACAGGAAGAAGGAGTTTTACACCTCAGACGCCCTGATATATGCTCCCAGGAACAGGAATGTGGGAGAAGGATGTCATGACATGTTCATGACTTCTGGCCTAGTTACATCCTGGGCCTTGTTGACTGGTTCATATGAATATTGTTGATAGTTAGAATGAGCGTGTTTATGATAAACTGCGAAAGCTAGGCGCCTCCAGAGAGGGCCACGTACACTTGTTATGATAAAACGGTATAAAAGGGTGTCCCAGAATGAAGACGGTGGACATTTTGTACATTCTGTATGCACACTTGTTGTGACGGTTTGTTCAATAAATTCCCCAATGGACTGCTGACCGACCGCGTACTCGTCTCTATTTTCTCCACAACATAATGGTGACCCTGACGTACGTTGCACGCCAGTTGGAAAGATGGAAACAAGAACTGGAACAAGACATTGAACCAAACACAGTGCTCAACTCTGTATTCAGAGACTCTATCCTAGAAGCCATGCCCGACTCAGTGCGAGCGAGGCTGGAGGATGTGGTAGAGTTGAAATCAATGACGCATGCGGCATTCCGGGATAATGTTGTGCATGCTATTGACAAATACAGGCAAAGTGAACGGAAACGGAAGGAGCAGGATAAGAACTTGCAGAGGAAACTCACACAGATGCAGTTGGAAGGACCAAAGGTAGGAGGCCAGGCCCTGATGACACCAGGGACCACTGAGCAGGTACCTCCACCTTTTGCACCCTCTACACCTTCTGCACCCTCTGCACCCTTTCAACCCGTCACACCTCAGGCCTACACGCAACCACCATACACACCACGTGCAGGAGGACAAAGCCAGCCTCGACCTTACCGAGGGTACAGGAGAGGCACAGCCGTAAGACGAAGATCCTCGGGGGCATGTTGGGCCTGCGGCGAGTTGGGACACTTTGCTGACAGATGTCCGCGAGCACCAGGAAACCAGAATGTGCGGCAGGACCGCGGCCAGTCCCCGCGGGGTGGATCAAGTGGCCCGGCAGGCCCATGGGTGAGTCCAAACTTTGGTTATTAGGGGTGCCCACAGAGTCCTAGAGGGGAGGGTCAGTTTCCAGTCGTAATGGTGGGAGCTGATGAAGAACCGATGCTGCAGGTTCTAATTGAGGATGAGCCAACTCCAATGTTGGTGGACACTGGAGCCACCTACACTTGTGTAAGTCAACATTATGCCACACACCTCCCCATGTCAAATAAATTTATTGAGACAATAGGATTCTCGGGAATTAAGCAGCTAGTACAAATGACCGCCCCCGTGCGTATCTCCACAGGGGAAAATGAAATCAGGATGCCAATCGGGGTATCTTTTCAGACTCCCCTTAACTTGCTGGGGAGGGATGCTCTGTGCAAATTAAAAATTAAGATTTGGTGTTCACCGCAAGGCATAATCTTGGATAAAAGAGGTCTGGAGTTTCCGGAGTCAACACAGGCAGACACAGCAAGAATCTATTGGTTGGGAGACATTTCTGAGCCAGTAACAGTGGCGTGGAACAAATGGGAAAAATACATTCAAGCCCAGTGCCCTAAAGCAAGGAAACCCACGCTCGATTATCATTGTACAATGTATTATGATGTTTCAAAAAGTGGAGAGTTCGAAGAGCCATGGGACAAACAAACGGAAAACTCTGAGATAAGTCTGACAACTCAATACATTATCATTGGAAAACAAGGGGCAGCCATGAATGTGGAATCAAATGCATTTATTTCAAAATGGTACAATGTGCCAGAATCTGCTCCACATGTTACTTTGTTGGTGAATGAGAATTTCAAAGCAAAGGATGTGGGGCCCATGATGAAAACAGCGTTAGGAGTAAAGTGGGAGCGAACAGAGAATCCGTTAATTTTCCAATCACAGGATGCCACGATGATTAAAATCCTATGCAGCGTAGCAGCATTGGCGAAACCGCAGGCTGTTATGGCATTGGTGAACCAATCAGTCCAGACAGCAAAGCAAAGTGAGACAGAAGGGGTTGAGAGTGATCTGTTGAAAGAAATGATAGCTCATGTCCCAAACCAAGTGTGGTCTAAGAATGAGGCCGATGTTGGTTTGGTGAAATCTGCTAACCCAGTGAAAGTAGAGTTAAGACCTAATGTCAAACTTCCTAATCGTCCTCAGTATCCACTCAAGCCAGAAGCAGAGGAGGGGGTAAGTGGGACAGTAGAAGGTTTTGTAGGAAAAGGAGTGTTGGTTGAGACAGTCAGTGTGTGTAATACTCCAATATTTCCAGTACTGAAGGCAGACAAATCTAAATACAGGTTAGCACATGACTTGCGCATGATAAACGCGATTGTGGAAGATTGGCCAGCAGAGGTGCCAAATCCATACACACTCCTCACCAACGTGCCTCCTGATGCAAAATTTTTCACAGTAATCGATTTATGTTCTGCATTTTTCAGCGTTCCTCTAGCTGAGGAATCCCAGTATTTGTTCGCATTCACATACAGAGGTAAGAAGTACACTTACACCAGACTTCCTCAAGGGTTTAAACACAGCCCTCATGTGTTTAACCAGGTCCTTGGACAGGACCTAGAGGGCCTCGCATTGAACGGTACCCTACTACGCTATGTCGATGATCTCTTGCTATGCTCACCAACACTTGAGGCGTGTCATCAGGACTCCATGAAAATCCTTGAGAGGTTGGCAGAGGGAGGGTACAAAGTTTCTAAATCGAAACTGCAGTATTGTCAACCTAAAGTAGATTATCTGGGGAGGGTAATCTCGCAGGGAACGATTGCTATTTCCCCAACACACTTGGAGGGAGTAAGTAAAGCACCATGTCCAAAAACAATCGAGGAAATGATGATCTTTTTGGGGATGACAGGTTTCAGTGCAGATTGGATAGAAGATTATGCAATTAAATGCGCTCCCTTAAGAGGGATCATGAAACAATCCAAAGACCAAAGGTTGAAAGCACCACTGGAGTGGACCAGCGAGGCTAAGTTAGCCTTAGAAAGTTTGAAACAGGATTTGCAAAAAGCACCAACACTGGCAATACCAGACTATGAGAAGCCATTTTTCTTATATGTCTCAAACAGACACAACATGTACGCTTCTGCAGTATTGATGCAGGAAACGTGTAGTGGTCGAAGAAAACAAGCTATTGCTTATTACAGTACAAAATTGGATAATGTTGTACAAGGCTGGCCACCGTGTTATCAAGGGTTGGCCGCAGTGCAGTATGCTTATGAGAAAGCATCCACAATAACAATGGGGTATCCAGTCAACATCATGACACACCATAACATCTCAGAATTAATAAATCAGGGAAAGTATGTTGTGACTCAGGCAAGGTGTTTGCAGTTTATGCATCTGTTGACATATCCGGATGTGAGAATACAGAGGTGTACTACATTGAATCCGGCGGATGTCATTCCACTCGAGTTTGAAGGAGAACCACATGAGTGTGTAGCAGAAACTATGAGATATACCAAATTGAGACCTGATTTAGAAGCAACTCCGCTTGGGCAGGCTGATGTCACCTACTTTGTGGATGGTTCATGTTTCAGAGATCATTTGGGTAATCATGCAGGTTTTGCAGTTGTGAAGCAGGAGGACGGAGACTTTGTGACGGTGAAGGCTGAGAAGTGTGAACAGCCATGTTCGGCACAGTTGGCTGAACTGAAGGCATTAACGGAAGCATGTCGACTGGCGAAGGGTAAGGTTGCAAATGTGTACACAGATTCTGCATATGCTCATGGTATTTGCTATTTGTTTGGAGCAGTTTGGAAGCAGAGAGGATTCAGAAGGGCAGACGGGAGTCCAGTGCGGCACGAGGTCCAAGTGAGGGAGTTGATTGCAGCCATGATGCTCCCCTCGAAACTGGCAGTGATAAAGTGTCAGGCACATCGGAAAGGTAACGAGATGGTCAGTAAAGGTAATAACGCGGCTGATGAAGCAGCGAAAGTAGCATCAGGATGCCAGGTGGCTGTTTTGGCACCGATGGTGTCACTGGAGCCAGTTGTCACGCCAGAAGACATCATTCTAATGCAACAGGAAGCAGGGGTGGGGGAGCACAATGTCTGGACGCAGAGAGGCGCCGTGAAGAACGAGAAGGGGTTGTGGAGATCACAGGAGGGTCTCCTGGTGGCACCAGTGGCTCTGCTGACAATGCTGATCTCTGGTGTTCACAGTGTGGATCACTGCGCCAGGGCAGAGGTAGTGAAAAAGGTAAAACAACAAGGTTATTGGTCACCATACATGCATGCAATGGTTGATGAAGTGTTGGGTCAATGTGAAATCTGTGCACAGAACAATGTGCGAAAGGGTGTGAAGACACCAGTGGGACACATTCCGGTGCCAGAAGGACCCTTTAAGTCATTGGTCATAGACTATGTGGACATGATTAAAACAGTACAAGGGAAAAGGTACATGCTAGTGGTGATTGATCGTTTCAGCCGATGGGTCGAAGCAACTCCATCCAAGGATTTGGGAGCAGAGACGGTCGTGAAGTTTTTGGTAAGAGAGGTGATTCCTCGGTTTGGCATTCCAGCAGAGATTAGCTCAGATAACGGCTCAGCATTTGTTCAGAAGGTTGCGAAAGGCATTCTGCAGCAGCTGCGAATTAAGCAGCGCTGTGGGGCCGTGTATCACCCACAAAGTCAGGGGATGGTTGAGAGAATCAATGGAACTTTGAAAGTGAAATTGAATAAGATCTGTGCTTCAACTAAGCTAAATTGGGTAGATGCTTTGCCGCTTGCACTAATGAGCTATCGTATGCAGACTCATAGAGTCACGCACCTAACACCGCATGAAATGCTAACGGGTCGACCCATGCCGGCACCTCAGTTGAGAGGTCCATTTAAAGGGCCCCCACTTGAACAGTTGCAAACAGAGTTGAAAGCTTATATGAGGCAGCTGACTGCAATCCACAGAACAATCTATCTACGGGAGAAGTCCAGAGACGTGAGTCTCGAGCAGCCGGTTGAGAGACCAGTGGTGCCAGGCGACCAGGTGCACATCGAAGTATTCCGAAGGAAGTGGCACGAGCCAAGACGAGAAGGTCCGTACGCAGTGGTGCGAGCGACGCCAACAGCAGTTCAAGTGGAAGGTAGCAACACATGGTACCATTTGAATCACTGCACTAAGGTTCGGGTTAAAGGCACAGACGGAGTGAAGTCCGAGGGGAAGAATGAACAAAAGGAAGATGTTAAGATTTCTGACACTGATGAGCATCCAGGTGTGGGTGTTGGCCGACGGTATGGGCTCAGGAGAGCAAGGCCTGGAGATGTGGGACGGGATCCCGCATCCAAGAGAGGCGGGAAGGGGTCCAGTGAGGAAGACACCGCGCGGGGGAAGTAGCCAGCCTGGGTCAGATGAGTATGATGCAACAACACACACCCACTCGGACCATGCCACGCCACAAACTTGGCCAGCATTACACACTAGAGCTACTCATGAGAAGGCAGATGTTAAGCTTGAATTTAAGTACGTTGGAATAAAGGATGGTGAGGAGGTGTGGATCATGGGTCCGGCGGAGGAGACGACCAAGCCACCGCCTCCGGACGCTACAACGAAGGGACAATCTGGGAAGATCAGGGTGTCCTCGGGCCAGAGAGGAGTTGTTCACTATGGTGGTAAGAATAGAAAGATTTCACGGGAAAATCTAGGGGGACTTGATACCATTAGCACTACAGGACGGAAGAATCATGTTAATCCAAGAACATATGGAGGGTACATGCACAGGAAGAGACAGGAAAACAGTGTAAGTGTGGAAGATGGTTTGTGGGGGAAGGCAGCACAGAATATGTGGTATAGATGGGCATGGTACACTACAAGAGAACTAACGGCGACGGAGTGCCTCATATGCGCAGACGCTCCAGGAGCATTGCCTGTTGTTGTTCCAGAGCCACACACCTTCAGGGACTGTGCAGTGGTTCAGCGACGGGAATGCAGGGAAGGTAGGTTTACACCTCAGAAGGATAAATGGTTATTGTTTGAGCTTCCTATGTGTGGGATTAAGTGCAGATTGATGTTTGGGGCAAATAAATTACAGGACTTTTTCAAAAAAGGGAGGGGCCACAAATTGGAGTCATCGTGTGCTGAATTTAATCTTAGTACAACACAGGACGGGCCTCCAACTGATTATAGAGTAGATTACGATGGTGAGTTTGAATGCTTTACGAGTGGTGGATTTACTAATGACAGTGGAACTCACGTAGGTAATACTACCGTTAAATGCAACGTCACATGGGTTTTGTTTTGGTTTCCACACGCAAATATGAAACCAATATTTATCAGGACACCTGTGTGGTATGAAAATCCAGTTCCTTTGGATCAAAGATGTGAGGATATAGAAATGACAATTCCGACTCTCCACCTGTTTGGGGATCAGACACATCCAATAGCTGATAGCTACTGGATGTGTGGAGATGATGTTTTGTTAAATGTGTTACCCAACAGGTGGATAGGCCTGTGTGCACTTGTGAGGATGAAAACTTCGGTTGTGTTAGTGTATGACAAGGTAAACGAGTTACTGGGGTTGGATGTGGAAAATGGGAGAGTTAAAAGATCTAGTGGTAACTACATCATGGATAAGCACGTTTACTTGGATTCGATAGGGCAGCCGAGAGGGATTCCTTTTGAGTTCAAAGCACGCAGTGAGGTTGCAGCTGGATTTGAGTCTATTTTGCCGTGGATCACGATTAACAAAAATGTGGAGTGGATTAATTACATTTATTACAACCAACAGAGAATTCTTAACTACACGAGTGAAGGGCTTGCAGCCTTTGGAGAACAACTACATGAGACGAGTAGGATGGCTTGGCAGAACAGACAGGCTTTGGATTGGATATTAGCGGAGAAAGGTGGCGTTTGCCAGATGGTTGGGGAAAAATGTTGTACATTTATACCCGGGAACACTGCAGCTGATGGTACGTTTACAACGGGCATGAAGAAGATCAGGGAGCTGAAAGAGGAGCTGAAGAGTAATGCTGGTGGTAGTGAAGGGTGGTGGACTGGTCTGGATGGGATTTTGGGAGAGTGGGGAGCGATGGCAGTGAAGGCGGGATTAGCTATGTTGTCAATATTCATAATGGTTGCCCTATTGGTGTGTTGCATTATACCCATTCTGAGAAGGTGGTTGCTGCGAGTGATGTTCAAACGGAGTATGGAACAAACCAGGAGGCAGATGACCATGCGAGACCAGGTCTGAGGACCAGCGCATGGGAGAGCGGGCCAACGAATGAAGGTTATCAACGGACGGTTCACATGATTCTTTCCTCGAGGGTGGAACCACGGTTAGTAGGATAGGGAGAAGAGATGCTGAAGATCTCTTTGATTGGGAGTGATGTACTGGTGACCTCTCCTCCCAGAGTTAGCTTAGCAGTTCCAGACCCAGCCGGACGGATGTTCGGCCAGGAGCAGACAACACCAGAGTACAGGAGATGGGACGGGACTGGAGGAGCTGCATTACATTGCATTTTATTACGTTTGTTGTGTGATAATCCATAATTTTATGTATTGTACTCGAGACGAAACTGTGATCAATCGGTTTGATGGTCGTGTATTCATTCTATGTTTATTATCAATCAAAACTGATCACTGATATGTCCATTGCCAATTGTGTCAGTCAACTGTTCGGAGTGCGACCTTGGTAAAGTGGTCGGTCGCCAGGTGGGGTGGGGCCGTAGGTGAGTTTTCCCAAGATAAGAACATGACTTACGAAAGTAGCAGCCGGTGGGTTTTTCGCTCCTATGCACTGCGAACAGTGGACAATTATGTTGGCAATGTAAAACTTGTAGTGTTGTTGAATGCAATATCGTGTAAATTAATTTAATCATTTGATGTTATTAGAGTACGCATATAAATATTCCTTTTCAGTTCTTCAAATTGGTCCCGTTGATTGATATTGTAGAATTATTAGAATAATTTGGTGTTGATTATGTTAATTAATTCTTAATTAACTATGTGGGATGATTTTCTTTCATTTTAGATTATTTCTTTATTAAATCACTGATAAGTGATTTCAGGGGGGACTATGTGGGAGAAGGATGTCATGACATGTTCATGACTTCTGGCCTAGTTACATCCTGGGCCTTGTTGACTGGTTCATATGAATATTGTTGATAGTTAGAATGAGCGTGTTTATGATAAACTGCGAAAGCTAGGCGCCTCCAGAGAGGGCCACGTACACTTGTTATGATAAAACGGTATAAAAGGGTGTCCCAGAATGAAGACGGTGGACATTTTGTACATTCTGTATGCACACTTGTTGTGACGGTTTGTTCAATAAATTCCCCAATGGACTGCTGACCGACCGCGTACTCGTCTCTATTTTCTCCACAACAGAAGAAGGAGTTTTACACCTCAGACGCCCTGATATATGCTCCCAGGAACAGGAAGAAGGAGTTTTACACCTCAGACGCCCTGATATATGCTCCCAGGAACAGGAAGAAGGAGTTTTACACTTCAGACGCCCTGATATATGCTCCCAGGAACAGGAAGAAGGAGTTTTACACCTCAGACGCCCTGATATATGCTCCCAGGAACAGGAAGATGGAGTTTATACACCTCAGACGCCCTGATACATGCTCCCAGGAACAGGAAGAAGGAGTTTTACACCTCAGACGCCCTGATATATGCTCCCAGGAACAGGAAGATGGAGTTTATACACCTCAGACGCCCTGATATATGCTCCCAGGAACAGGAAGAAGGAGTTTTACACCTCAGACGCCCTGATATATGCTCCCAGGAACAGGAAGAAGGAGTTTTACACCTCAGACGCCCTGATATATGCTCCTAGGAACAGGAAGAAGGAGTTTTACACCTCAGACGCCCTGATATATGCTCCCAGGAACAGGAAGAAGGAGTTTTACACCTCAGACGCCCTGATATATGCTCCCAGGAACAGGAAGAAGGAGTTTATACACTTCAGACGCCCTGATATATGCTCCCAGGAACAGGAAGAAGGAGTTTTACACCTCAGACGCCCTGATATATGCTCCCAGGAACAGGAAGAAGGATTTTCACACTTCAGACGCCCTGATATATGCTCCCAGGAACAGGAAGAAGGATTTTCACACTTCAGACGCCCTGATATATGCTCCCAGGAACAGGAAGAAGGAGTTTTACACCTCAGACGCCCTGATATATGCTCCCAGGAACAGGAAGAAGGAGTTTTACACCTCAGACGCCCTGATATATGCTCCCAGGAACAGGAAGAAGGAGTTTTACACCTCAGACGCCCTGATATATGCTCCCAGGAACAGGAAGAAGGAGTTTTACACCTCAGACGCCCTGATATATGCTCCCAGGAACAGGAAGAAGGATTTTCACACTTCAGACGCCCTGATATATGCTCCCAGGAACAGGAAGAAGGATTTTCACACTTCAGACGCCCTGATATATGCTCCCAGGAACAGGAAGAAGGAGTTTTACACCTCAGACGCCCTGATATATGCTCCCAGGAACAGGAAGAAGGAATTTTACACCTCAGACGCCCTGATATATGCTCCCAGGAACAGGAAGAAGGAGTTTTACACTTCAGACGCCCTGATATATGCTCCCAGGAACAGGAAGAAGGAGTTTTACACCTCAGACGCCCTGATATATGCTCCCAGGAACAGGAAGAAGGAGTTTTACACCTCAGACGCCCTGATATATGCTCCCAGGAACAGGAAGAAGGAGTTTTACACCTCAGACGCCCTGATATATGCTCCCAGGAACAGGAAGAAGGATTTTCACACTTCAGACGCCCTGATATATGCTCCCAGGAACAGGAAGAAGGAGTTTTACACCTCAGACGCCCTGATATATGCTCCCAGGAACAGGAAGAAGGAGTTTTACACCTCAGACGCCCTGATATATGCTCCCAGGAACAGGAAGAAGGAGTTTTACACCTCAGACGCCCTGATATATGCTCCCAGGAACAGGAAGAAGGATTTTCACACTTCAGACGCCCTGATATATGCTCCCAGGAACAGGAAGAAGGATTTTCACACTTCAGACGCCCTGATATATGCTCCCAGGAACAGGAAGAAGGAGTTTTACACCTCAGACGCCCTGATATATGCTCCCAGGAACAGGAAGAAGGAATTTTACACCTCAGACGCCCTGATATATGCTCCCAGGAACAGGAAGAAGGATTTTTACACCTCAGACGCCCTGATATACGCTCCCAGGAACAGGAAGAAGGAGTTTTACACCTCAGACGCCCTGATATACGCTCCTAGGAACAGGAAGAAGGAGTTTTACACCTCAGAAGCCCCGATATATGCTCCCAGGAACAGGAAGAAGGAGTTATACACCTCAGACGCCCTGATATATGCTCCCAGGAACAGGAAGAAGGAGTTTTACACCTCAGACGCCCTGATATATGCTCCCAGGAACAGGAAGAAGGAGTTTTACACCTCAGACGCCCTGATATATGCTCCCAGGAACAGGAAGAAGGAGTTTTACACCTCAGACGCCCTGATATACGCTCCCAGGAACAGGAAGAAGGAGTTTTACACCTCAGACTCCCTGATATATGCTCCCAGGAACAGGAAGAAGGAGTTTTACACCTCAGACGCCCTGATATATGCTCCCAGGAACAGGAAGAAGGAGTTTTACACCTCAGACGCCCTGATATATGCTCCCAGGAACAGGAAGAAGGAGTTTACACAATATGTCACCTTTAAGAGTGTTTACAGCTATAATTGATTATAGGGTTTCATATAATCATTTCTAAATCAGCCAACGTTACATTTCATGTTCAGATAGTTGGTGTAGCAGGACTGAGTTACAGCTGGTTCTCCCCCACATTTATCACACAGCTTGTAAGTTAATGTTATTTATATTTCTTGGATTTCTCAGGATTCCTCCTCAGTCAGCAGCCTCTGCACAGCACTGCAGATAAAGACTTCCACGGTTTTTCATTTAGCTGAAAACTTGGTCTGAGGTCAGTGCATTTCATTTTAGCATCATTAAAAACAATCAAACTGATGTAAAACCGATCCCTTCATGTCATTGTTGGTGAGTAAAGGTGCTTTCATCTGCTCCCTGCCTGTGTTTTCATTATAATTTCTTTATATTTAGCTGTGTTCATCTGTGCTGCACACTCATTTTACAGGAAAGCTGCAGAACTAAAGCCCCATACACACACGTCGCTGCTATTTACTCGCTACTCGCTCACTCGCCTACTCGCCACTCGCTTGGGTGCTTTTGCTGACTTGGTGTGTAGAAGTTGGGTGGTCACTGTTTGGAGAAAACTGGGGGAACGTCACCTGTCAATAATCTGTATTCTGCATTTTAATTGGCTACTCGCTTTTACTCGCTTACTCGCGTAGCTCGAAGTTGAAATATGTTCATCTCGGAATCCGCCCACATCGCATCGCTTGTACTCTCCTCGCCTACTCGCCTCCTCGCCTCGTGTGAACACATAGACATTCTATTGACTTCACTCGCTGAGCGAGTAAATAGCAGCGACGTGTGTGTATGGGGCTTTAGACTTAGGCTGTGTTCGAAACCACATACCGCATACTGCATATTACATACTATATACCGCATACTACATACTACAGACTGCATACTGCATACTACATACTACATACTGCATACTACAGACTGCAAACAGCATACTGCATATTACATACTACATACTGCATACTGCATACTACAGACTGCATACTGCATACTACATACTGCATACTGCATACTACAGACTGCAAACAGCATACTGCATATTACATACTACATACTGCATACTGCATACTACAGACTGCATACTGCATACTACATACTACAGACTGCAAACAGCATACTGCATACTACATACTACATACTGCATACCGCATACTGCATATTACATACTACATACTGCATACTGCATACCGCATACTGCATACTGCATATTACATACTGCATACTGCATACCGCATACTGCATATTGCGTACTACATACTGCATATTACATACTACATACTGCATACCGCATACTGCATACTACATACTACATACCGCATACTGCATATTACATACTACATACTACATACCGCATACTACATACTACAGACTGCAAACAGCATACTGCATACTACATACTACATACTGCATACCACATACTACATACTACATACTACATACTACATACTGCATACTACATACTACATACCGCATACTGCATACTACATACTACATACTGCATACTACATACTGCATACTACAAACTGCACACCACATACTGCATATTACATACTACATACTGCATACCGCATACTGCACACTGCATACTACATACTACATACTGCATACTACATACTACATACCGCATACTGCATACTACATACTACATACTGCATACTACATACTGCATACTACATACTGCATACTACATACTACATACCGCATACTGCATACTACATACCGCATACTGCATACTACATACTGCATACTACATACTGCATACTACATACTACATACTGCATACTACATACTACATACCGCATACTACATACTACATACTGCACACTGCATACTGCATACCGCATACTGCATACTACATACTACATACCGCATACTGCATACTGCATACTACATACCGCATACTACATACTGCATACTACATACTGCATACTACATACTGCATACTACATACTACATACCGCATACTGCATATTACATACTACATACTGCATACTACATACCGCATACTACATACTACAGACTGCAAACAGCATACTGCATACTACATACTACATACTGCATACCGCATACTGCATATTACATACTACATACTGCATACTGCATACCGCATACTGCATACTGCGTACTACATACTGCATACCGCATACTGCATATTACATACTACATACTGCATACCGCATACTGCATACTACATACTACATACCGCATACTGCATACTACATACTACATACCGCATACTGCATACTACATACCGCATACTACATACTGCATACTACATACTGCATACTACATACTGCATACTACATACTACATACCGCATACTGCATATTACATACTACATACTGCATACTACATACCGCATACTACATACTACAGACTGCAAACAGCATACTGCATACTACATACTACATACTGCATACCGCATACTGCATATTACATACTACATACTGCATACTGCATACCGCATACTGCATACTGCGTACTACATACTGCATACCGCATACTGCATATTACATACTACATACTGCATACCGCATACTGCATACTACATACTACATACCGCATACTGCATATTACATACTACATACTGCATACCGCATACTGCATACTACATACTACATACCGCATACTGCATACTACATACTGCATACTGCATACTGCATACCGCATACTGCATACTACATACTACATACTGCATACCGCATACTGCATACTACATACCGCATACTGCATATTACATACTACATACTGCATACCGCATACTGCATATTACATACTACATACTGCATACTGCATACCACATACTGCATACTGCGTACTACATACTGCATACCGCATACTGCATATTACATACTACATACTGCATACCGCATACTGCATACTACATACTACATACCGCATACTGCATATTACATACTACATACCGCATACTGCATACTACATACTGCATACTGCATACTGCATACTACATACTACATACTGCATACCGCATACTGCATACTGCATACTGCATATTACATACTACATACTGCATACCGCATACTGCATATTACATACTACATACTGCATACTGCATACCACATACTGCATACTGCATACCGTATACTGCATACTACATACTACATACTGCATACTACATACTACATACTACATACTGCATACTACATACTGCATACCGCATACTGCATATTACATACTGCATACCGCATACTACATACTACATACTACATACTACATACTGCATACCGCATACTGCATATTACATACTACATACTACAAACTGCACACCACATACTGCATATTACATACTACATACTGCATACCGCATACTGCACACTACATACTGCATACTGCATACTACATACTACATACCACATACTGCACACTGCATACTGCATACCGCATACTGCATACTACATACTACATACTGCATACCGTATACTGCATACTACATACTGCATACTACATACTACATACTACATACTGCATACCACATACTGCACACTACATACTGCATACTACATACTGCATACTACATACTGCATACCACATACTGCACACTACATACTGCATACTACATACTACATACTGCACACTACATACTGCATACTACATACTGCATACTACATACCGCATACTATATACTGCATACCGCATACTACATACTGCATACTACATACTACATACTATATACTGCATACCGCATACTACATACTGCATACCACATACTACATACTACATACTACATACCGCATACTATATACTGCATACCGCATACTACATACCGCATACTACATACTGCATACTACATACTGCACACTACATACTGCATACTACATACTGCATACTACATACTACATACCGCATACTGCATACTACATACCGCATACTACATACTGCATACTACATACTGCATACTACATACTACATACTGCATACCACATACCGCATACTGCATACTACTTACTGCATACTACATACTGCCTACCGCATACTACATACTACATACCGCACACTGCATACCGCATACTACATACTGCATTCTACATACTGCATACTACATACTACATACTGCATACCGCACACTGCATACTGCATACTACATACTACATACTGCAAACTGCATACTACATACTACATACTGCATACCGTATACTGCGTACTGCATACTACATACTGCATACTACATACTGCATACCACATACCGCATACTACATACTGCATACTACATACTGCATACTACATACTACATACTGCATACTACATACTACATACTGCATACTACATACTGCATACTACATACTGCATACCGCATACTGCATACTACATACTGTATACTGCATACTACATACTACATACTGTATACTGCATACTACATACTACATACTGCATACTACATACTACATACTGCATACCGCATACTACATACTACATACTGCATACCGTATACTGCATACTGCATACTACATACTGCATACTACATACTGCATACCACATACCGCATACTGCATACTACATACTGCATACTACATACTGCATACTGCATACTACATACTGCATACCGCATACTACATACTGCATACTGCATACTACATACTGCATACCGCATACTGCATACCGCATACTGAATACTACATACTGCATACCGCACACTGCATACCGCATACTGCATACTACATACTGCATACCGCATACTACATACTACATACCACATACTGCATACTACATACTACATACCGCATATTGCATACTACATACTATATACTACATACCACATACTACATACTACATACTACATACCGCATACTACATACTGCATACCACATACTATATACTGCATACTACATACTACATACCGCATACTGCATACTACATACTGCATACCACATACTGCATACCGCATACTGCATACTACATACTGCATACCACATACTGCATACTGCATACTGCATACTACATACTGCATACCACATACTGCATACCGCATACTACATACTACATACCAAAACCGGACTTTTTCAGATTAAAATCGAGCTTCTCAAAGCCGGACTAAGACACTTTGGCTGGGTTTGAATCCCTCCTGCATGGAGCTGGACTCAGCTGCTCTCTTCAGGCTCCAAACTTCCATCTTTCTGCATCTTTCAGTAAAAACAGGAAAGTGTTCATTAATCCAGCTGAATTCCCCATAAAGCTGCTCTCATTCACATGTTTTTCTTTTTCTTTGGTCAGAAACTGGGACTGAAAATCAGCTCATTGAGACCACGAGTTGGCTCACTGAAAGCGTTTCCTGACTGTCGCTCTGCTCTAATAAAATCCTGATTTCAGAACCACAGAATCAGCATTAAAGCAGCTCAAAGGCGGCGTCTGAGCAGAGAACTCAGCTGGACTCACATGGATCCCCCACAGAGGAGGTCCGGAGGGGTTGTCGTACATGGGTTCAGCCACGGTTTGTACTGTTGTGCATATCCACATAAGTTGCTTTAAGATCAAATGTCCACCCAAGCGTGCTGATATCCCGACGGCTAAAGTATGTTTTGTCAGCTGAACAGGATATAATTCAGTGGTGTAAATTTCACAGCCTGGAGCATCACGGCGAGGCTTCTCTAATGAAACTGGAAACCAAACCTGGGGATTGTGCACCATGTCGATTGATTGCAACTTTAGCTTCCCAGCAGGCCCGTCTGGGTTTCTCCCCTCTGTGTGTCGGCGTGATTGGGTTGATGATAAAACTGAAGATAAAAACGTTCTGCTGGAGTCAGATGCTGGGACGCTTTTCAAGCTTTCAGCTCAGGGTCAAACTGTCTTGAGCTTCAGAAGAGTTCTGAAATGAATCCCCAGAGCCGGGAGTTAGTCCATGGGGTCACATGGCACTGAAAGGATCAGATTATTGGCTAAATTACAATCAGACTGAGTTATTGAGTGCATGTAGACACCTTAATCTGACTAAGAACTGGATCTGATCGGATTATTGGCTAAATTACAATCAGACTGAGTTATTAAGTGCATGTAGACACCTTAATCTGACTAAGAATTGGATCGGATCGAATTATTGGTTAAATTACAATCAGACTGAGTTATTAAGTGCATGTAGACACCTTAATCTGACTAAGAACTGGATCGGATCGGATTGTTGGCTAAAATACAATCAGACTGAGTTATTAAGTGCATGTAGACACCTTAATCTGACTAAGAATTGGATCGAATCGGATTATTGGCTAAATTACAATCAGACTGAGTTATTAAGTGCATGTAGACACCTTAATCTGACTAAGAACTGGATCGGATCGGATTATTGGTTAAAATACAATCAGACTAAGTTATTAAGTGCATGTAGACACCTTAATCTGACTAAGAACTGGACCGGATCGGATTATTGGTTAAATTACAATCAGACTGAGTTATTAAGTGCATGTAGACACCTTAATCTGACTAAGAACTGGATCGGATCGGATTGTTGGCTAAAATACAATCAGACTGAGTTATTAAGTGCATGTAGACACCTTAATCTGACTAAGAATTGGATCGAATCGGATTATTGGCTAAATTACAATCAGACTGAGTTATTAAGTGCATGTAGACACCTTAATCTGACTAAGAACTGGATCGGATCGGATTATTGGTTAAAATACAATCAGACTAAGTTATTAAGTGCATGTAGACACCTTAATCTGACTAAGAACTGGATCGGATCGGATTATTGGCTAAATTACAATCAGACTGAGTTATTAAGTGCATGTAGACACCTTAATCTGACTAAGAATTGGATCGGATCGGATTGAGACCCCGAGATAACTGGGTTGAGTCACTCTAAACCTGCTTGGAGACGCTGAAGACGGTGAATCAGACTTTGCGAGTTAACTCGCCCAGCCCTAAAATAAACTCATACATCATCTCCGAAACAGTGGAATAAAAGGTGTTTCTCAGAGCCTGAAGTGAGGGGCAGCAGACACAAAGAGCCCAACACATGCTGAGCTGTCACTTTCTGCACAGATTCAATTAGCTCGGGAACAAAGTCTCATTCTGCCTCCGTGTCACAACACGTCAGATAATAAGAACTCTAATGAGGTGTCAGAGCGTCTCCACAACAGATGACTCTCTTAAAGAGGCGGCCTCTGATCCATCACACTGCCTCTGTATCAGATGGATTTTCTTAGGGGGGGGGAGGAAGATGCATCTTCAGGAAATCATTTGTTTCCTTTTTGCAATCCGGCCCCCTGTGGGACCTTCACATGCCCAGCAAAGCCGATCGTTAGGAGCTTTTTCCTGCTGCCATTAAGGTCTAATATATCAGCTGTGCAGTCAATTGTTCCTGACAGGCGGCTTCTTGAACTTGAACTGGGTCATCTGCTGATGGATAACACAGCCGGTTTGTTCAATTTCCTCCTCTGCGATCGCAAAGTGAGTTATTATAAATCACCGTGGATGCGTTCATCAGGTCGAAGCGCGGCGGCACGGCGAGTGGAGGGGAAATAAGAAAGGCCAAACGGGTCAGAACGGGTTCAGTTTGGGTCGGAACGGGTTCAGTTTGGGTCAGAACGGGTCAGAACGGGTTCAGTTTGGGTTGGAACGGGTTCAGTTTGGGTCAGGACGGGTCAGAACGGGTTCAGTTTGGGTCAGAACGGGTCAGAACAGGTTCAGTTTGGGTTGGAACGGGTTCAGTTTGGGTCAGAACGGGTTCAGTTTGGGTCGGAACGGGTTCAGTTTGGGTCAGAACGGGTCAGAACGGGTCAGAACGGGTCAGAACGGGTTCAGTTTGGGTTGGAACGGGTTCAGTTTGGGTCAGAACGGGTTCAGTTTGGGTTGGAACGGGTTTAGTTTGGGTCGGAACGGGTTAGAACGGGTTCAGTTTGGGTCGGAACGGGTTCTGTTTGGGTCAGAACGGGTCAGAACACTAACCCAAACGTAAAAAACAGAACGGGTTCTTACCCAAACTGACCCAAACTGAACCCGTTCTGACCCAAACTGACCCAAACTGAACGTTTTCAAGACTTTTTCATTTAACAAGATATTCCAGATGTATTGTCTTTAAACAAGTCCCTATATCTGGCTGAAATGGTGCTTGTTAGGCAGTTGTGTCTGATATTAAGTGTAATGAGATATTTTGACTAGAAATGAGACAAATATACTTGGTAAGACTTAGATTTTTTCCAGTGTAGCTGCTAAAGAAAACAGTCCACAGAACATACGCTAAGATCAATAAAACTGAAGAATCAGAAGCTGCAGGTACGTGCACAGACGTTTAATATCAGCTCCTCTGGTGGAACTCGCTGCTGTTTCCCTGATCAGAAACCAGACGTGAAAACAAAGACCTCGTCCTCATTAAGGGATCTTTGATTTCAGAGAACACTGCAAAGATTAACCAGGTGACGCATTCATTTAATCATTTCACTTCACGCCTGCCCCCACATGATGATAATTGTGTTTCTTCTACATTTAAACCAGGCTGAGCTGCTGCTGACGCATGTTTGATGTGTGTAAAACGAGTCTGCAGATGTTTGTGGAGACCAGCTGCAGACGGCAGATTTCTGCCCGACCGGAGCAGCGGCTCAAAGGGAAGCTGCCACCAACCGCCGAATGCTAATCACGTGGGACCCTGGAACGAGGAGTAAAGACTCAAAAATGTGTTTCTTTTGGTGATAATGTTTGCTCTGTGACCACTGAAATTGAATTTTAACAGTCTTAACCCAGAAATGTAGATGTTTTCCAGCAGAAAAGACTTCCCCGACATGGCTCCTGATCCTGAAACTCTGCCTGCTCCTGATGTTTCTGGTTGATTGTTAAAGAGTCGCGACAACAAATAACCAGCATCACTCAGGGCTTCATCACTGGAGGACAACGGCAAACAGAAAACTCAAACCTCTGTGGACTCGATCGTTCTCTGGAACATATCACAGGTTGGACAGAATTTCTCACCCAGAAGGGTTCAGATATAAATCAGTAAGTGTTGCAGGAGCGTAGTTTTAAACGAGCATCTCTTTACAAAGTTTGGAAATGATCTTTCCAAAGACCAAGTAACGCCTGGAGTGAGACTCCAAACCAAGATGAGTTGAAGAGGAGACGTCTAGGATGCAGAGCAGCAACAAAATGGAGGAAAAGAAGGAGGAAGTTTAAACCATTTCTTCCCCTGATCATCAGGGGAAATGTGAGATCTCTGGAGGATAAAATGGACGAGCTTGGAGCCCTGATGGGGACACAGCAGGAATATAAAACCTGGCTGCAGGAACAGCTCTCTGCTCAGCTTTAAGACTCTCCGATGTGTGCGTTTCCTTTAACAAACACACACGTCTGTAAATAGAAACATTAAACCTCCTGAAAACATTAATGAATTAATCTTTATAGAACTTCTGGTTCCTGTTCCTGAGCCTAAAATGAGCCTAAAAAGGAGCCTGAAATGACACTAAAATTAGGCTTAAAGGAGCCTAAAAGGAGTCTGAAAGGAGCCTATAGCAGCACCTTGTGGAGCACCAAACTCCTTCTGTGAGATTTACTCATAAAATCGATAGCTTTAAGACTATCCGGGCAGACAGAGACTGCAGACAGAGACTGCAGACAGAGCGTAATAATAATCATTTCCACTGGAACAATATAATTTCCCAACAACCAAAAGCCTTTTTCTTTAGCTTTCAGAGCCCCGTTAGCATAGAAAACTGAGCAAAGGGCTGCTGAAGGGTAACACTCTCCCTGCTCAGTCGGGCTGATGTTTGACTGACGCCTCGTAAAGATCCTGTCAGTATCTCACCGTGTGATGGACAAGGTCACAGACTTCCTTCTGTAACTAAATCTGGTTTCGGTCTTCAGCATCGGGAGAAAAACACTTAGCTCGTCCATTAATGGAGCCACATTTCGTAATTTGATAAAGTCGCAGCTTAAAGTGTCAGGACTAATTTCCATCTGGTCCATCCAGTCAGTCAGTGAGGTCCAGGAAAGCCTGAGTCGTGAATCTGACGTTAATGAGGAGGAATGATGGTTCTTTTGATTTCCTGAGCAGCTCCAGGTGTGTTGGTTCTGCTTTTCCTTTGTTTAGTTGGTTTTAAACTCGTCGGCAGCCTCCAGAATGTTTTCAGTGTGAAGGCTGTGGTGAGAGAAGCCGTGACGGTGAGAGTCGATCGTTTCGCTGTGATTAGAAACCCAACAGAAACACAGAAATGTCAGATTCGATTGTTAAAAAGCAAAGAAAACAAAGTATGATTATAGTTTAGGTACAAAAGGAAGCTCCTGCAGCCGGAACCTCGAGGCTCCGTGTCTTTAAGGCCCATTTCCAAAATGTTCAGGCTGCTTTGACGGGTCAGCTGATCCAAAACGCTGTAAAGAAACCGGCATCAGCTCCAAACGAGGAGTTTTGGATCAGCTTAGGAGTTCTAACCTTCATGGAGCTTTAAAGATAAAAACCATGGAAGGAATAAAGCTGATTTTTCCGTTTTCATAAACACTCAGACTGGCTCCATCTATTGTTCCCGTGCATTGATCTTCTGTCCTTTGGTTTCTCAGTCTCTGCTCTGGATGAATTATTTTTTATTGCCTCGGTTTAGTCTGTTCTGTGTTACTGGTTGAGCTTTATTCAATGTTTTCTGGTCATCGACCTCAGATGTCCTCTCTCACCTGTCACTTTCTCATTAGTTCCCCTCAGTATATATACGCTCCTGTGTTTATCTGAGGCTCTGGCTGTGTTCAAAACCGCATACTACTCCTACTAACTTTCTGAGTGAGTATGCGAGTTTGAGTAAGCAGAAGTTCCCGGATGCATACTAGATTCTCCTAAATGTTGGGTATGCATCATGAGGTTACTACTCATACTCAAACTACCCAAGATGCAACATAACGTGACGTCGCCAATCGTCATTTCCTGTCAAAATGGCAGTTTCAAGCTAGCTACAACGAGGGTAGGTTCACTTCCTGTTTTCAAAATAAAAGCACCAATTGTATGGAAATGGCTTTCCCTATGATAAAAGGCAACGGGTATTTTATTTTGTGAAAATAACAGGATGTGCGTTAGCTCACTGCGGCTAGCTTTAGTAGCGCCGAATTCGTGGGAACAAAATTGTAAATAGCCGGTATTTTGTCAGGTTTTCAACACGTTGGGGATCTAAACGACTACTTTCTCACCTGAAAATGTTTCAAATGTTGCTAAAGTTTACAGAGTTTAGAGCTTAAGGGAAATCAGCTTCAGGCCGGCTGATTTCGGCTCGGGCAGGAGCGAAATGCATTGTGGGTAAACGCTCTGCATACTGTCTGATCGATCAGTATGCAGTATGTAGTATGTAGTATGTAGTATGTAGTATGCAGTATGTAGTATGGAGTATGTAGTATGTAGTATGCAGTAAGTAGTATGTAGTATGCAGTATGTAGTATGCAGTATGCAGTATGTAGTATGCAGTATGTACTATGTAGTATGCAGTATGTAGTATGCAGTAAGTAGTATGTAGTATGCAGTATATAGTATGTAGTACAAAGTATGTAGTATGCAGTATGCAGTATGTAGTATGTAGTATATAGTATGCAGTATGTAGTACGTAGTATGCGGTATGCAGTATGCAGTATGCAGTATGTAGTATGCAGTATGCAGTATGTAGTATGCAGTATGTAGTATGTGGTATGCAGTATATAGTATGCAGTAAGTAGTATGTAGTATGCAGTATGGAAGTATGCAGTATGTAGTATGTAGTATGTGGTATGCAGTATATAGTATGCAGTAAGTAGTATGTAGTATGCAGTATGCAGTATGCAGTATGTAGTATGCAGTATGTAGTATGTGGTATGCAGTATGTAGTATGTGGTATGCAGTATATAGTATGCAGTAAGTAGTATGTAGTATGCAGTATGTAGTATGCAGTATGTAGTATGTGGTATGCAGTATATAGTATGCAGTAAGTAGTATGTAGTATGCAGTATATAGTATGTAGTATGCAGTATGTAGTATGCAGTATATAGTATGTAGTATGCAGTATATAGTATGTAGTACGAAGTTTGTAGTATGCAGTATGTAGTATGCAGTATGCAGTATGTAGTATGTAGTATGTAGTATGCAGTATATAGTATGCAGTAAGTAGTATGTAGTATGCAGTATGCAGTATATAGTATGTAGTACGAAGTATGTAGTATGCAGTATGCAGTATGTAGTATGCAGTATATAGTATGTAGTACGAAGTATGCAGTATATAGTATGCAGTAAGTAGTATGTAGTATGCAGTATATAGTATGTAGTACGAAGTTTGTAGTATGCAGTATGTAGTATGCAGTATATAGTATGCAGTAAGTAGTATGTAGTATGCAGTATATAGTATGTAGTACGAAGTTTGTAGTATGCAGTATGCAGTATGTAGTATGTAGTATGCAGTAAGTAGTATGTAGTATGCAGTATATAGTATGTAGTACGAAGTTTGTAGTATGCAGTATGCAGTATGTAGTATGTAGTATATAGTATGTAGTATGTAGTATATAGTATGAAGTATATAGTATGCAGTATGCAGTATGTAGTATGTAGTATGCAGTATATAGTATGCAGTAAGTAGTATGTAGTATGCAGTATGCAGTATATAGTATGTAGTACGAAGTATGTAGTATGCAGTATGCAGTATGTAGTATGCAGTATGTAGTATGCAGTATGTAGTATGCAGTATATAGTATGCAGTAAGTAGTATGTAGTATGCAGTATGCAGTATATAGTATGTAGTACGAAGTATGTAGTATGGAGTATGCAATATGTAGTATGCAGTATATAGTATGTAGTACGAAGTATGCAGTATGTAGTATGTAGTATGTTGTACGAAGTATGTAGTATGCAGTATGTAGTATGCAGTATGTAGTATGTAGTATGTAGTATACAGTATACAGTATGTAGTATGCAGTATGTAGTATGCAGTATGCAGTATGTAGTATTTAGTACGTAGTATGTAGTATGCAGTATGCAGTATGCGGTATGCAGTATGCAGTATGTAGTATGCAGTATGTAGTATGTAGTATGCAGTATGTAGTATGCAGTATATAGTATGTAGTATACAGTATACAGTATGTAGTATGCAGTATGTAGTATACAGTATACAGTATGTAGTATGCAGTATGCAGTATACAGTATGTAGTATGCAGTATGTAGTATGCAGTATGCAGTATGTAGTATGTAGTACGTAGTATGTAGTATGCAGTATGCAGTATGCGGTATGCAGTATGCAGTATGTAGCATGCAGTATGTAGTATGTAGTATGCAGTATGTAGTATGCAGTATGTAGTATGTAGTATACAGTATACAGTATGTAGTATACAGTATGTAGTATGCAGTATGTAGTGTACAGTATGTAGTATACAGTATGTAGTATGCAGTGCGCAGTATGTAGTATGTAGTATACAGTATACAGTATGTAGTATGCAGTATGTAGTATTTAGTATGTAGTATACAGTATGTAGTATGCAGTATGTAGTATGCAGTATGCAGTATGTAGTATGTAGTATGTAGAATACAGTATACAGTATGTAGTATGCAGTATGTAGTATACAGTATGTAGTATGCAGTATGCAGTATGTAGTATACAGTATACAGTATGTAGTATGCAGTATGTAGTATGCAGTATGCAGTATGTAGTATGCAGTATGCAGTATGTAGTATGCAGTATGTAGTATACAGTATACAGTATATAGTATGCAGTATGCAGTATGTAGTATGCAGTATGCAGTATACAGTATGTAGTATGCAGTATGTAGTATACAGTATACAGTATGTAGTATGCAGTATGCATTATGTAGTATGCAGTATGTAGTATGCAGTATTTGGTATGTAGTATGCAGTATGCAGTATGTAGTATGCAGTATGTAGTATGCAGTATACAGTATACAGTATACAGTATGTAGTATTCAGTATGCAGTATATAGTATGTAGTATGCAGTATGCTGTATGTAGTATGCAGTATGCGGTATGTAGTATGCAGTATGTAGTATGTTGTACATAGTATGTAGTATGCAGTATGCAGTATGCCGTATGTAGTATGCAGTATGCAGTATGTAGTATGTAGTATGCAGTATGTAGTATGCAGTATGTAGTATGCAGTATGCAGTATGTAGTATGCAGTATGTAGTATGTAGTATGCAGTATGCAGTATGTAGTATGTAGTATACAGTATGTAGTATGCAGTATGTAGTATGTAGTATGCAGTATGCGGTATGCAGTATGTAGTATGCAGTATGTAGTATGCAGTATGTAGTATGCAGTATGTAGTATACAGTATGTAGTATGTAGTATGCAGTATGCGGTATGTAGTATGTAGTATGTGGTTTCAAACACAGCCTTGGCTTCAGGGAGCCGGTTTTTGGTGTAAAGCTGCTTTGGCCCGAGGACACGAACAAAAGATGGCGGCGTGTTTGAGGGGAGGAGAGAAGCAGCTTTCAAACGGCATATTTTAAACTTCTTCTTCTTCCGCTGCTTTCTCCTTCTGTGCTCGCCGTCCTTTGGTTCCGTCTCACATCCCCAGGCTAACCCCAACAAGGCTTCCTGCTTCGGTCTCTGATCCCCCCCGAGTTTACCTTCAGTGTGAAACCAGCAGCTTCCTGCCTGAGCTCCTCTCACTGTGGAAGCAGCTTCAGACCATTTTAATGATCAGACACCATGAAACCATTCAGACTGAGTGTGAAGCAGAGGTGTGAGCAGAATGGCATGTGTCGGGGGGCAGTTAGCTCATCTGGGGGGGCAGAAAACAAAAAAAACAAACAAAAAAACAAACAAACAAACAAAAAAAAAAAAAAAAAAATCGGTGGAAAACCACTAACTTCAAGCACAACAATAATAATAATAATAATTAAAATAATTCAATTCGGTAGTGAAAATATGGTCACACTAGCATAAATCATGACCGTCAATTTTGTTAACAGTGTGGAATTTTTTTCACACTGTTTTATTTTTTGACCAGGACTTTAGGATGCCATAGCTTTTGTTTAACATGCTCCATATTCTCCATTGAGGGTTTAAACTCAAGTAGATACTTTGGGCAAGACATCCAGCCAACTCCAGCTTTTTATTACCTTCATTAAGTCTACATTTCAGATCATTATATACAACAAAAACATCCGAAAATGTGAAAATCGCCTTTTTTTTTCAGCAGCAAGGGGTTAAAGGTTACGGAGGGGGGGGGGGGACACGATAAAAAAAAAATAAATAAAGCTATAAACTTTGCAGGTATATGCTTTTTTTTTTTTTAAATCACCACCTGCATTTATTCTATCAATACAAGACACAAACAGAGATAATAAATTGTGCCTTTTTTCTGGCCAGTTTTCTTTGGATGGACAGGGCATTTCTCAGGGGGCAGTGCCCCCCCCCCCCCCCCCCCAGCCCCCCGTAGCCACGCCCCTGGTGTGAAACCAGCAGCTGACTGAGGCAGCTGGACACAGTTTCCTCCCTGCTGGGTGCCATCTGACGGGGGCAGATGAACACATCAGCTCCTGTATTTAAGGCTTAACCCCCCGACTCAATCAACAGTTTCACTGACACGAAATGAAATCTGTCTCGTGTTTTAAAGATATTCTTTCTGAGCAGAGTCGTGAGATGCTGCTTTTCTAATTCTACTGACACAGAATACTCTAATTAGCCAATAAGCGCTTCAAGGTTCGGCTGCTTTAGAGTTAAGAAAAAAGCTTTTTATTCATTTATGGCTGATTGATCCTGTCTGAGCAGTCAGTTTGGCCTCAGTCTCAAAGACAAATTAAATTATTTTACAGCTAACTAAGATCTTTAATTCAAATCTTATCCTATTTCCTTTCTTTCTTTCTTTCTTTCTTTCTTTATTCAACGTGTTCAAATCTAATTCTTTAGGTTTGTTTACAGGAACTGAAACTCTTTCCTTTGGATTTTGTCTTTGTCAAATAAAGATTTAAGCAGATTCATTTGCAGATTTTTAGGTTTTTACTGCGTTTTTGACCAGAAATCTTCTGGAAATCAAGTTTGCAGAAAATTTCTTTTACTTGTTAAATGAAACGTTTAGAGATTTAATTCAATTTAAAATACACAAAAAGGACCATTGCTTCATTTTAAAGTTTTTAACGTTTTTAACTCACACAGTCACGTTGCCCGGTGTGAGGATGGAGGGTGAACAGGTGGGGCAGGTCTGAGATGAACGATGGAGGCAGGATGAACTATCTACAGAAAACACGGACAAAGGAAAAGAAGAAGAAACAGCAAAAGGAAAGAGATGATGAACATACATTATAGTATCTGAAGAGATACTAAGAAACAATAAAGGAAAACCAGGAGAACAAATACTGAGGGAATACTTACAAAATGAACAACAGGTGAGAAGAATCAGCCGGAGAAACCAGGTGAGAGGATCAGGATCTATCCAAATAAAACAACTAAAAACTAGATCCACCAAACATGGAGAAGGGTACGGAACTCTTACTCGGCCATTTTCATGTTAAAGTTCTTCCAGACGGCGGAGTCGACAGAACCAAAGTCATCTGTAAACACTGCCAAGTTGAATTGTCTTCTCAGCGTAGTAGTTCCAGTCTAAAATATCACTTAAAGGCAAAACACACAACTGATAGCAGCAAGTCATTCAAGGAAACAGACAGTGGAGCGAGGCTTCTACATAAAAACTACAGAAAGATGCTGATGTTAAAAGTGTGTTTGCACAACAAATGTTATGGCACTTTCATTCATATGGCAGCACATTTAAAATAAAGCTAAATGCTAAAAGCTATACGCTACTTTTGGATTCATTTTTGGATTCTGCGTACAAATGCGATTAATCGTGATTAATCAGGGAAATCATGCGATTAATTAGATTAAACAGTTTAACTGTTGCCCAGCCCTAATTAAAACCAAAAGTTAAATCACTGAAACCAGAGAGCAGGAACACGATGAAGCCTGATGATGACTCCGTTAGATAATTAAATAATCAGGTTCCAATAAACCCAAAGCCTCAGTCTGCCCTCTGATGCTGAAGGAGGGAAAGAAGTCAGTAAAGCTGAGTCAGTCTGTGCAGCAGCTTCCCTTCTGTTAGCTTCTTACGCACCCCGACTGGGTCCCACAGACCGGTGACCTCTCACTTCACCTCGTGGCAGGAAAGCTGCGGCCTGCTGCTGGATGGATCCTGGGTGACCTCGCCCTGCAGACAGCACATGCCCAGGAACAGCAGCCCGCTGGGGGAGGGGTCAGGAGGCTGCTGCCTCTCTGAGTATGTGAAACTTCTCAGCATCTCAGGGAGAAACGTGCGTTTTAACCCCTTAACGTCTTTTGTGGCATATATGCTACAAACGGTTTGACTCAATCAACCAGCTGAGATAGCATCTTTATTCCCCCAATGCCGGTTAGTCCATATTCACTACGGACCTAGGAACCTTTATATAAATAAATATGTAAAAAAAAAAAAAACATTGTTTTTTCACTGTTATATTACTGTGTTGTTGTTATCTTATTATTGACCATTATGCCTGGTGTTGCAAATAAGCAACATACCAAATTACATACCAAACATACCAAATTACACACCAAACATACCAAACTGCATACCAAACGTACCAAATTACACACCAAACATACCAAACATACCAAATTGCATACCAAACATATCAAACTGCATACCAAACATACCAAATTACACACCAAACATATCAAATTACATACCAAACATACCAAATTACACACCAAACATATCAAATTACATACCCAACATATCAAATTACACACCAAACATACCAAACTGCATACCAAACATACCAAATTACACACCAAACATATCAAATTACATACCAAACATACCAAATTACATACCAAACATACCAAATTACACACCAAACATATCAAATTACATACCCAACATATCAAATTACACACCAAACATATCAAATTACATACCAAACATACCAAATTACGCACCAAACATACCAAATTGCATACCAAACATACCAAATTATATACCAAACATACCAAATTACATACCAAACATACCAAATTACACACCAAACATACCAAATTACACACCAAACATATCAAATTACACACCAAACATATCAAATTACATACCAAACATACCAAATTACATACCAAACATACCAAATTACACACCAAACATACCAAATTACACACCAAACATACCAAATTACACACCAAACATACCAAATTACACACCAAACATATCAAATTACATACCAAACATACCAAATTACATACCAAACATACCAAATTACACACCAAACATACCAAATTACACACCAAACATATCAAATTACATACCCAACATATCAAATTACATACCAAACATACCAAATTACATACCAAACATACCAAATTACGCACCAAACATACCAAATTACACACCAAACATACCAAATTACGCACCAAACATACCAAATTGCATACCAGACATACCAAATTACACACCAAACATATCAAATTACATACCAAACATACCAAATTACACACCAAACATACCAAATTACACACCAAACATATCAAATTACACACCAAACACACCAAATTACACACCAAACATATCAAATTACACACCAAACATACCAAATTACACACCAAACATACCAAATTACACACCAAACATATCAAATTACATACCAAACATACCAAATTACATACCAAACATACCAAATTACGCACCAAACATACCAAATTACACACCAAACATACCAAATTACATACCAAACATACCAAATTACATACCAAACATACCAAATTGCATACCAAACATACCAAATTACACACCAAACATATCAAATTACATACCAAACATACCAAATTGCACACCAAACACACCAAATTACACACCAAACATATCAAATTACACACCAAACATACCAAATTACATACCAAATTACATACCAAACATACCAAATTACATACCAAACATACCAAATTACATACCAAACATACCAAATTACACACCAAACATACCAAATTACACACCAAACATACCAAATTACACACCAAACATACCAAAATTTCTATTTATTTTTTGTGCAAAAGTGAAATAAATAATCTCAGCATTATTTACCATCTACTTAAAGGCTAAAACACACACAAAACATTTTTTTATACATACAGCTATATAAATTCAGGCGTTAAGGGGTTAAGGAAGAGGAAATCAAACTGGAACTCATGCTGAAAGAAGAAAACTCAGGATGTGATGTTCAGCGAAGTTTCAGCCGGCTGACAGGTCGCAGGAGCAGAACGGCGAGAAACAGCCTGAAGTGGGCTCTTCCTGCAGGTCCAAACCTCCTGAGTAGGGATGGGAATCGAGAACCGGTTCTTGTTGAGAACCGGTTCCCAGTGTTTCAGTTCCTTGGAATCGTTTGGCGATTTTGCAAACGATTCCCTTTTATCGATTCCAGTGGGCGCGAATGACGTCACCACGCAGCGTTGCGTGGCGAGTCCAGTGCAGCCAGCAGCCAACAGTAAACATGGCGCCCAAGCGGTACAAACGCTCGAAAGTTTGGTTCCACATCCCTAAAAAAGACGACAACAGGGCAACTTGCAAAGTGAATATTTCACCAAAGGGAGGAAATACTACCAACATGCAATAACTATGAATGAATGTCGCGTTTTCGATCCGCTCCGGACTAACGTTGGTGAATCTGAACCCAGCAACGTTAGCAGCGTTAGCATGTCCTCGGCTAACACTGCAGGTAACTAACTAACTAACAAACACTGCCTATCATGTTAGCTCCATTTGCCTGATTGTAAAACCTGCTGTTAGTAACAGTTAAGGTTAAATGAATGCCTTCTCAGGCATTACATTTAGATGAAATCATGAGAGACAGAGCCTTCTTTGTCTTCTTTTAATGATTATTTCCTTCCTTTCCTCTGAGGAGACGCTCTCAGGACGGATGGAAGGATGAACTGATCTGAAACTCTGTATCTCCACCTGTTTTCTGCCTGATCTTTATCTTCTGTTTGCAGCTCCTGGAAGGTGTCCAGCTGCTTCCTGTCCAACTGTACCTCATATCTTAATATAATAATTAATATAATAATTATTCTCTCCCTGTTTTAGTTTGGTTTCTCTGACAGTTGCCAGGTGGTCCTGAAACATCCCATAGTTAAGCTGCTGGGGGGCTCATCTGTCCCACCTTTCCTCACTTTACTCTCTTTATGTATATGTGACATTATTGTGGTCATTAACTGGTGTTTCCCTGTTCCAACAGATATCCTTTGAATGGTGTTACAGTGTTTGTTGTCCCCTCTTTTCTGTCCTCTCAAACCCTTCCTGGTTCTGGTTTTTGAATTGGCTCTATATGAATGAATTGGATTATTTTATGAATAATTATGATTACAATTAACTGAATTCCAATTGGCTTGAATTGGACTTTATTATCTAAGTGCCTTGAGATGATATTTGTTGGGGCTATATAAATAAAAATGAATTGAATAAAATGATCATTTTTCCAACATTTGGTGGAGACCCAACAGGGATGAAAGGAGGCTTCTTCTCTCATGTGGAAACAAAAGCTTCAATAGAATAAACTTTAATTTCATATGGAAGAATAAGCATCACTGCATCAGAAACGGAGGTTTGATGAAGGATTATAAGGACTTTGGTTTAAAAGCAGCCGATTGAAGATCAAATGGCTTCGTTCTTTCTTAAGAAATGATGATGAGATGTTGGTTCTCGCCACCTTCTCTTGTTTTTAACAAAGTTGGAGGTATTCATTTTCTATTAGTACGTCATTTTGAAATTTGAAAACTGCCCATAAAACTATCCAAATTTCATCAACAGCTTCTGTTAAACTGGAAACTGATGTTCAGGCATAATTTCAGCCCTCATGATGTACCATTGTGGAATAATACTGAGCAGAAGGAAGTCTGTTTATGGAAGACTGGATGACTAAACAATGTCTGTCAGACACATAATGGATGGAATCAATAAAGAACAATATCTTTAACATTCCAACTCCAAATTTACATAAAATAAAGTTAGATGATTTGGACCTAGCAAGTGAAAAATGGAACAATACATTTTTAAGACAGTATTTTAAAAAAATTCCCCAAAAATGTATAGAAGTTCATTTAAAAAATATAAACAACATCTATCCCTCAAAAGAATTTCTAAAAAGAAGATTTAAATCTGTTGTAGAAAAACTGTTATAATTGGAAAAGAAATCTGGAAACGACAGAAAAACCTATTCCATAAATGTGAGACTGAAATCTCTCCATGACTTTTATTATCTTATGCCAGCTCCATAAACACTGATTTCTGGTCTTTTCCAAACATCCACGTAGATTTAATCCTCAAAGATAAAAAAAAAAAAACAGTTCTTGGTAAATAACCTGAAATCCCACCTTCATGGCTCACATTAAAATTTATCCTTGTTAAAAAAATGTCTGAAACATGTAAATAATGCAGATAAATTATACTCATAGTTAACCTGTCCTGACCCCTGGAACTGTTTAGAATGGACTTACCTTTTCTTTTCTCCTTGTTTTTTATTATTTATTATTTATTATCCATTTTTTTTTAATTTTGTGCATCAAAGATCTTTCAATGTTTATTTTTCTAGAAGAGATAGCCCACACTACCATCATTTATTTTCTTTCTATTTGTATTATATGAGGAGGTGTGAATATGTGAAGTAGAAAAAAAAAAACTGTTTACTTTTGAGTATGTCATTGTTCTGTCAATGTGACACGTTAAAATAAATAAATAGATAAATAAATAAATAAAAATAAATAGATCAAAGTAGATAAAGAAAACTAACTAAATTAATAAAAATTAAATAAATAAATCAACAAATAAATAAAATAAAAAAATACAAATAGATTAATTAATTAATTAATAAAAAAATGAATAAATAAATAAATAAAAGTAGATATAAATAAATAAAAACCTGACGGGTGGCCGCGCTGATCAGCTGATCAGCTGATCAGGTGTTTCTGTCCTTGGCCTTGAAGCAGTCAGATTTCCACTTTTGTTTCTTCCCTTTTCCCAGTTATCGTCAGAAACCTTTTAGTTTCCTTCTTAAAAGAAGATTAAAAGCTGATAAAAGGACTTTGAGTCAGGAGGTTACTCACCTTCTGATCTACTCTGACTGTTAAAGCTTTAAACACCCGGTCCATCGTCGCTCTGTTTCTTCCTACAGATTTCAGCATTTTCTGCTAAATTATTGAGCATTTATCTACAGCTTTTTCCTTTAATATTTCAGAGAGAAGCTGAGCAACTTTTCTTTGAAATGTTTCATGAGTAAATATGAGTTTTTAATGAAAAAGCTTCTTTTATCCTGACGCCTCGGATCCCTTTAAGCTGGTCAGTGAGGACCACCAGGGTCCAAACTAATTAACTCATCATCAGGTTTTTATTGCATTTTAGAAATATTCACAACTCCTCTGGAAACACGGTTTGTTTTATAAATGAAAGAAAAAACTGTGAAGGTCATAAATTCAAAAAGAAGTCTAAAAGTGGAACAACAAGCAGTTAATAACACGAGGAAGGAGGTAAAAATGCGTCCCTGTCTGTGTTTAAAGGGACAGTTCGCCTCGTTTGACATGAAGCTGTACGACATCCCACATTTGTGATGCAATGATTAATAATTAATATACACAATCATAAAATACAATACAATCATAAAATAGAAAGGTCAAGTATAAAAGCAGTAATAAAGTAATTAAAATGTGAACACAATGAAACAAAGTCAAACATCTCAGATTGTGCTGATCCATCCACAGAAAGCTTCCTGCGATGATCAGACTCGCATTAAACACCGTTTCTATGGAAAAGCAGAAGACTGGAAGACAAAAAGCTGCTGTTTCAGAAGCTAAATCACCTCAGTGAAACTGGTCCTCTCCTCCTTTGAAGCTGGCCTCTATAAATAACTCCCCAGGGGAGGCCGAGCGGGGGAAAAGCAGGCTGAGAGCGCCCTCTATGGGCCGGCCGAGGCTGCTGAGGATCAGCTCAGACTCTAACGGGCTCAATGTTCAGCAGCACCTGAGTGAAAGCCTCACGGTCAGAGCGGCCTCAGAAGTTTAAAGGGACAGTTCGCCTCTTTAAAGGGACAGTTCGCCTCTTCTGACATGAAGCTGTGTAACATCCCATATCAGCAGCATCATTTCTGAACATCTTCTTACCCCCTGCTGCTGCAAAGAGCTTTATTAATGCAGGGGACTGCATAGCACGGAAACAAAAGGAAAGGAAAGGAACGGAACGGAAAGGAAAGGAAACAAAAGGAAAGGTCTGACTTTTTCCTGGAGAACCGTTTTGTGATGCAAATGTATTACTCTGTTGAACGCATATTGTTCTGAGAAGCAAAAGGCTTTATTTTTTAAACCCCAGCCAACTAGCCGGACTACCTTCATCAGCACCAAAACGAGGCTGGAACTCTGCTCACAGGACGCAGCAGGGGATAAGAAGATGTTCAGAAATGATGCTGCTGATATGGGATGTTACACAGCTTCATGTCAGAAGAGGCGAACTGTCCCTTTAAAGAGGAGAACTGTCCCTTTAAAGAGGCGAACTGTCCCTTTAAAGAGGAGAACCGTCCCTTTAAAGAGGCGAACTGTCCCTTTAAAGAGGAGAACTGTCCCTTTAAAGAGGAGAACTGTCCCTTTAAAGAGGAGAACTGTCCCTTTAAAGAAGAGAACTGTCCCTTTAAAGAGGAGAACTGTGCCTTTAAAGAGGAGAACTGTCCCTTTAAAGAGGAGAACTGTCCCTTTAAAGAGGCAAACTGTCCCTTTAAAGAGGCAAACTGTCCCTTTAAAGAGGAGAACTGTGCCTTTAAAGAAGAGAACTGTCCCTTTAAAGAGGAGAACTGTGCCTTTAAAGAGGAGAACTGTCCCTTTAAAGAGGAGAACTGTCCCTTTAAAGAGGCAAACTGTCCCTTTAAAGAGGAGAACTGTCCCTTTAAAGAGGCAAACTGTCCCTTTAAAGAGGAGAACTGTGCCTTTAAAGAAGAGAACTGTCCCTTTAAAGAGGAGAACTGTCCCTTTAAAGAGGAGAACTGTCCCTTTAAAGTGGGAAGACGGGCCGGATCAGAGCAGAGAGTCTAACTTTATCTCTGCTGAAGCCCCAGAAACCGTCACATCCTCAACGTTTTCCCTTCCGGACTCGTTCTTCCCTCCGGAGGGTGCAGCGGTCACGCTCTGTCTGAAGAATCTTTGGGTTAATAACTCCATCATAGAGCCATAAAAACTGATTTTCTGCAGCCAGATTATTCAAAGACGAGGTCCGACTCATCCTGAAGCAGCCAGAGAACATTTACCCAAACACCTGGAAGTGTTTCAGCTTGATGAAGCCGGGCTTCAGGAGAAGCCTTCTGTCCTAATGTAGGAAAATGTGGAGGAAATAACCGGAAAAGTGAAGCCGAGGAAGGTCGAACGCTTTCAAAGCCACGACACGGGAATGATGTCGTTAAAATACTTGGAAAAGCCGGGAAAAATACAATTTTACTGACATTTTCCACACAGATATGAGAAATACTCCTTAATATTCACAAAGAATGTAAACTACTACTACTTACTATTTAGTAAAAGTCTGCTGCTCACAGGCTTTTATTTTGTAAAAGTCTGTTGCTCACAGGCTTTTATTTTGTAAAAGTCTGTCGCTCACAGGCTTTTATTTTGTAAAAGTCTGTCGCTCACAGGCTTTTATTTTGTAAAAGTCTGCTGCTCACAGGCTTTTATTTTGTAAAAGTCTGTTGCTCACAGGCTTTTATTTTGTAAAAGTCTGCTGCTGTGGAACAGGAAAAGAAAGTAATCGGCGGATCCACCAAACATGGAGAAGGGTACGGAACTTTTACTCGGCCATTTTCATGTTAAAGTTCTTCCAGACGGCGGAGTCGACAGAACCAAAGTCATCTGTAAACTCTGCCAAGTTGAATTGTCTTCTCAGCGTAGTAGTTCCAGTCTAAAATATCACTTAAAGGCAAAACACACAACTGATAGCAGCAAGTCATTCAAGGAAACAGACAGTGGAGCGAGGCTTCTACATAAAAACTACAGAAAGATGCTGATGTTAAAAGTGTGTTTGCACAACAAATGTTATGGCACTTTCATTCATATGGCAGCACATTTAAAATAAAGCTAAATGCTAAAAGCTATACACTACTTTTGGATTCATTTTTGGATTCTGCATACAAATGAGATTAATCGTGATTAATCAGGGAAATCATGTGATTAATTAGATTAAACATGTTAATCGTTGTCCGGCCTTGGTTTTATTGGTAAATCAGAAGCTAAAACACACGTTAGGAGGACAGTTTACTCATATTCTGCTGCCGGGGAGCATCAGGACGGAGCGTTTTAAAGCCTCCAACACTCAGAAACCACAGATTCTTCTTCTCTGCACAACCTGGCGCCCGAGCAGACAGATGTGCTGATGTGCCGTTTATAGCCGCGGGCCTTTTTCTGACTTCTAAAGGCTTCCGCTGTCAGAACGGGGCGCCGGGGAGCGCACGACACCAGAGTTAAATGAAGGTTAAATGGAAGCACTTCAAAGTGGGAGATGTGCAGAGGAAAAGAACGGAGGGGAGGTTAATGTGCGTCTGGTTGGGACAGCGGAGCAGCTTGTAGCTTTCGGGCCGTGTCGGTTTGAGGTCCAGCCGGGGTCAGAACGCCTGCGGGCCGCCGGTTATCGGCCTGCTGCGCCGTGGCTGTGAGCAGCGTGATAACAGGGTGTCAGACCTCTGAGTTCAGCTCTCTCTTAGGTTAGATTTCCCTCTCATTGCTCCGGCACAGACTCTGATCCCAGATGCCCCTCAGTGGCTGCTGATGCCACCAAACGGGGCAAAAATGAGCTGATTTTATTTAAAATCATATCATATATAATTATATAAAAATCTTAAAAAATTTCTTAAAAATCTTAAAAATGTCAACATTAACTTTCACCAAATGGAGACATTTTTAAATCCAGGTTAAAAACATTTCTGTTCTCATGTGTCTATGCATGAAATCTGCACGATATCTTTGAACTTATCGGGACTGTTGCTGGTTTTAAATTCATTTAAATGATTTTATTTGTTTCTCTTTATATTCTTTTATGTATTTTAATGCTTCTTCCACTCCCTGCTGCAATGCTTTTATTTTATATAAAGCACTTTGAATTGTTTGTACATGAAATGTGCTATATAAATAAATTTGATTTGATAAAAAAACGAGCTGATTTTCTTATTTGTAGAGCACAATTCGTACATAAGGTAATTCAAAGTGCTTTACAGCTACATAAAATCACAAGAAGGCAATAAAATCATTATAAAAGAAATAAAAAGTGCACTAAAAGAGCTCCTGTAAGCTCGACATCCGTCCAGCTGACCTACTTCAGACGTGTTTCTGGGACCGGAGGGAGGCCGTGTTGACTCTAAGTTTGTCCAGATGAGTCTAATTTTGGGAGTCCTTTGTCATTCTGAGAGTTAGAACAGACCATAAGTCACCTCTTCTTTGATTTACGGCGTCGCAGGTGATGTTATTGTCACTAAAAGACTCATTTTAGGCCTTTAGACCGTCAAACACTCCCCAGCCCGATGAAACAAACCTTCTTACCTGGTCAGCAAACTGAAGGAGGTGATTACGAGATGAGCGGCAGCTGAGATGATTTCCCTCTTAGAGCAAAATAACATATATAGCAGATGGCTGGGCGAGTTAACTCGTTAAGTATTTAACACCAATAAATATTTTATCGTGCATTAACGCAGGTTTTATTTTTATTTTATTTTTTATTTGAAAAAAAAAATTGAGGCGTTTTTATCTTTAATGGAAAGTTCAGAGAGACAGGAAGCAGGGAGCAGAGAGCAGAGAGAGGGGGAACAACACGCAGCACAGGGCCAGCTGCAGCGAGGACTATAGCCTCTGTACATGGGGCGCCTGTTTTATTATTGTAAAAGTCTGCTGCTCACAGGCTTTTATTTTGTAAAAGTATGTTGCTCACAGGCTTTTATTTTGTAAAAGTCTGTTGCTCACAGGCTTTTATTTTGTAAAAGTCTGTTGCTCACAGGCTTTTATTCTGTAAAAGTATGTTGCTCACAGGCTTTTATTTTGTAAAAGTCTGTTGCTCACAGGCTTTTATTTTGTAAAAGTCTGTTGCTCACAGGCTTTTATTCTGTAAAAGTATGTTGCTCACAGGCTTTTATTTTGTAAAAGTCTGTTGCTCTCAGGCTTTTATTTTGTAAAAGTCTGCTGCTCACAGGCTTTTATTTTGTAAAAGTCTGCTGCTGTCTGCTGTGGAACAGGAAAAGAAAGTAATCGGCGGATCCACCAAACATGGAGAAGGGTACGGAACTTTTACTCGGCCATTTTCATGTTAAAGTTCTTCCAGACGGCGGAGTCGACAGAACCAAAGTCATCTGTAAACACTGCCAAGTTGAATTGTCTTCTCAGCGTAGTAGTTCCAGTCTAAAATATCACTTAAAGGCAAAACACACAACTGATAGCAGCAAGTCATTCAAGGAAACAGACAGTGGAGCGAGGCTTCTACATAAAAACTACAGAAAGATGCTGATGTTAAAAGTGTGTTTGCACAACAAATGTTATGGCACTTTCATTCATATGGCAGCACATTTAAAATAAAGCTAAATGCTAAAAGCTATACACTACTTTTGGATTCATTTTTGGATTCTGCGTACAAATGCGACCCATCATCCGAACACTGTGCGCCCATGTGACCGCTAACCGCTAACCGGCGGCACTCAGAGGCTGAAAGCTTTGCAGGAATATTGTCTGACACAGTTCTGAAGGTCATATTCTGCCCCCCCTCCCCCCGGTGATCACAGGAGCTGGTGCTCTCTTTGCCTGGTGACCCTTACCGCCCCGTTAAAATTTAGCCTGAAACTCTGCCTGAGGGTCTCAGCCATCATGGGCACACAAGGCAGCACCAGAGCGCTGAATGCTAATGAGACGGCCGGGTGGGGGGGGGGCAGGAAGGCTCTGTTTCTGAGCTGTGTGGGTTAGAAACGGTCGCCGGGCAGAATTAATGATGCTGGATAATTAGCAGGTTAATTGGTGAGTTTCTATGCAGGAGGAGTGAAAACTGCTCATCCCATCTGTGTTCGTACCTCCTGGAGCCTCTTAAATAAACCTTAAACCTTAAAAACAAACTGCCAGAGGAGATTAAACTTTCACCAAATGGAGACATTTTTAAATCCAGGTTAAAAACATTTCTGTTCTCATGTGTCTATGCATGAAATCTGCACGCTATCTTTGAACTTATCTGGACTGTTGCTGGTTTTTAAATTCATTTAAATTATTTTATTTGTTTCTCTTTATATTCTTTTGTGTATTTTTAATGCTTCTTCCACTCCCTGCTGCAATGCTTTTATTTTATGTGAAGCACTTTGTTTGTACATGATTTGATTAAATAAACATTTCACTGTATTCTCATCACCCTAAACTGGGTTCTGTATGGAAACTACAATAGTTAGACTGCTCAAATCTGGATGGAATTATTCTAAAGAGGCTATAGATTAATTAAAACCTCATTCACAGGTTTGCAGGGACGCCAGCTTTTAAAACTCAAATTTATTCTTCGTGTTATTGAAGAAACTAAACTTTGCAGAACATCACTGACATGTTTGACTCTCATTAGCATCATTAGCATCAGCCTGGTTAGGTCTAAAGACAGAGAGATGTTCCGTGTTCCTCTGTGGGTTCGGTGTAGTAGGTGACTAACATGGGAAAAATTCTGTTAGCATCATTAGCAGCATTAGCACAATTAGCATCATTAGCACCATTAGCATCAGCCCAGTTAGGTCTAAAGACAGAGAGATGTTCCGTGTTCCTCTGAGGCCTCAGTGTAGTCGGTGACTAACATGGGAAAAGTTCTGTTAGCACCATTAGCACCATTAGCAGAATTAGCATCATTAGCATCATTAGCACCATTAGCAGCAGCCTGGTTAGGTCTAAAGACAGAGAGATGTTCCATGTTCCTCTGAGGCCTCAGTGTGGTCGGTGACTAACATGGGAAAAGTTCTGTTAGCACCATTAGCACCATTAGCAGAATTAGCATCATTAGCATCATTAGCACCATTAGCAGCAGCCTGGTTAGGTCTAAAGACAGAGAGATGTTCTGTGTTCCTCTGTGGGTTCGGTGAACAGAAAGCAGAGGAAACAGAGGTCCAACTCACATCATGAGACTTCAGAATCACACACAGACTCGTTCTTTTGTGGTTTTAAAGGAGATATAATTTATTTAGCTTGTGATATATGTCACATCTTTATATTAGAGTTACAAAAACATAAGTGCGTTTCCCGTACCCGTGTGGTTCTTTTCCTCGATCTGAAGTGAAGGATTCAGAGGTAGTGGAAAGACTTAGTCGCCCTGATGAGAAAGAACACACCGAGCATCTGCTACAGGAGGGAAATACCAGCGCCGCCAAGTCAAAGTACGGAACAAACGTCTTTAAATGTCTTCTAATCGCAGAGATGTTCGAGCCCAGCTGAGTCTGAAGCTGCAGGAACAGAGTCTGAACGGTTAGATTCTGCCACAGCGGGTCACTTTAAAGATGGAGTTGGTTATCTACTGAGTGATCTGTAAACAGCACAAAAAAACTGACCCTGGAGATGCTAAGCTGATGCTAAGCTAACAGCCACGATGTTCCAACACGAGCACGGGTCGTTGCTTAGCAACAACACATCTGAGGGGGCAGAGGTCAACGGGCTGGAGAGCCTCTTCTTCTTCTTCTTCTTCTTCTTCTTCTTCTTCTTCTTCTTCTTCTTCTTCTTCTTCTTCTTCTTCTTCTTCTTCTTCAGGTGTTTCAAACTTCGTCATTTCATCGTGAACCTTCACACGTTAAACTTTGAGTCTCTTTGAAATCTTTTGGCTCGATGAGTTTCACAGTAACTCCAGAATAACTCGGACTGCTCGTGTTTTATTTGCCTCTTTGCACACTTAAACTGTTACAAACTGAAGCTGGTGAACTCTCTTCTAACCTGATTTCACCAAAAAAAAAAAAAAAAAAAAAAAAATCAATAAAACTACACAAAAAGCTGAACAAATATTCCTAAAATTCAACATTTTACTTTCTTTTAAATGACTCGTTTCTCTTTACAAAAACAACCCCAAAGGGAAAACAGCATTTAATACCAATTTAAATATAATCTCTAAGGCGAATTTGGGCCTCAGCAAAATGTGAAAAATACAAAAAATGAGTGAGTTGCTCAGCAGTTTAACGGATAAGGCTGAAACATGTCTATTTGGATGGAATTCAGTGAATAAAATTAGATTTTCTTCGAGGCAACAAACACAGAAAGCAAAGTGTGGAACATACAAAGTGTCTTAAAGTGTGTCACAGATACGCAGCGGTTTGCATTTTCTGTTGCATCTTTGTTGTAACTCAGTTAATATACAGAGAATATTCCCCTGAAAAGGCTGTGTTCTGCTCTGTTTGCATACTTTAAACATGAAGAAGAAACGCAGGGACGCATTTAATCCGAAGTCTGTGTTAGACAGTTTGACACCAGCAGGGGGCAGTGTTATTTGGTGGCTTTCCCTCATTGACAATCATGATGTGCACAAGAAGAAAGGGAGTGAAAGAAGCTCCACTTTCCACGGTTTAAGTGCAAGCAGGATAACATTCAAGGGTGTGAGGAGGATACGAACACGAGAATATAAAATACTTCAGCCTGAAGTGCTGCTGAGTTTCAGTCTGGGATGAAACCGAGACTGAGACCAGGTTCTGGTCCAGAACTGAACCCAAAGAGGGTCTAATTTAGCGTTTTCCTGGTTCTGTGCCCACATCCAGCAACAGAAGGAGGAAAGTCTTTGAAACATTACATCTTATACGTGATTAAAACGGGTTTTTTGGCTTCGAAAAGGACGTTTGGTTTTCAGGAAAAACCTTAACACTTAAAAAGTGAACAATATGAACATTTACAGCAGAACACAGAGGATGGATGGAAGCTTCCAGCTTCTCTGAGTCAACACTGTGAGTTAGAGACTGGTGTGGTTAGTAGTAGGGATGGGAATTGATAAGATGTTTACGATTCCAATTCCATTTTCGATTCTGCTTAACGATTCGGTTCTTTGTCGGTTCCCTTATCGATTCTCATTTGGAGAAAAAGGACAACAAACCGGTCGATCAGCATCAACTTTGTTTAGTTTAGAAGTAACACGAGTCATGAGCTCACAAACCCAACAACGGTGAGGTCCACATTGGTCTATCCTGGCCTGGGTAATTTAACTCTTCCTGCTCTGGTGAAAGGAGAAGCTGGAGGTAGAGGTGAACTGGGGGTAGTACCACCAGCCTCTGGCTCTGAGCCAGTCAGGCTCTGTCTCTCATGATTTCATCTAAATGTAATGCCTGAGAAGGCATTCATTTAACCTTAACCGTTACTAACAGCAGCTTTTACAATCAGGCAAATGGAGCTAACATGATCGGCAGTGTTTGTTAGTTAGTTACCTGCAGTGTTAGCTGAGGACATGCTAACGTTGCTAACGTTGCTGGGTTCAGATTCACCAACGTTAGTCCGGAGCGGATCGAAAACGCGACATTCATTCATAGTTATTGCATGTTGGTAGTATTTCCTCCCTTTGGTGAAATATTCACTTTGCCAGTTGCCCTGTTGTCGTCTTTTTTAGGGATGTGGAACCAAACTTTCGAGCGTTTGTACCGCTTGGGCGCCATGTTTACTGTTGGCTGCTGGCTGCGCTGGACTCGCCACGCAACGCTGCGTGGTGACGTCATTCGCACCCACTGGAATCGATAAGGGAATCGTTTGCAAAATCGCCAAAACGATTCCAAGGAATGGAAACACTGGGAACCGGTTCTCAACAAGAACCGGTTTTCGATTCCCATCCCTAGAAGCCGGCGTGGTTAGTAGGTTAGAGAGCACAGAACACGCAGCACGAACACTTAAAGCTTCGACGCTCCTGCACAGTTAGCACACAACAGGAGCCGGTTTTACACCTCATCACAGCCCCCAAAACAACTTTAAATAAACAGCGGTTCACATTTAACACGTATAATACTGTACACTGCATTACATTTAAGGCAATGTACCACAGGATGTACTGCCACTGGAAATGTGTTTCCCTGTATGTTTGCATTAAAGTTAGAGAGGATGTTGCTCTTGGGCTCTGAGAGTAGAAGAAAAACCACGATTACGCGGATGGGTTTTGGTCATTGAAACCTTATTAAGGCCCACAGAGGAAATTACATTCAACCACACTGAAACGGACTGAACTGCAGCAGTTTTAGAACAGCGTTGGGGGTGAGGTGCATGCTGCACAGCACGGTGCATGCTGCACAGCACGGTGCATGCTGCACAGCACGGTGCATGCTGCACAGGACGGTGTATGCTGCACAGGGCGGTGCATGCTGCACAGCGCGGTGCATGCTGCACAGGGCGGTGTATGCTGCACAGGGCGGTGCATGCTGCACAGAACGGTGCATGCTGCACAGCGCGGTGCATGCTGCACAGGACGGTGCATGCTGCACAGCGCGGTGCATGCTGCACAGGGCGGTGCATGCTGCACAGGGCGGTGCATGCTGCACAGCGCGGTGCATGCTGCACAGGACGGTGCATGCTGCACAGGGCGGTGCATGCTGCACAGGACGGTGTATGCTGCACAGGGCGGTGCATGCTGCACAGGACGGTGTATGCTGCACAGGGCGGTGCATGCTGCACAGGACGGTGCATGCTGCACAGGGCGGTGCATGCTGCACAGCGCGGTGCATGCTGCACAGGGCGGTGCATGCTGCACAGGACGGTGCATGCTGCACAGCGCGGTGCATGCTGCACAGGGCGGTGCATGCTGCACAGCGCGGTGCATGCTGCACAGGACGGTGTATGCTGCACAGGGCGGTGCATGCTGCACAGGACGGTGTATGCTGCACAGGGCGGTGCATGCTGCACAGGGCGGTGCATGCTGCACAGCGCGGTGCATGCTGCACAGGGCGGTGCATGCTGCACAGCGCGGTGCATGCTGCACAGGACGGTGCATGCTGCACAGGGCGGTGCATGCTGCACAGGACGGTGCATGCTGCACAGGACGGTGCATGCTGCACAGCGCGGTGCATGCTGCACAGGACGGTGCATGCTGCACAGGACGGTGCATGCTGCACAGCGCGGTGCATGCTGCACAGGACGGTGCATGCTGCACAGCACGGTGCATGCTCCACAGGACGGTGTATGCAGCACAGCACGGTGCATGCTGCACAGGACGGTGTATGCAGCACAGCGCGGTGCATGCTGCACAGCGCGGTGCATGCAGCACAGCACGGTGCATGCTGCACAGGACGGTGTATGCAGCACAGCACGGTGCATGCTGCACAGGACGGTGCATGCAGCTTTCAGCTCCAGCGCTCAGGCGGCAGGCACCAGCTGTGGGCACATCTGTTCTTTATCTACGGCAGTGAGAAATATAGGAGCCCGATGCTCAGAGAATGATGGATCCAGCCAATCAGGACCTGCTGTAATCGGGTAGTTTGGTTTCTATTCTGGGCTCGGTGCAACCGTCTGATATGATTGTGCAGCCAGGACTCATTAAAGAGATCTTATCTGTTGGCTGGCTGGGGAACGCTTTGGTGTCCCCCTGGAAAAGGGAGACCAGGGAGAAAAAGGTCGGGGGAGCTCTGCCCATGACAGAAAAGTGACTGATAGATGCATTCAGTTGCTGTTTGATCAGCGGAAACACGTCTGCAGTAACTTGGGTCCACTGAGGAGGAACCACAGCAGCAAACACTTTGTTCGGTGGGGGGGAACTCAGCTCCTGCCCTAATGATCAGACACCTCTGTTAAAACTGAAATAAAAGAGCTTTTTCAGAGTTAGTTAGTACGAATGATTTCTAAATGTTAGCTTCTTCACACACATACAGTCAGTTGGGCCACAGCTAACGCTCTTTAGCGAACACAAACGAGGCCTGAAAGCCTCCTAAAACACAGCTGCTGCTTTGGCAGGAATCTTCAGAGAAATGCAGAGGAGCCCGGATCCATGGCGGCTGAACACTGAGGCACCTCTTGGCTTGGAGCTCGGGCTGATTGGAGTGGACGGTGGAGGTCGGGGGGCGTCCTAGATGTTGGTCTCCCGCTGCATGGCCTCCTCGCCCTTCTCACTTTTGTCCACCAGCTCCTCGGAGGCCCGAGCTTCGCCCTCGGCCTCCTTCTCGCCCTGAACCGGGTCCGGATCCTCCGTCTCGGCCGGTTTGTACATCTCGTCGCGCTTCCGTTCGCGCTCCAGCAGTCTGTAGTTGATGAAGTTCCCGATGAAGAGCCAAATGCTGGCCACGATCACCACCACGCCGCAGCAGAAGTACATGTACTTGTAGTTCTTTGTGACGTCCACCAGCTTCCCTGAAAGAGAGAGAGAAGAAGCTTTTAAAATCTCCTTCAGCCAGTGCACGACCAGAATCAGAGTTATTTAGACCAGAATCTGAGTTATTTAGACCAGAATCAGAGTTATTTAGAGCAGAATCTGAGTTATTTAGACCAGAATCAGAGTTATTTAGACCAGAATCAGAGTTATTTAGACCAGAATCAGAGTTATTTAGAGCAGAATCTGAGTTATTTAGACCAGAATCAGAGTTATTTAGACCAGAATCTGAGTTATTTAGACCAGAATCAGAGTTATTTAGACCAGAATCAGAGTTATTTAGACCAGAATCTGAGTTATTTAGACCAGAATCAGAGTTATTTAGAGCGGAATCAGAGTTATTTAGAGCGGAATCAGAGTTATTTAGAGCGGAATCAGAGTTATTTAGAGCGGAATCTGAGTTATTTAGAGCAGAATCAGAGTTATTTAGAGCAGAATCAGAGTTATTTAGAGCAGAATCAGAGTTATTTAGAGCAGAATCTGAGTTATTAAGAGCAGAATCAGAGTTATTTAGAGCAGAATCTGAGTTATTAAGAGCAGAATCAGAGTTATTTAGACAAGAATCTGAGTTATTTAGACCAGAATCTGAGTTATTTAGACCAGAATCAGAGTTATTTAGAGCGGAATCAGAGTTATTTAGAGCGGAATCAGAGTTATTTAGACAAGAATCTGAGTTATTTAGACAAGAATCTGAGTTATTTAGACAAGAATCTGAGTTATTTAGAGCAGAATCCGAGTTATTTAGACCAGAATCAGAGTTATTTAGAGCGGAATCAGAGTTATTTAGACAAGAATCAGAGTTATTTAGAGCAGAATCTGAGTTATTTAGACCAGAATCAGAGTTATTTAGAGCGGGATCAGAGTTATTTAGACAAGAATCTGAGTTATTTAGAGCGGAATCAGAGTTATTTAGAGCGGAATCTGAGTTATTTAGAGCAGAATCAGAGTTATTTAGAGCAGAATCAGAGTTATTTAGAGCAGAATCAGAGTTATTTAGAGCAGAATCTGAGTTATTAAGAGCAGAATCAGAGTTATTTAGACAAGAATCTGAGTTATTTAGACCAGAATCTGAGTTATTTAGACCAGAATCAGAGTTATTTAGAGCGGAATCAGAGTTATTTAGAGCGGAATCAGAGTTATTTAGACAAGAATCTGAGTTATTTAGACAAGAATCAGAGTTATTTAGACCAGAATCTTCCTGTCAGTGATGCAGGAAACTGCTCCGTGTATTTATATTATTATATACTATTTTTAAGAGGGGGAAGTTAAAGCTTTTAAAGCGTTTCAGACTGAATCAAGACGTCAGCAGAAGGAACTCTTTGCAGCAGGCTTGTAAATGACAGGCCAGCTGGAGATCTTTACAACAACCTATAAAGATTAAATCTGAGTTCTATGAAAGCATTCAGTTATATTTTCAGGTTACAGATGGGGGACGGAAGGGAGAACGGTAATTTCTGGAGAGAGTAAAACCACATTTTCCAACAGCTAATGGAAAAATATCATGAGATTTTTCATTAGTTCTGCCCAGAAAGGGTCATTATTATTATTATTAAAGCTCATTATTATCACTGATCTGAATCCACGAAGCGACAAAAGCTTGGAAACTCCAGATTACTGTTTGATTTCACGCCGGGAACGTTGCACACGAGCTCAGCTGAAAGGTATTTGATGAGGATCTCCTTACTGGAGGAAAAGGCTCAGAAACGCTCTTTAAAGGAGTGAAATTAGGTCCATTCATGCCCACCCAGAGACTGGATATAACATTTAATCCATCATTAAAATATGGGAATTAGGGGCGGTCCGTGACATATCCCAGACCATAATTATCCCTACTCAATAATTCCACTTTGCATTCCATATTTTGAACATACTGGCACCTAAAGGCTTCAAATTTGGGCTAAAAAGTTCAAATTGGCATCTAAAGGGTTCATTTTTTGAAAATAATTGAAAAATTGGTGTTTATGATCAGAACTGAAGTGGAATAAAAGATTTATGGAAAATTAACATATGATGTTTTTAGGTTGTTTTAAAAGGAGACAAAATGTCCTTTTTCAGAAATTAAGGAGTTTTTTTTTTTTTTTAATCAGGCATAACAAAAAAATTAAAAATCCCAAAAAATCCAAGTTGTTGCAAATCATTGACATATCCCAGACCATAATCATCCCTACTCAATAATTCCACTTTGCATTCCAGTAGGGTTAAAGGGGGTTAAAGTAACTTTTAACATCTAATCACCACCTGGTTCCTCAAACCTCAAACTAACTAATCGTCTTTAGTAACCAGGAAGCTTGGGACATGCAGGTTGTTAAATGTGCTGGACTGTACCTGCCAGCGGTGGGCCGAGCAGAACCGGGCAGCACTCCACGATGGTAGTGAGTCCCACAGCACTGGAGAACCTCTTCGGTCCCACCAGGTCCATCAGCGTCTCAAACAGAACCGAGCTGACCATGCCGAAGGCGAAGCCGAAGAATATGGCGTAGACCACCAGGCCGTTGTAGCTTTCAGCCAGAGGGCAGAGCACGTGGCACACGCCGTTGTACAGCACGGCGAAGCTGAAGAAGTACTGGATCCTGGGCCGGACCCAGCGGGAGTTGGCCAGCAGCCCCATGGAGGGCCGGGCAAACATGTCCACGAACGCCAGGATGGAGAGCAGGAAGGCGGCGGAGTACTCGTCCACGCCCATGTCCTTGGCGTAGGCAGCGAGGAAGACGATGGGCGCGAAGAAGCCCAGGAACATGATGACGTTGCCCGACAGGTAAATGAGGAAGCCGCGGTGCTTGAAAAGCGTCAGGTCCAGGTACTTGTTGAGCGTCTGCCAGACGCTGGTCTTCTCTTTGGTGATGGTGGGGTTGGCGGCCAACTCTTCGTCCTTTTTGGCCTTGCTGGGCGGCGGCCCCAGAGGCCTCATGAGCGCGCCGGCGATGCAGCAGTTCAACAGCAGGCCGCCCAGGATCAGGAAGCTGCCTCGCCACCCGAAGTGATTGAAGAGGTACTGGTTGAGAGGAGCCAGCGTGCTGAGGAAGACGGGGCTGCCGGCCATCGCCAGCCCGTTAGCGATGGGGCGCTTTTTATAAAAATATTTGCCGATCATTGTCAGCGCTGGCTGCAGGTTGAAGGCCAGTCCGAGCCCTGTGAGGACAGAAGTTTGTTAGCTAGGAAACGGCAATAAATGGGAATCAAAAACACTTTTAATTACTTATAAACGCATTACAAATAAACATAAAACAGCAGAAGAAGCCGAGTGCCTCTGAGCTAAGAGTGCTTAGCCATGCTGTTAGCAACATGTCAGGGAATGCTTTATAGTTTTTAGACTTGAAAAGAAAAAAATAATGATTCCCATTGGCCACAGTTAGACTTTGTGTTCAGAGCTAATTAGCAAACATCATGCTAAGTAACGCTATGTAAGCTAGCATGCAAAACCAAGAGTTAAACAATCTGCTTGATTAGCACGCTAATTAGCATGTTAGCGCTATCGCTATTGGCACGGCATACCCGAATTTCCTTCGGGATCAATAAAGAATCTATCTATTTTTCCATCTATCTATCCACCTATCTATCTATCTATCTATCTATCTATCTATCTATCTATCTATCTATCTATCTATCTATCCACCCATCTATCTATTTTTCCATCCATCATCCATCCATCCAACTATCTATCTATCTATCTATCTTTCCATCCATCCATCCATCCATCCATCCAACTATCTATCTATCTATCTATCTATCTATCTATCTATCTATCTATCTATTTTTCCATCCATCCATCCATCTATCCACCCATCTATCTATCTATCTATCTATCTATCTATCTATCTATCTATCTTTCCATCCATCTATCTATCCATCTATCTATCCATCCATCCATCTATCTATCTATCCACCAATCTATCTATTTTTCCATCCATCCATCCATCCATCCATCCATCCATCTATCTATCTATCTATCTATCCACCAATCTATCTATTTTTCCATCCATCCATCCATCCATCCATCCATCTATCTATCCATCTATTTTTCCATCCATCTATCTATCTATCTATCTATCTATCTATCTATCTATCTATCTATTTTTCCATCCATCCATCCATCCATCCATCCATCCATCCAACTATCTATCTATCCATCTATCTATCCATCCATCTATCTATCCATCTATCTATCTATTTTTCCATCTATCCATCTATCTATCTATCTATCTATCTATCTATCTATCTATCTATCTATCCATCCATCCACCCATCCATCTATCTATCTATCCATCTATCCATCCATCTATCTATCCATCCATCTATTTAGCTTGAAGCAACAGTGTGTCCATGAACAGCTTCTCAGAGAAAATATGAAGTCAGCGTCCCGCTGTGGTTTGTTTAGATGCTTTATTTTACTCTTACTTGCTCTGAGGTTGTTTTTGTGTGTCCAGACCCTGAATTCTCACTTTGGGACACTGTTTCTACTCTTAAACTGTTGGATCAGCCTCCTAAACTGCGCCTCAGTCCATTTCTAAACCTCATAACCAAATGTTAAGCATATTTGTCTACTGCAAGTAAAAATAAGTAAATTAAATTTTTAAAAATCAAAATTTTAATGAGCTTAAATATTAAAACAACTTTATTATCAACACAGTTACTCGTAAAATCCACTTCTCATGACTTTATACAATAAACACGACTGAATCTATAATTTGTTAATTTGATGAATTAACCCAAAAGCTGGGGTCTGATTTTGCATCCATTGCACCACTTATCTCCCTCCCTATAATGTTCATCTTCTGTCTCCTCTTTGCTCAACTCGATTTGACCATCTTCCCCTTCTCTATCAGGTAAAACAACAGAAACAACATGGAACCATACTCAGGATTTCGCTGCCATTCTATGGCTGTGTTCGAAACCGCATACTACTCCTACTACTCATACTAACTTTAATTTTTTTAAGTTCCCGGATGCATACTAGATCCTCCTAAATGTTGGGTATGCATCATGAGGTTACTACTCATACTCAAACTACCCAAGATGCAACGTAACGTGACGTCGCCGATCGTCATTTCCTGTCAAAACGGCAGTTTCAAGCTAGCTACAACGAGGGTAGGTTCACTTCCTGTTTTCAAAACAAAAGCACCAATTGTATGGTAATGGCTTTCCCTATGATAAAAGGCAACGGGTATTTTATTTTGTGAAAATAACCGGAAGTGCGTTGCTCACTGCGGCTAGCTTTAGTAGCGCCGAATTCGTGGGAACAAAATTGTAAACAGCCGGTATTTTGTCAGGTTTTCAACACGTTGGGGATCTAAACGACTACTTTCTCACCTGAAAATGTTTCAAATGTTGCTAAAGTTTACAGAGTTTAGAGCTTAAGAGAAATCAGCTTCAGGCCGGCTGATTTCGGCTCGGGCAGGAGCCAAATGCATTGTGGGTAAACGCTCTGCATACTGTCTGATCCATGAGTATGCAGTATGTTGTATGTAGTATGCAGTATGTAGTATGTAGTATGCAGTATGTAGTATGCAGTATGTAGTATGTAGTATGCAGTATGTAATATGTAGTATGTAGTATGTAGTATGCAGTATGTAGTATGTAGTATGCAGTATGTAGTATGTAGTATGCAGTATGTAATATGTAGTATGTAGTATGTAGCATGTAGTATGTTGTATGTAGTATGTTGTATGTAGCAAGTAGTATGTAGTATGTAGCATGTAGTATGCAGTATGTAGCATGTAGTATGTTGTATGTAGCATGTAGTATGTAATATGTAGTATGTAGTATGTTGTATGTAGTATGTTGTATGCAGTACGTAATATGTAGTATGTAGTATGTAGCAAGTAGTATTTAGTATGTAATATGTAGTATCTAGCATGTAGTATGCAGTATGTAATATGTAGTATGTAGTATGTAGCATGTAGTATGTTGTATGTAGTATGTAGTATGTTGTATGTAGTATGTAGTATGTTGTATGTAGCATGTAGTATGTTGTATGTAGTATGTAGTATGTAATATGTAGTATGTAGTATGTAGTATGCAGTATGTAATATGTAGTATGTAGTATGTAGCATGTAGTATGTTGTATGTAGTATGTTGTATGTAGCAAGTAGTATGTAGTAAGTAGTAAGTTGTATGTAGCATGTAGTATGCAGTATGTAGTATGTAGCATGTAGAATGTAGCATGTAGTATGTTATATGTAGTATGTAGCATGTAGTATGTAGTAAGTAGTATGTTGTATGTAGCATGTAGTATGCAGTATGTAGTATGTTGTATGTAGCATGTAGCATGTAGTATGCAGTATGTAGTATGTAGCATGTAGTATGTAGTAAGTAGTATGTTGTATGTAGCATGTAGCATGTAGTATGCAGTATGTAGTATGTTGTATGTAGCATGTAGTATGCAGTATGTAGTATGTAGCATGTAGTATGTAGTATGCGGTTTCGAACACAGCCTTGGACTCTGAAATATTACTGAAAGGATGGAGGAAAATGTCAGCTTTGTGTTCAGGGAACACAACAATCACAGTCTAAGGAGGCTGTTATTAGTCAGCGTACTCTGAAGTAAAGTGACACACAACCGTACCTGTTTTATTTTCAGCCTGAGCAGCAGAGGCTAATCCCATCACAAGACTTAGACGGCTTTAGATGGACTTACCACCAATGACTCCGATGCAGATGTAAAGCTGCATCACATTGTTGCAGAAGGAAGCTAAGATCATGCCGGTGGAGCAGAGGCAGCCGCCCATCATGACCACAGGCCTGCAGCCATACGTGTTGACCAGTATGCTGCTGATGGGACCTGCAGAAAAGGGGAAAAATGCTGCATGTTCAAACATCACGGGAAGGGAAGTGCGTTAAAGATTTAATCCACTTAGAGCCAGGCAGCTATTAATAGCTGTAAGTGGGCCGCTTTAATTTTTAAACACTGTACTCCCACCATGTTGTGTTGAATCAATTTAAGTAAAGAAGTGAAGCGAGAAATTTAAAAAAGTACATATAAATATACACACACATCAAGAGAGGAAAGCGGACGCTTTGTCTCTTAAATTAGGCTCATTTTAACCAGGTGGCCATAACTAAAAGGGGAAATGAATGTTAAATGATGTAATATTTAGGGCTGGGAGAGTTAACTCGTTATTATCGCGTTAACGTGTTAACTATTTAATGCCGATAAACATTTTATCAAGCTTTAACGCAGGTTTTATCATTGTAAAAGTCTGTTGCTCACAGGCTTTTATTTTGTAAAAGTGTGTTGCTCACAGGCTTTTATTTTGTAAAAGTCTGTTGCTCACAGGCTTTTATTATTGTAAAAGTTTGTTGCTTACAGGCTTTTATTATTGTAAAAGTCTGTTGCTCACAGGCTTTTATTTTGTAAAAGTCTGTCGCTCACAGGCTTTTATTTTGTAAAAGTGTGTTGCTCACAGGCTTTTATTTTGTAAAAGTGTGGTGCTCACAGGCTTTTATTTTGTAAAAGTGTGTTGCTCACAGGCTTTTATTTTGTAAAAGTATGTTTCTCACAGGCTTTTATTATTGTAAAAGTCTGTTAATCACAGGCTTTTATTCTGTAAAAGTCTGTTGCTCACAGGCTTTTATTCTGCCTCTTTGATGCAGGATATGAGGTTAAATAAAAGAATGAAATGACTTTTTCCCCCTTTCTGAGCCTACAGGAATATTTACTGAGCTCACAGGGAAAATACGTGGAAGTCGTTTTAAACAGTAATTTGAATCATTGTTGGAATAAAAACATGATTGAAAGGAACGATAACTTTATACGTTTAAACATTTAAAACCTGATGATAAAGAGGAATTTTCTCTATTTTATTCACTCACACTGAGTTGAGTAAACTCTGTTAGAGTAACTCATAATCTCTACCTTGTATTTTTAAGATTCAGTAAGAACTCGAGCTTCTTAAGTAAAATTAAACATTTTATTAACGTAACACATGAATTATGGGGGAAGAGTAAGTTTTACTCAGGTTTCCTCATACAATTTAAATGTTTAATAGTTGTATGTACAGAAACCTAGAAATACTACATAAACTTTACTCTGAAAGTTTTTCGTTAAAATCTACTGAGTTACTTCATAACAGCAAATACTACAGATATATAACATTTACTTAAAATTTTGAGTAAAATGATGTTCCTGCCTATGAAAAACAAGAAGACTTTACTTCATTTGTTTAAATAAATATAACTTAAAACTTAGATGTAATTAAGTAAATGTTACTTAATATCTTCAAAACTGTTATGTTTTATGGTGAGTAAAATTTACTTGATATTGCAGCATTAAATATTACTTAAATCATTTGAGGGTTTCTTAATTAAATCTTATGAGTTATTTTTTTCACTCACCACCTGCAGTCTCTGTTGTTCCTTCTGAATATCTTTAAAAAAAGTGTTAAAATATGCTTCATTTCACAGAAGTGAGGGTATTTTTCGATGGTTAATATTCTAAACTCTAAAGTCCTGGAGGTGTAAATGGAACTGGGAAAGAGCAGGAAGTAATAAAATGATGAAATAATGCTCTTATTATCCAGAGGACATGTCGTATTTCTGCAGTTTTAAAAGCCACAGCGGACGAGGAGTCATCTCACTTCCTTTGCTGTGCAGGAATCTCTCCTCGACCTTGAGGAAAGTTCCTCTCATTTGCATCGGCGGCTCGGTGGGACCTGAAGCAGCTTATCACGGCATGGCCAGACGCAGCCTGGCCCTCGCCATAAAAGGTGGTTTAAAACACGAAATCATCATCAGACCGGTCACAGTTAAAGGAGAACTGCGGTATTTTAAACATTAAGCCTCTTTTCTGAGTCGTCTGCAGTGTTTTAGAACCCCCCTCACCGCTTTTTTGATGTTTACTGCTGTCTCCGGTATTTGCCTAATTTTGATTCATCTCAACCTGCTTCAGAACGGAAAGTCATGTGCATGTCCAGAAAGGTCCGTAAAAGCACCATAAACGTCCGTTTTCAAAATCATCAACTCACCGGAGTGGTTACTGGTGTGCACTGGTAATCCAGATCAAATTTCATTGCGAAAAGTTGCTTCTGTCGTGTTTTATTTGGCAGCTCGTTCATGCTCGCACTATTTTCTCAGCGGTGGCGGAGTGATGTCAACGAACATCCAGTACAAAATGTCAATTCCCCTTTAAGGCGAGACACCACCAGGTGGATAGGATAATATTTTAAAATAATAGATATCACTATGAAACTTCCTCAGATGAAAAAAAAATGTATTACAAGTTTTAGACATTTGTATGTTTAATTATGCAAATGAGGCATTATCTCATTAAATATGCACAGATTTGCATATATTTCCAGAAGATATATCTGAACATGTGATAAAGCCAGGTGCAAAATTCTTTTTTCATTTTGTTTACACACAAAATGAAAAGAAAATTATGGAGGGATTTCAGGATATCTGCTTTCATTTCCTAGGAAATCAAAATATACTGTCCATAGCCTAAAAAACATCGATTTTCGCCATATTTTTTATTATAATGTCTCATAAATCAGGCCAGGAATGATTTATCAACAAATCCTTCTATAAATATCTTCAGAATACTGCTAAGTGTATAACTGGAAAGTTTGGTGTTAGTAGGTGCTCCATAGGCTGAGATATTGATACTGGAAAAATACCAAAAAATTATTTTGAGAAAACGGCATTTAAAGATTTAAACAGGGGGAATTCATTTTGGTAAATTTGGGCGAAACGTACTGCCGCGATTAAACAAAATGTGATGAAAGAAACATTTTAATTTATGTTTTGAAATAACACATATTGAAGGAGTAGACTGGCCCAAAATCTAAAAATTGACCACTGCATGAAATCACTGTTTTTGCCGGCCGTGTCTCGCCTTAAGCAGTTTAAAACATCATTAAAGCAGAAAAATCGAAAAATGATCACGTAAGATTGTGAATTCTATCAAATCAAAGCGCTGTTGGTGCTTTAATCTGACACAACGGCTGTTAAACTTCCTTATTTAACCAAATTAAATACAAATTAAAGCAGTCAAAGGCTCTAAAATGATAATATAAAGGTTTTCACTGTCACTTTGGGAGGAAAACCGTAAGTAAATAAAGAAGAAGAACCAGACTGAAAAGCATCTAACAGGAAACAGGAAGATGACTTTCAAAATAAAACAGGAAAGTAAACAAAGCCCTGAACTGAACCCAAACTCAGAATAAAAGCAGAATAAAAGCAGACTGAAGACAGACGCTGGTGAGCCTGAGACGGAATAAAAAGTGAACTCAGACCGGGACTGAGAGTAAAAGCGATGATAAAAGAAAGTCTAGAAACTAAAGGGCTCATGAAGAACAGACACAGATACAGAGAATAAATCCTGATTCATCCAAAATACTGAGAACACAAACAGGAAAATCTGACTCAGAGTCCCAAAATACAAACAGTTTGCTGTTATGAAACCATTTCCTGTTTTTTTCCCGTAACTCTGAGCTGGTTCATTTGAGCTTCTTCCTACTTATAAACTGAATTATATTGTAAACAGGGTGTTCAGTGGATGATTTAACAGGGCGACACGGTGCTGTTAAAGTGGAGAATCCTCCAGCTGAAGGAGGAAAGGAAACCATCCCAAAGAAGGGTTTGATATTCTCCTCTCTGGCTCCTGGAAACCCGTTTATTTCCCATCCCTCCTTCTTCTCTTTACGGCTGACAGTGAGCGTAACACAACTCAAGGTCAACGCTGAGTCTGAGGATTAGAGACACTGATCCCGCAGACACTCTGAATGCAGCTTAAAGACAGCTGAGAGCCCGGACTGCAGAGCAGCCATTTTCCCCAGAAACCCCCCAACATCAGGCTTTCTGAGCCGTCACCGTCCTCTGAACTTCTGATGTAACCCTGATGAGCTTCTCTTGTTGGGTAAATGTTTGCCAGTTGATTTGCTTGCAGGCTAACTGGCAATGCAAATCTTCAAAAAAGGCCGTTATCATATAATAAAAATGCAAAACTGTACAGCCTCTGCAGGGTCGCGTTATGTCGGCGTCGTACATCTGTTGGTTTTATCTAACAGAGAAGGAAAAAATAACTGAAATATTTAGATGATACGTCTAATTATGGGGAAACTATCCATACGACTGTTAAGAAAGCCAGCCTGTGAATGTGTAAGACTACACTGTAAGCACTTGAGTTAATGCTAACATGCTAACGATAGCAAAGCTAAAAGGACGTTTTACCTTCTATCATTTAGTGTAGAAACTGGGTTGGATATTTGTTATGTTCACTAAGATAGCTCCGTATGTTAACATGCTAACATGCTAACAATAGTGAAGCTAAAAGGACGTTTACCATCGTCCAACTCCAATCTTTAGCCTGGACCAGAGTCACTCCACACTTACAGACTTAGATGTTTCAGTTGAGTGTTCACTAAGATAGCTCCGTATGTTAGCATGCTAACAATAGCAAAGCTAAAAAGGAGTGTGTCAGCTCAATGCACCTTCTATAATTTAGTGTAGAGACTAGGTTGGATATTTGCTATGTTCACTAAGATAGCTCTGTATGTTAGCATGCTAAAGTGCTAATTAGCACAAGATGCAAAAGAGTCGAGGCTAATGAGAGTTTAGTTTAGCAGATTTTTGCTGGTAATCAAAGGTTAGGTGCGCTAAAGCTGCTGAATCTGGCAGAAACTTCTGCAGATGTGAATGACAAAAAGAGAAAATGAGTTCATAAAGCTAAGAACCATCTTACTTAGCATGCTAAGTTTATGCAAAGGTTTGCAGGCTGTCAACACAAAGTTAGAGCTGGGCAGTAGTATCAGTGAGAGTGAATCGATTGCAGTGTTACTTCTGTTGGCTCATTATCAGGCGGGCCCCCCGGATAATTACTGAGCCATGTAAACACCCCACCGAAGCAGCTGTGGGGAATTAGAAAGGTGTTTAACATTCAGAGAGTGATGGAATCATCCGTATAATAGGCCGAACAGGAGAGCAGGTGTTTAATGAATACTTGATGAGTACAATCAATATGAATGGATGAGTAACAGGAGCCGCTCGCTAACTAACTGCACATATTGACGCCGTCACACTGTGATAAAGACACTCAAACCCTTCCCTCGTCCCAGCTCAACCTTTCCAGCTCAGTGAGGTCAAAGGTCAGCCAATAATTAGGAACAACTGGCTGCGTATTTCAGTGTTTAACGTGTACAACTTCTGCAGAGGCTGTTAACAAACATTAAAGGGACACTATGTAATATATTAAGTAATTTATTAGCTCAAATCAACATATTCATTCATAAGTTAGTCCTCATTGGTGTAAAAGTATCTCCCTTATCCTCCTGAGTGAAGAATAACTTGTCTGTATCTACATAGAGCGGGCAAGCTCTATGGAGGCTGCCATGTCCTTCCGCTCTATGAAAAACAACGAAGTGCCGAGAGGGACATAAAGCACTTCGAATCGCGTTTTCCCAACGCCGAATGGCTTATTACTGGCGCTAATGCTAAATAGATTTTATCTGGTAAATTATCCCACTAATAATGCATTGATTGTTACCAAACTTCTGCCGTAGTACACATAGGCTCTTAACTCACAAAACGAGGCATTAGAAAGTTTGTAAGTTTACCGGGAGTTTATTTAAAAGAACACTTTCCAGATAGCAACTACACACTGCTGCTAACGCTACCGCTGCGTCGACGTCACTTCCGGTAACTCCCGGAATATGATTTGAACACCAAAGGCTATGTCAACTTCTGTTATCTGACATGTTATCTGTCATCTGTATTTATAGTGTTGTTGTATGTGTGTTATGTAATCCTTTGTACTGTGTGTCTTGATGTCTTTTTGTTTGTATGGACCTTGAGTCTGAAGCTATAGCTTCTTGAATCTTGACACATACCGCCTGCCGTAGTTCAAGAAGTTGCAACGCACATTTGAAAACGCGAGGCGCTAGAGAGCAAATTCATTCGACTTTGCAAAATAAAATTGCACCACTAGATGGGGGAAGAAATTATAAAGTGTCCCTTTAAAGATATGACTTCATAGAGATGTTCCACCTGCGGCTGTGGTGAAACCACGACTTTTAACGCAGGTCTTTATGTGCTGATTTATCTGAGTTCCTGCGATGGCCTTCCTCTCTCAGCTCGCTGCTGACCGGCGCAGATGGGAGGATTACAGGGCGGGCAGATGGCAGCCGGGGCAGTGCCAACGGGAGAGCTGCAGGGCTAAAGCTGAAGTCCGGCAGCGACGTGGTGAAGACTCACCTCAGAGCGTTCAAAGCTTTCTTATTCAGGCTGAGACCTGAATGCTGGTCGGACTCCAGCTTTATTTGAACTTTTGAGGGAATGTGGAAATGATCAAATCAAATCGAATCAAATTTATTTGTATAGCACATTTCATGTACAAACAGTTCAAAGTGCTTTACATAAAATAAAAGCATAGCAGCACGGAGTGCAAGAAGCATTAAAAATACATAAAAGAATATAAAGAGAAACAAATAAAATAAAACTTCAGCTTCTTTGCCTGCAACCAGGCAGCTACTGTGTTATTCTCTGTTTCCCACCTCTATGTTGGGCACATCCAACCAGCTCTTAGTGCATTATTTCTCCAAGTCGATATGTAGATTGTAGGACTGTAACAGACTCAAAGTAGTTGGAACCTGTTGTTATTGTGTACTTACCGTTTCTTTTCTGTCTCTGCCAACTGTTTCCTGAGACAGAATTAAATCTAAACTGTAAGATGGGCGGTTCCTCCCAGAAGCACCGATGACTAAAACACTCTGGCTGGTTTTTCTGGTACAGGTAATTTTCTACAATTATCTGCATGATGGCCTCATTACGCTCAACACATTGGTAATATAACTGTTAACCGCTTATAGTGACTTTAACCCCTTAACGCCCTCAAGCAACCAGCTGAGATAGCATCTTTATTCCCCCAATGCCGGTTAGTCCATATTCACTACGGACCTAGGAACCTTTATATAAATAAATATGTAAAAAAAGGGTGATTAAAAAACATTGTTTTTTCACAGTTATATTACTGTGTTGTTGTTATCTTATTATTGACCATTATGCCTGGTGTTGCAAATAAGCAACATAACAAATTACATACCAAACATACCAAATTACACACCAAACATACCAAATTACATACCAAACATATCAAATTACACACCCAACATACCAAATTACATACCAAATTACATACCAAACATATCAAATTACATACCAAACATACCAAATTACACACCCAACATACCAAATTGCATTCCAAACATACCAAATTACACACCCAACATACCAAATTACATACCAAACATACCAAATTACACACCCAACATACCAAATTGCATACCCAACATACCAAATTACACACCAAACATACCAAATTGCATACCAAACATACCAAATTACATACCAAATATACCAAATTACATACCAAACATACCAAATTACATACCAAACATACCAAATTACACACCAAACATACCAAATTACATACCAAACATACCAAATTACATACCAAACATACCAAATTGCACACCAAACATACCAAATTACACACCAAACATACCAAATTGCATACCAAACATACCAAATTACACACCCAACATACCAAATTGCATACCAAACATACCAAATTACACACCCAACATACCAAATTACATACCAAACATACCAAATTATAAACCCAACATACCAAATTACATACCAAACATACCAAATTACACACCAAACATACCAAATTACATACCAAACATACCAAATTACACACCAAACATACCAAATTACACACCCAACATACCAAATTACACACCAAACATACCAAATTACACACCCAACATACCAAATTACACACCAAACATACCAAATTACATACCAAACATACCAAATTACATACCAAACATACCAAATTACACACCAAACATACCAAATTACATACCAAACATACCAAATTACACACCAAACATACCAAATTACACACCCAACATACCAAATTACACACCAAACATACCAAATTACACACCCAACATACCAAATTATATACCAAACATACCAAATTGCATACCAAACATACCAAATTGACTCCAAATTGACCAGGATGCCTGTTGTCGCAAATTTGCAACATACCAAAATTTCTATATAATTTTTTGTGCAAAACTTAAATTAATAATCTCAGCATTATTAACCATCTACTGAAAGGCTAAAACACACACAAAACATTTTTTATATATACAGCTATATAAATTCAGGCGTTAAAGCTGCAGTCTGCAAGATTTGTTGTTGTCATACGTAAAGTCCTACTTTTTGGCATCTTAAGAGTTTACATGATCTATCAGAACGCTTGAAGTTGAAAACGGTGACCTCCGTAGTCGCAAAATGCAAGAAATGCTTATTTTTTAACCGAAAAATAAAAAGTTATTCAACTTCCTGTCCCGCCCCATCAAAACACATGAGAACTCGTGCACGTCTACGTGCACGCCAGATGCGCCTACACGACTCCTCATTCATCAACTCACCTGTCATTTGCGATCATGGAAGACACAGTAAGTAGACTAGCCCGTAATGAAGTTCAATAGTCCAGATAAATAAGCGTGGGGACGAGCCTACCTTGTATCGCGCGTGCACAATCGGTGATTGACAGGCAGCAGAGCCCAGCTCGTAACCTGATTGGTTACCTTTTACCAGTCCGGTCTGCAATTTTGTAAACAAACCTGCTGGCTTTGGAGGGACCTAGCGGGACATATAGGGGACCTAGAGAACTCTTTTTTTTTTTGTATTGGGGTATTTAATGTACTACTTTCAGAATCCCCGGACAGTTCCAGGCATTATGCTTGAAAAAGAGTTGCAGACTGCAGCTTTAAGGGGTTAAAGCCTGATTCTTACTCGGCGCAACCTCGCTTTGACCCATTCTTACTAGCTGGTCGCAAATGGCGCAAACGGTCACGTGACCCAAAATTCCGCCACGCCCCCCGTCGCAAGCTAAAAAATCCTCGCGCATCGCAAGGGCGCGCACACAACTTTTTTTCTGACTTCGCGCGAGCTCAACCGGAAACAGCTGACCAAGAGAAAGGAAACATGAACACTGCAGAGACCGCGGTGACCGAGAGGGTGCGCCTCTACAAACATCTGTACGACACGTCTATGAAGTTACACTGGGACAACACGGCAGTGTCTAATTCCTGGGGGGAAATTGGTGAAGAAAACATGAAAATGCATCCGTGACCGATTCGTGAAGGCGAAGAAGAAGGTTGCGCACAGAAGTGGCGACGGATACAGCAGGCCTCCTGCAATCCTCTCCGAATTGGCATGGCTGAACGATTTTGTTAAACATCGCGAAACTTCCACGAATTACCCTGTGGTAAGCATAAACTATTTGGTTCATAGGCGATCACCTATCTCATTGAAATCATATTGATACATATACAGTTCTACACCCAGAGTAAATTCATTCCGCATCAGATGTGCCAGCCTCTGCTGACGTGACACCACAGGTGGCATTGTGTATGCTTTCTTCGTATGCTTTTCAGCTTGTTTCCTCAACAGTGACGCCCGCCGGTCTGGAGAGAACTGCAAATGTGACGCATACTCGGCGCAAACTGCGCCTATGAGCTGAAGGAACTGTGAAGGGGCTGGCGCTTTCGATGACGTCATTAATGGTTCTCGAGCCAGAACAGTTGCGCGGTTGCGCCGAGTATGAATCAGCCTTTAAGGGGACCCCCTGCAGTTCTCCTCCTCAGCACCAGGGGTCACTGTTACGGAGGAGTTCCACCACAGGAATGGAGCTGGAAGGAGTTGCACCTTTTTGGGGTTTGATGGGTTGTACAGAAGCCTGTGGACTCAGGGGACACAGGAACTCCTCCCTGAAGTCCAGGCAACAAGTTACAGAAAGAAAAGCAGCCAAAGCTCTGGTGAGACTCTGAGCTTTTAACCGTCAGAGCCGCTTCATTACAGGCTGGAACTTGACATTTTTCAAAAAAAATCTGGCTGAACAGGAATCACCTGAGTCACCAGCACAAACACCTGCAAAATAAAGCCACTGAATGTGAAATGTTTCAGCAGCTGCCAACTTTTTAAAGCCTTTTATTTAGGGCTAGGCAACGATTAAAATGTTTAATCTAATTAATCACATGATTTCCCTGATTAATCACGATTAATCTCATTTGTACGCAGAATCCAAAAATGAATCCAAAAGTAGCGTATAGCTTTTAGCATTTAGCTTTATTTTAAATGTGCTGCCATATGAATGAAAGTGCCATAACATTTGTTGTGCAAACACACTTTTAACATCAGCATCTTTCTGTAGTTTTTATGTAGAAGCCTCGCTCCACTGTCTGTTTCCTTGAATGACTTGCTGCTATCAGTTGTGTGTTTTGCCTTTAAGTGATATTTTAGACTGGAACTACTACGCTGAGAAGACAATTCAACTTGGCAGTGTTTACAGATGACTTTGGTTCTGTCGACTCCGCCGTCTGGAAGAACTTTAACATGAAAATGGCCGAGTAAAAGTTCCGTACCCTTCTCCAGGTTTGGTGGATCCGCCGATTACTTTCTTTTCCTGTTCCACAGCAGACAGCAGCAGACTTTTACAGAATAAAAGCCTGTGAGCAGCAGACTTTTACAAAATAAAAGCCTGTGAGCAACAGACTTTTACAAAATAAAAGCCTATGAGCAACAGAATTGCTGTTTAAAACAACTTCCACATATTTTTCCTGTGAGCTCAGTAAATATTCCTTTAGGGGGAAAAAGTCATTAAATTCTTTTATTTTATTTTTATCACTGGAGTTTGACTGAATGCTTTATGTCATTTGTCCATTACATTTGTCTCAAACTCAGAACTTCGGTGGAACTCTTGAGTTTCTCAAACTTCGGGTCCAACTCACCTGCGGCGTACATGACGGCGAGCATGATGGAGGATATCCAGGCCACCTGGCTGTAGGAGGCGTCGAAGATGATCTGGATGTCTTTGAAGAAGACGGTGGTGGCTTTGGGGAAAGCGTAGGAGAAGCCGATGGAGATGAAGGATCCGAGCACCACGGCCCACCCCCACCCGCCATCTGGGGGGGGCACGGCGTTAGGATCTGTGGCTGGGGGCGGCATCACTGGCCCACCAACACTGACTCGTCACTGCAACAGCAGACACAAAGAAAAGGAGTTATTCCTTTATATGTTTTAGTAGGGTTTAGGTTCAAAAGTGAGCCACCACCATGTTTAGCTGCAGAAAAAATATCTTAAACTATCTTTTTCCAACTGTAAATGTTATACCTTTTCCTAAAGGGACCCCATCATTAGAAAAAGTCACACTTTATTTTTGTTTATGTTTCCATGTGGGCTGTAGCAAAAAAAATCTGCCAATGGAACTAGTGAAAATCGGCTTGTCAAGATTTCTTGAAATAAAATGTGATATTTAGGACTTTTGAGATAAAGGTGATCTTGAAATTAGCTTAAAAACCTCTTCAAATGTAAAAAAAAAAAAGCTTGTTTCATATGAAATGTGACTCAAAACAATTTGTTTTCAAGACTTTTTCATTTAACAAGATATTCCAGATGTCTTCAAACAAGTCCCTATATCTGGCTGAAATGGTGCTTGTTAGACAGTTGTGTCTGATATTAAGTGTAATGAGATATTTTAATTAGAAATGAGACAAATATACTTGGTAAGATTTAGATTTTTTCAAGTGTGTCCTGCGGGTCCAAAGTGAGCCACCACCATGTTTAGCTGTAGAGAAAACACCTTAAACTATCTTTTTCCAACTGTAAATGTTCTAACTTTTCCTAAAGGGACCCCATCATTAGAAAAAGTCACACTTTATTTTTGTTCATGTTTCCATGTGGGCTGTACACCACTAGGGTACAAAGATTGTCTTATGGCTCATTTTTGACCCGTGAATTATAAAAACATTTAAACAGCAGAAAAAAGTTCACTGTTTTTTTCCCTTTCAATATAATTAATTCAGAAGTAATTACTTCACATTTATATAATAGCAATAATAAACCTTTATTATGTAAAAGAAAACTGAGAAAACAAGAAAACTGTTGGTCCAACTGACAGTAAAAAAAAAAAAAGTGTAATCCTGAAAACTGCTGATTGTCTTTTTGTATTGTGTAACAAAAAATACATGATAAAAAATGTATTGAATTGAGCTGAATAGATAAATAACAGGTGGTTTCATCATACAAAATAGATTTTGGATTTAAAATTCAATTAAGTTGCTTTATTTTGGGGCTTTGGTAGGGCGGGGCATTTCTGACCCGTAGGACAAAGGGAGTAAACTCAATGTTAAGACCGTTTAAGTGTTAAAAGGTAGAAACAAGATGTTTATGGGGAAATATCGCAGATAATTAGCGGCTCTGCATGTGTGCGTCAGCTCTTATTGACAGTACACACAGCTGCTTTGTCCTCTGTGATATTCAGATGGACGTATGAGGAAGTATCAGCTGTCTACAAACACTGCAACCCGTTCCAGAGGTGGGTAGTAACCAGTTACATTTACTCGAGTAAGTTTTATAAAACATGATACTGCTAGGAGTAGTTTTAAATCCCTATACTTTTTCCTTTTCCTTGAGTAGATGTGTGCAGCAGAAGCTGTCCTCTTACTCCGCTACATTAAGCTACAATGAGCTGGTTACTTTTCTTCTTACCTCTTTGGTATTCTACGCCTCATTATTTTTATCCCCCCGCGTACGCCTCATTTTAATGTTTTATTCTGACAGAGAGAGAGACTTCCGCCAAAGGCTCTACCACCTGACTGTGTTCCACCAATCAGACGCAGCCGTGCAGTCTGGTCACGTGACCGTACTCGATCTCAGCGGCGGGACGGGTTAGCTTTAGCATTAGCAGTCGTAGCAAACAAAGAAAGAAACAGATGAAAAATGTCAGAACCAACGGTGGGAAATGAAGACGCAGACGAGGCCTCATACTGAAAGCATGTTTACCTTACAAAGAGTGAGAAACAGCAGCTACATTATGTGTCTTCTGTGGCAACCAAAACAAACGCACATTTCAGCAGAAACTCAACATCTAACTTGAGGAAACATGTAGCGCTAAGTTTCCTAAACTCGTTTTTCCCCCCATGGATAGGTGAATGTTTGTTTTTTAGGTTACATATGGGTTACATATGTTTTAAACATTTCCTAAGTCTCTCTTATTTTTTACTGAAGTTCTGGAATTTACCTGGATTATTTTAATTTAAGCTATTTTGTAATTAATTAACTAATTTTAATTTATTTTATCAACTGGATGAACTCTAATTGGCCTAAAGATGATTATTTAGTATTTTTGTCTGTCTGATTGAATGCTTGTGTTAACAAATAAATCAGACGTTACTCAACAGTTACTCAGTACTCGAGTAGTTTTTTCACCTTTTTTACTCTTACTCAAGTAATTATTTGGATGAATACTTTTTACTTTTACTTGAGTCATATTATTCTGAAGTAACAGTACTTTTACTGGTTCACCTGCAGCTGGAACAGTGGAACTTAATGCTGGCTTACAGTCAGGCGTCTGTGTACAAAGTAAACATGGCCTAATTACGAGTTGGGAAACAAAAAGGTGCACGCATTCACCTGCAGTGACGTCAACAGACACTCAGCAGGATGTGGGAACACACATATGCTCATATAAGTTTTTAGCTGAGTCATGATGGCTCAGTGCACAGTGGGCGTTTGTTTTGGTTGACACAGAAGACACATAATGTAGCTGCTGTTTGGCACTCTTTGTAAGGTAAACATGCTTTCAGTGGTTCATGTAAAGCTCAACAGGTTTAATCTATCAGAAGGAAAGAGCTCCAGGACTAAATGTCACCAGCGACTGTAACGACCACAGGAATCCGATTCTGTGAGCTCAGTTCCCGGGTTTCCCTGCAGAACTTTGAAGGATTTAAGCTGTTTAATACAACTGTCCCTGCAGCCTTTACAGATTTATACCAGAGGGAAATTTACACTTCCAATAAAGCTTTAAGGTCGCATGTTTTTTTGTCAGAGAACCTCAGTTCAGTGTGTTGGTTTGTGGATCGAAATGTAAAGGATGAAGGAGGAACCAGATGAGACAGACGGGAGATGGACGAGGACGTTAATGAAATTAAACAAAGTGGCGGGGTGAGCTAAAGAAAACAGAAAACACAGGAGCGAATAAGAGAGGAAGGAACAAGGAAAGGAAGAGAAGACCCCAGAGAAACGAGCCGATCCGAAGAAAAAGCACAAATACTGAGGGAATCATTTCATCTATTCAGCATTCCAAAAGAAAATCGCTACCCTTCTTTCCCTGCAATAATTTTCTTTCCCACCCCTTGGGGGGCGCCACAGCACAATTCTGAGCATAATTTTGAAGTCAGCATTGGATTCCTTGACCAAGAAAACATAGGATTGGCATGTTAAATTGAGTTTTTAGGTTGTTTAGAGGCCACGGTAGCTGAAATTCTGTATTTTATACAGGTGTCTGTTCAAGTGGCAACATTGGTTTTTGGAATCCCCAAAGGTCTGCAGATTCCAACAATGTATAGGTCAACAAATCCCCCAAAAATTCCCACAAAAGTACATTTTTATACACAGTGAACCTGACTACTTCTAAAGTCAGGAATCTATGCAGAATATTCCCATTCAGGTGGCTCAACATTCCCCTCGATGGAGTCTGCAAACGTCAGTTATTACTAAGGTACCATGTTAGAAATATATTTACATATAATTGTGGAACCCTTAAACCACCGTTAAAGGAGTGCAGTTATGTTCTCTCATCATTTAAATACAGGAGCTCAGTCAATGAGGAACGAGTCAAATCTTAAGAGGCTTTTTGGAAATATTCTGACACTTAATAACCTTGTGCAACGATCCTCTGAATGTGAGACGCTGCTCATGTAGCAACAGTTATTTATCTGACTCTGAATCATCCCTGAGCATGAACGCTGAGCCTCAGGGAAACAAAGCGGCTGCAGTTTCATCACACAAAGCGCCGTTTCCCCACCGAGAGGCTCAGATTACCGTCTGAATGAAGCCCGGCACAGAAATTAGTTCGAAAGTGTGTTCAGGAAGGCTTTCTGCATTACCCTGTGGATCCCTATGAGGACTAAACCGGGTCATCTCAGTGTTGTTGTTGGACTTATTCATTTCAGATGGAATCTGCACACAGGGAGCTAAATCAAATAGAAGGTCAGAGGCAATAAAGGGAGGCAGAGATACAACAAACAGTCCTGAAAGACTCCACGTCTCTGGAAACCACTTGAGTTGCTGCTCTGTTCAGAAAGAAGGACCCCTGTTTACGTAATGAGTGGGATCTGCTCACAGCAGATATGGGAAGCAGCCATATAAGAGTTCACCGATGTAAGTAATCCCAGCTGCTGAACTACAGACGCGTTTCTGATGGCTTTTCCAAAAACACAGTTTGGCCAATCAGCAGCTGAACAAAACCACAGGGTGTGTATTTGCTCCCATTCTTGAAATCTTGGACCTTGCAGACACAAACAATGTTTTCTGGTTTGGTGACAACCAGCAAAAACAACACAAGTTATAACCATCAAACCAGCTCAAAATGTCACATTTCACACATTTTATTGATTTGTATCCTCTCCAACATTCAATTAAAGTCCTTCTCTAGTATTAATAAATTCTCTAAAACTCATCTGTGCACCTAAAAACTGTACATTTTTAACCTTTTACTCATTGGATGCGACTCCATCTTCTTCCTCGTTTCAGTGAGTCCGGATGTTACTGTGAGTAAATGACTTAGCATCAATAAATAATGCCACTCTGTCCTGCTGCTGCTCTCACCGGATCAGGTTCCAGTGAGACGTGCAGACCTGCAGCCTTTACATCGTGCATCAACAGAAACGGTCACGCCTTTATTCTGACATCACAACAACCACCGCAGTGAGTCTAACCGTGAAGCTGAAAGCAGCTGATGCTTTTGGATCTTTCTCATTCCTCACAAAGCGTCTACGCTGCTGTCGCTTCTCCGTCCTCACCGACAGCATCAACCTCCTCCATTAAGGCCGTTTATCCTGTAAACCCAGCAGCAGCAACTCGCTGAAGAAGTCAAAGTAACACCTTTAGTTTGGTGCAGAGATGGGACCAAGTCACACATGTGCAAGTCTCAAGTCATTTTTCCTTGGGCAAGTCAAAGTCAGCTCACCTTATTATTGCAGTTTTACCTGCAGAATCTGATCTTAATAAAGTGAAAACACAAAGATATAAGTAACTGTCAGTAAACATCATTGGCCAATGTGTCCAACCTGTCCACCCCGTATCATATCAAGCTAACGTTAGCTAACTACCGGTTAGGCTAACAGGATAATATTAGCTAATTTAACAGCACTTACTGGTCAGAATGGATCTTCAGATGACGAACAAAGTTGGAAGTTATGCTAGATGCTTAACACTCAAGTCAGACCACATATGTACTGCATCTAATACTAGTTATTTTAATTTTACTCATATATCCACCTCGCAGGTACGAAAGGCGTTGGCAAACTTGGATTGTAAAAAATCAGCAGGTCCTGATCAAATTGAACCATTCTTTTATAAAACTGCTGCACTTTTAATTTCTGATGCCATTGCTGCTATTTTTAACCTTAGTTTAACAAGTGGATGTATCCCAGAATCTTGGAAATCAGCTCAAGTATTGCCACTTCTAAAAGGGGGTGACCCGTCTATCTTAGATAATTATCGACCCATTTCTAGGTTGTCAACCCTAGCTAAAGTGTTTGAATCTCTTGTCAGTGAGCAAATGAAACACTACTTAGCTGAAAACAATATTTTAAGTACAACTCAATCAGGCTTCAGGCAAGGTCATAGCACTGGAACTGCCGTGACATCTGTTTTAAATGATTTTATTTCTGCCTTGGACACAAAAAAATCATGTTGTGCACTTTTTGTTGACCTCTCCAAGGCGTTTGATACTGTTGATTTTAAAATACTATTGCATAGACTTAAGGCTATAGGTTTTAGTAGCCCAGTGTTACAATGGTTTTCAAATTATTTAGTTGGCAGAACACAGTGTGTTGCCCTAGAGAACCTTCAATCACCCTTACTTACCATAAAAGCAGGTGTCCCGCAAGGATCAGTTCTTGGCCCAATCTTGTTTTCTCTGTATATTAATGATATAGGTAAGGGCCTAAATCCAGCTAAGGTACATCTATATGCAGATGATACCATTCTATACACTGTTAGTACCTCAGTGCAAGATGCCTTGGATTCTTTACAAACGTCCTTCATATCCATTCAAAATGCATTATTGCAGTTAAAATTAGCACTAAACACAAATAAAACGAAGTATATGATTTTCACACGATCAAGAGCATGTCCTGATGGTAACTTAACAACACTTGATGGTACCTTCCTGGAGCGGGTTATTTCTTACAAATATCTTGGTATTTGGTTAGACCAAAAGCTCACATTTGAAGTGCATATCAATAATCTTTTAAGAAAGCTAAGGCCTAAGGTTGGTTTTTATTTTCGTATGAAAAAATGTTTTTCATTTTTAGCAAGAAAAAGGCTGGTCCAGAGTACTTTTCTCTCAGTGTTGGATTATGGTGATACAATTTATATGCATGCGCCCTTATGCTTCCTCAAGAAGCTGGACGCAGTTTATCATTCTGCATTGCGATTTGTAACAGGTGCCCCCTCAAGAACTCACCATTGTGATCTATACTCTAAAGTCCAATGGCCATCTTTGTATTTAAGGCGTAAATTGCATATGATACTTTTTATTGCTAAGGCATTGTTGGGTAAACTTCCCCATTATATCTGTAATTTATTGACTCTTCGCACTTCATCTTATGGTACACGTTCCTCACAAAAGTTGTTACTTCAGTCTTGCACTCCTCGTACTGAATTAGGAAAGACAGGCTTTTCTTTTTATGCTCCTCACCTATGGAATGAGCTGCAGAATATATTGTGTATGGATTCTCTGCCCTCTTTGGAGACTTTTAAGAGGGAAATTAATGCTGTTTACACAGAGGAATGTCATTGTTTTTAAACATACACCACATAACCTTGATCTGATGCTATGTTTTATGTAGGCCTAAGTTTATCATTATTATTTTCTCTCTTAATGTAGTTTTTGTAAGTTTATTTTCCTTATTATATGTTTTGTGTCTGTCTGCGTCTGGAACTGTATGTAAGCTGCCATTTTGACCAGGACTCCCTGGCAGAAGAGACTCTTAGTCTCAATGGGACAATCCTGGCTAAATAAAGGAAAAATAAAAAAATAAAAAAAATTCAAGTCATCGTGTCTCAAGTCAAGTCAAGTGCCGAGTCTTTAACTTCCAAGTCCGAGTCGAGTCTCAAGTCTTTTGTTTTTTTGTCAAGTCACAAGTCATCAAAACAGTGACTTGAGTCGACTCGAGTCCAAGTCACAGTGACTTGAGTCCCCATCTCTGCTTAGGTGAAAGTTAACCAGTAGCGACGGAAGTAAAGTAACATGCCGACAGCAGAGGTTAAACACTTATTAAAACAGAATCTGAACAATATCATAAGATTCGTCTGCATGTTCAGTTTCACACACTAAGCTACAAACAGGATCTAAATAAAACACAATCCTGTGCACGCAGCCCTCGTATTGCCCGTGCAATCAAAGTTAGAGATTACGCCTTTTTTTTCCCAGAGTTCCACACAGCGGATCTAAGCCACACTAATCAGATTACAGGCTGTCCGCAGCAGCAGAGATACCACAACGTGATGGATCGAACGTGACCACGATGGATCCTCAGAACCCGTAAGCAGCTTAGAGATGATGGCTTTGACTACGAGGCTCCGAACAGAACGAACAGAAAAGAGCAGGAAGTGAGTTTAAAGAGAAGGGAAACATCCGGCTCGGCTTATCATCAACTGACTAAGAAGTAAAGTCACTCCCCAGGCTTCACAATGTCAACACTAAGTCCTCGTCGGGTGCCATCTCTGCTGCGTCCTTCACATCACGCCACGGCGTTTAAAGTTGGCAGCTTCTGAAAACTCTGAGTGACACTGAAAGTGTCGTCCACACCCAAAGACCATTTATGGCTGAATCTACCACAGAAGAGCTCCTTTGGCTGTGTTCGAAACCGCATACTTCTCCCACTACTCCTACTACTCCTTCTAACTTTAACTTTCTTTAAGTTCCCGGATGCATACTAGATTCTCCTAAATGTTGGGTATGCATCATGAGGTTACTACTCCTACTCAAACTACCCAAGATGCAACGTAACGTGACGCCGATCGTCATTTCCTGTCAAAACGGCAGTTTCAAGCTAGCTACAACGAGGGTAGGTTCACTTCCTGTTTTCAAAACAAAAGCACCGATTGTATGGTAATGGCTTTCCCTATGATAAAAGGCAACGGGTATTTTATTTTGTGACAATAACCGGAAGTGCGTTGCTCACTGCGGCTAGCTTTAGTAGCGCCGAATTCGTGGGAACAAAATGGTAAACAGCCGGTATTTTGTCAGATTTTCAACACGTTGGGGATCTAAACGACTACTTTCTCACCTGAAAATGTTTCAAATGTTGCTAAAGTTTACAGAGTTTAGAGCTTAAGAGAAATCAGCTTCAGGCCGGCTGATTTCGGCTCGGGCAGGAGCAAAATGCATTGTGGGTAAATGCTCTGCATACAGTCTGATCGATGAGTGTGTAGTATGTAGTATGTAGTATGGAAGTATGTAGTGTGCAGTATGCCGTATATAGTATGCAGTATGTAGTATGCAGTATGTAGTATGCAGTATGCAGTATGCAGTATGTAGTATGCAGTATGTAGCATGTAGTATGCAGTATGTAGTATGCAGTATGCAGTATGTAATATGCAGTATGTAGTATGCAGTATGCAGTATGTAGTATGCAGTATGTAGCATGTAGTATGCAGTATGTAGTATGTAGTATGCAGTATGTAGTATGCAGTATGCAGTATGTAGTATGCAGTATGTAGTATGTAGTATGCAGTATGTAGTATGTAGTATCCAGTATGCAGTATGTAGTATGTAGCATGTAGCATGTAGTATGCAGTATGTAGTATGTAGTATCCAGTATGCAGTATGTAGTATGTAGCATGTAGTATGCAGTATGTAGTATGTAGTATGCAGTATGTAGTAAGTAGTATGCAGTATGTAGTATGTAGTATGCAGTATGCAGTATGTAGTATGCAGTATGTAGTATGTAGTATGCAGTATGCAGTATGCAGTATGTAGTATGCAGTATGTAGCATGTAGTATGCAGTATGTAGTATGCAGTATGTAGTATGTAGTATGCAGTATGTAGTATGTAGTATGCAGTATGTAGTATGCAGTATGCAGTATGCAGTATGTAGTATGCAGTATGTAGCATGTAGTATGCAGTATGTAGTATGTAGTATGCAGTATGTAGTATGCAGTATGTAGTATGCAGTATGTAGTATGCAGTATGTAGTATGCAGTATGTAGCATGTAGTATGCAGTATGCAGTATGTAGTATGCAGTATGCAGTATGTAGTATGCAGTATGTAGCATGTAGTATGCAGTATGCAGTATGTAGTATGCAGTATGTAGTATGTAGTATGCAGTATGCAGTAAGTAGTATGTAGTATGCAGTATGTAGTATGTAGTATGCAGTATGCAGTAAGTAGTATGCAGTATGCAGTATGTAGTATGCAGTATGTAGTATGTAGTATGCAGTATGCAGTATGTAGTATGCAGTATGTAGCATGTAGTATGCAGTATGTAGTATGTAGTATGCAGTATGCAGTATGTAGTATGCAGTATGCAGTATGTAGTATGCAGTATGTAGTATGCAGTATGCAGTATGCATTATGTAGTATGCAGTATGTAGTATGTAGTATGCAGTATGTAGTATGCAGTATGCAGTATGTAGTATGCAGTATGCAGTATGTAGTATGCAGTATGTAGCATGTAGTATGCAGTATGCAGTATGTAGTATACAGTATGCAGTATGCAGTATGTAGTATGCAGTATGTAGTATGTAGTGTGTAGTATGCAGTATGTAGTATGCAGTATGTAGTATGTAGTATGTAGCATTTAGCATGTAGTATGCAGTATGCAGTATGTAGTATGTAGTATGTAGTATACAGTATGCAGTATGCAGTATGTAGTATGTAGTGTGTAGTATGCAGTATGTAGTATGTAGTATGCAGTATGTAGTATGTAGTATGTAGCATTTAGCATGTAGTATGTAGTATGCAGTATGCAGTATGTAGTATTAGTATGTAGTATGCAGTATGCAGTATGTAGTATGCAGTATGCAGTATGTAGTATGTAGCATGTAGTATGCAGTATGCAGTATGTAGTATGCAGTATGTAGTATGTAGTATGTAGCATGTAGTATGCAGTATGCAGTATGTAGTATGCAGTATGTAGTATGTAGTATGTAGCATGTAGTATGCAGTATGCAGTATGTAGTATGTAGTAGGCGGTTTCGAACACAGCCTGTGTACAGGTGTCAAAATAAAACTTTATTGATCCATGAAGGATAAACTAAAGGTCAAAGTTCATCAGCTCCGACACATGGTGTGGCAGCTCGACCCTGGGAGGTGTTTCTGTCTTACGCTGTTATATGTGAGCTAAAGCTGATTTAACTTCAGGCCAAAGTCTCAGTTACAGATGTTAGGTACACTGACATCTGGCTGTTCTTTTCTTATAAGCATCATCAGACAGAGGAAGAGATATTAGGTCTGAATCCTGCAGATCAACCAACAAAAAGCCAAAACCTTCACGTTTTCAGCTGAAGTTAAAGTCCAGCTGAAGATATGATCTCACTTCCAGACTCTGGAGGTGAGATAATAATGAGCAGAAGCCAAGAACTCTTTAAACTGATGTTTAACTCCTGCAAATACAACAATGTGTCAGAAACTAGAATGATGAAACACTCAGAAATACAACATCTGGGACGATTACTGACGATTAATAAGTCATAAAACTCCATCAGGGGATGGTGCCAAACACTGGGAGGTTTTTAAATGTGGCAGCAGCTCACACAGACACATCAACAAAGTGCAAAGTCAGAAGATAGGCTGAGATAAACTGAAGCCTGGTTTATAGTCGGTAACGCAAGACGCAACGCAAGCCCTTGCGCGGTTGCAAGCCCCCCCTTGCGTGCTTGCGTGTGTCACCTCAATTTTCTAAACTTTACGCAAGACGCAAGCCCAAGCCACTGGCTGTGTTCGAAACCGCCTACTACTTGAAAACGGCATACTCATCGATCTGACAGTATGCAGAGCGTTACCCACAATGCATTTCACTCCTGCCCGAGCCCAAATCAGCCGGCCTGAAAACCTGATTTCCCTTAAGCTCTAAACTCTGTAAACTTTAGCAACATTTGAAACATTTTCAGGCGAGAAAGTAGTCGTTTAGATCCCCAACGTGTTGAAAATCTGACAAAATACCGGCTGTTTACAAGAAGAAGAAGCATGAATCCACTCGAAGAGGTCCTGGCGGTGAATTTCCTTTCATCATAGTAGGCTTGTCATTGAAAAAACCCGCTACTCCACCTACTGTCCTGGCGGTGAATCGCCACGCAATACACGCAAGCGCCGACAAAGCAAAATGAAGCATAAACGTCTCGAGCCATTAACATACGCGCAAGACGCAAGCGCAAGGGCAGTTAAAAGAAGTATAACTCAGCCTTGATAGTTCACCTCGTAATGTTACAGCAGCAACAGCCCAACAATGATTCGATGTGGAACAAGATGTATGAATGCTGGGCTCAGCTCCACGGGGAGCTTTCATAGTGCTGAATTATACATTATATCTATATAACTCAGAACAAGTGTGTAAAAACACGAGTGTGTTTCAGGGTTATGATCATGATAATTACAAATACAAGTAATGTTGATGCTTACGGATCAAATCTATATGTTTAGCTTTAAAATGTACAAAGAATTACAGATTAGTTACCGATAAATTATATCATAAACATTGTTTTTAGATACCAGTAGAAGTTCTGAAGATGATTCATGCAGATTATGAGCACATAAACTGCTCATAAATAACATCTGTAACGTGTTAAACTGTGTTAAAGGTCACTTTATACGCTGATGACGCTCATTTATATCGCTATCATAAAAGTTTGGAACAGCTTCTGAGTGCAGCAGAAAGCAAACAGACAGTTTTAAAGACATGGTTTTACATCCTTAAATCACTAAATTATAACAAATTAACATTCATAACATTCATTCAGGGGCAAATAAAAAGAAATAAGGTCAACATGAAGATGGGGGAGTTTAAAATAGTGTCTGAAACCAGATATTTGGGTGTGAAATTAGGCTTACATAAACAATGTAAAACATATGTTGAAATATCACATATAACTGAAGGCGTTTTGATAATTAAACATGTTGTTTTGCTCCCTAATAGTTCCAGATAGATCTGCTGTGTGGAGGTTTGAGGAAATGCATAAAAACAACATTAATCCAGTTTATATGCTGCAGAAGAACGCGGAAAGAGTAATAAATGGATCAGATTATCATGAAATATTCTTTAAACTGCACTGATGAAGCCCAAAATAATCTATAATAATAATAACTGAACTCTTTTCAGAAGCTGAAAACTAAGACTAGTTGTTCACTGTGTAAATTTAAAAATACGAAACATGTTTATTCTGTTTAGAAAAGTGTCGCCATTTAGAGTCTGATAATAATATGATAACAAAAAGCTTCAGCCTGAACCGTACACGTTACAAACATATAAATATATGAATATATATGAGGGCTGGGCGAGTTAACTCGTTATTATCGCGTTAACTTGTTAATTATTTAACGCCGATAAATATTTTATCGCGCATTAACGCAGGTTTTATTATTGTAAAAGTCTGTTGAATGCATCACATTCACACAGTTACAGCAAACACCACGAAGCATGGAGTGATAAAATAAAGATAAACTAGCAGCTAACATCACCGCTACAGGTGTGAAGCTAACAGAGCTAACCGGCGCTACTTCCTGTTTTACTCGTTTCAACATAAAAGCACGTATTTCAAAATAAATTTAAAAAGAAACTCCTGCATTTACAGCCAAGTTGAATTGTCTTCTCAGCGTAGTAGTTCCAGTCTAAAATATCACTTAAAGGCAAAACACACAACTGATAGCAGCAAGTCATTCAAGGAAACAGACAGTGGAGCGAGGCTTCTACATAAAAACTACAGAAAGATGCTGATGTTAAAAGTGTGTTTGCACAACTAATGTTATGGCACTTTCATTCATATGGCAGCACATTTAAAATAAAGCTAAATGCTAAAAGCTATACGCTACTTTTGGATTCATTTTTGGATTCTGCGTACAAATGAGATTAATCGTGATTAATCAGGGAAATCATGAGATTAATTAGATTAGGGATGTTAACCGATGACCGTATGACCGATGGTTGACCGAATCAACGTCGTCCGGTTAAAATTTTTTCTGCCGTCGGTTTAAAAAAAAAAAAAAAAAAAAAAAAAAAAAAAAAAAACTATATCTTTAGAAATGTTATGTGAGCATGAGCCATCCCACGATGGAAGAACAACCGCAGCAGAGCTCACGTAGCGCCCTCCTCAGAGGTCCTCTCTTACACCGGTTGCAACTTGTGCGCCGTACATGACGGGTCCGTCTGCGCAGTTAAAAAAAAATCGCCACTATTAACCTAAATAAAGCCAATGTGGCTGCGTGTGGACTACAACATAATGATAATTGTAACACTGTAATGGCAAAAGACACAAGACTAACTTAGCCGACTTGTTGTGATATATTCATCTGTACTTAAATGGCAAGACGACAGGAACTTATTGCAAAGGATTTTGTGCAGCATAGGCTACGCCACAGAGGCTGTTGGCATTCGGTAAGTTTTTTTTTTAACGAAGTCATTGGTTAACCTACTTTCCTGTAACACCGCCAAATGCACCTTTCTCTGTGTGTGACTTTGTAACGGGGGCTTTTAACAGCCCGAGTTCGGTGCCGCGTTTGATTCGTGTTTAAAAAGTACCGTGACTGGAAGGGCGCCGTTGCGCGTAAAGTGTGGCTGTGCGTGTCTGCGCAGGCACAGCAATTATTTTTCTACCCAAAACCCTTATTCCTCCACAAGTACGCCTAGAGCTAGTGGTCAATGATTGGGGAAAATGTATAATACCAAGGGCACGAACTAACATTAATTGTGTGGTGGGAGCCTAACCGGTCGGCAGAGAAAGACGCGCGACAGGACACAGATATCAGAAATGGCAATTTTCGGTGACCGACTTTAATCGACTAATGAGGCTCAGTGGTCGGTCAAGACTTTTTTTAAATTTCGACATCCCTAAATTAGATTAAACATGTTAATCGTTGCCCAGCCCTAATATAAATATATATATTTTAATATATTAGGGCTGGGCAACGATTAAAATTTTAAATATATATTATATATTAAAAATATATATATATATATAACATGAACACAAAGTCATCTTCTATTTTATGACCAGCAGCAAACTCTGTTATTACAGAAACAGGAACTCACAGGTGATAAAGAACCAGCATGGAAACACACACACCTTTTTACTCGTGTGTGTGTATTTTTGGTCCAGCCTCTCCTTCGTGCACGTGAGGTGCACGTGAGGTGCACGTGAGGTGACGGACAGGTTTCACCTTGGTGAGTTTGTTCATGCACGAGTCAACAAACCAGAACAAAGCTTCAATTGTCAAAATATTTCACCTGCGAGGCGTCACCGACCAAAGAATCTGTGCAGTCAAACCTGTGTGTGCGTGTGTGTGCACGTGTGTGTGCATGTGTGTGTGTGTGTACGTGTGCGTGCATGTGTGTGTGTACGTGTGTGTGCATGTGTGTGTGTGTACGTGTGTGTGCATGCGTGTGTGCATGTGTATCAAGGACAATAATACCTTGAGATCTTGGCAAGCCTGCACGACTGGTGCCTTTGTAGGACGGACCACTCCAGAATATCAAGTTTAATCAATAACAAGGCCGAGGCTGCGTTTCATGTAATCAAGGAAGAAGAGAAACGTGTGACTCTCACGCTGGGAAGCTAAAGGCAAACACAAGTCATGCATGTAGAGACTAAAAGTCATTGGGTTTCAGAGGGTTGAGCCTTTTTGTTCCACGTCTGCATGGAGCCGAGCAGGAGGAGCACGGAAAGTTCACGTTTTTATCCTCTTTAGCAGCTCAGGGGCCGAGGCTCCGGATAAAGAGGCGCAGAAGAAGAAGAAGAAGAAGAAAGATAAGCATCAGAAGAAGAAGAAAAGAGAGAAATCTGAATATTTCTACAGTTATTAAACCCGCATCTGTTCCCAGGAGGAAACAAAGTGTGGATCTGACCTCGTTAAAGTGGTAAAAAACGATTCATTGAACGGGTCGCACACATCGTGCGGTCCAACGGGAACGCGTTCAACAAACCCAGAGCAACACGAGTCATCGTTTTACAACGCCACATCAGACAATTCACTGTCCATTTTTAAAACCCATTTTTATTCCCTGGCTTTTAACCCAGCATGAGTTATTGTTTTTATTGTTTTTATTGTTTTAATATTGTTATTGTTTAGCAAATCAAAAATCTAATTTATTTATATAGCACATTTCATGTACAAACAGTTCAAAGTGCTTTACATAAAATAAAAGCATTGCAGCAGGGAGTGGAAGAAGCATTAAAAATACATAAAAGAATATAAAGAGAAACATATAAAATCATTTAAATGATTAAAAACCAGCAACAGTCCAGATAAGTTCAAAGATATCGTGCAGATTTCATGCATAGACACATGAGAACAGAAATGTCTTTAACCTGGATTTAAAAATGTCTCCATTTGGTGAAAGTTTAATCTCCGCTGGCAGTTTGTTCCACTTGTTTATTATTGTTTTTACATTGTTCTCATGTTTTACGCCTTATATTTCGTGTTCTTACTCATGTACAGCACTTTGTTTTAAAGGGCTTTATAAATAAAGTTAAAAACAGGTGCTAGTTTCCACCAAAGCCAGACGCAGTAACTTCCTGATACGAGCGCATTCACAGGTTCTTCCTTCTGGTTTCACTTTGGTCTCTTAAAGGGCAGAAGACTTGGTTCAGGGCTGTTAATAAGGGCTGAAACAGCCTGGCAAAAGGTTTAATCACCACAAAGCGTGGAATCCTTTCACATCAGCGTGCTGACAGACTGTCAACAGAATTCTATATAGTTGGTACTGGCAGTTGTTCTTAACTTATTGTTGTATTGAACTTTGTATTTTGTATTATTTACTTTAAAATGAGTGAGATATCTTTGACTTTTTAATTTTACAATTGTGTGCAATACTTGTTTTTTATTTCTTTTTTAAGGAACATCAAACCTGTCAAGGGACTAAAGATGGAAATTAGCCTTATGGCTACAATCCTGTATATTTTGCATTTTGTTTTAAATGCTAATAATATATGCCCTCCCTTTGTTAAATAAATAAACTTGAAACTGGAGCTGGACCGTGTTCACCTGTTGGTTAAACTCTTTAGATTAAAGACCCAAGTTGACCAAAGAGGCAGCTTTTGGCCACAGCTGCGTTTTTAAGGGTTAACATTCCTGCTTTTGTTCGGTCCAGGTGAACCGTTGGTCTTTTAGCCTCGTCGCCATGGTTACAGTCAGCCGCAGCTTCCCCTGCTTCCTGTTTAGAGGCAGCAGCAGCGCACGTGTTGGTCGGAAACACGGAGGGAGTCACCGAACGACGTAAACACACTAAAGACCACCGAACACCAAACGGCCGAGTTCATTCTAACTTTGTTTTAACTTTGAAATCCCTTCAGGAGGGAGAACCAGAACCAGAAGTTTTTGGAGCTAAAGTGTTAAATGTTATTTACAGATGTTATATTCAGCCTCTGGCTGCTGTTGTAAAAAGATTAATTAAAAAGAGTAAAGAGAGTAAAGAGAGTAAAGAGAGATTGTCGTCAAACATCAAGAAAGAACATAAAATCAGATCTAATTCTTGGTTTAAGCTAACATTAGCCGCATTCGGACAGAGCCGTTCTGATAACTGCCCTTCTCCAGGGGAACTGTTTCAGTCTGCATTCCCACATGAGTCGGGACCTTGGACCGGAGGGCCGTGGTCCTCGTGGTCCAGGTAAACGACAGCCAGACTAACCGGTGCTGGGAGCTCTGAGCTGCCCCCCCACTGCCTGTGAGTCTCATGCTGAGACTTAAAGTTATGGTAAAGCAAGATTAGCTCTCAGGTGACCTCAAGGCAGAATTCCCATGCTGCTTTGCGCGCAATTTCATTCACACTGCAAAGGCAGCCTGGAAACCACCGCCCTTATTTTTGCCTGAGTTAGGGAACCAATCACAGAACGGGGGGGGGGCAGCAATACGATGACGACGTCTATGCGCGACACCGAAGCTTGTAGAGTGTTAATCCAACATGGCAGCGGACACAACGTTACCGTTCAATGCAGCCTTAGAAAGTGTTTTAAGTAGCTTAGAACGCAAGTTTACTTTTAAAAAAGAGCAACGTTCGGCGTTGAAAGATTTCATTGCCTTCTTCCTCGTCGAATTTCTGTCGCTCTACATACGTCATCTGGTATAAGTGATACAATCGGCTATGAATCGCACGCAAAGCAGCATGGGAAGAACCAGACGCCATCTGATAGACATTCGTAGCGCCCAATAAACGGCTCTAGGCATTCGTAAACCCCGCCTCAAATACGAGAAAATGCACACCGAGTTCCCAGACCACCATCTCATCCAGATGTGGACGCGTCAGCCAGGCTAAGCTTGGCCAGCATCCCGGTCAAAGGTCGACGTTTAAGGTGAAGAATAACGTGGAAGGTGCACCTTTGACTGTGGGCTGACTTGTGGTAGCAGTTTATGTCCCTCTGGAAGGGCAATTGATCCTTTTTAGCCATTTATCCATTTTCGGCGGTTAGCCTCAGGGCTAGCCTATCGGTAGTGCAATTAATTCGCTGACCACTAGAGGATAGCCTATCTATGCATGGCAGTATCTTGTGTTTTTGGCACTGTGAACAGGTACTCCAGTATATGCCAGTTTAAAATGTAATCAGGCTCTTTGCAAACCATGTTTTTTATGCATTTTTTTGTGTACCCCCCTACATCACGTTGCGTACCCCTGGGGGTACGCGTACCACAGTTTGGGAACCACTGCTCTAAAGGTTTGAGTAAAGTTTACATTCACAAAGCAGCAGCGATACAATCCGCCTGCAGCCATCAGGTGGTCAACAACAGGTGAAACACCACAGAAACAGCAGCAAACACACCCAGAAACAGCAGCAAACACACCCAGAAGCCCACCAGACACGGGTCTTCCCCGTTAAACACACTAAACTGTCAGCCCGGGAAACCTTTGAGCCAATTCCTGGCGATCAGCCGTGATTAAAAACAGACTCCTTCACTTTTCCACAAAGGCTGCCAACACCCAAAACCAGCAGCCAATCCAAAGCTCCTTCTCTGCTACACACCTCCAGGCTCGCCATGAAGGTCAGAAACTGGCTGTGCTGTTAGCTCTGAGCACAAAGATGTCATCTGTTCTGCCCGTTGGCCACGGAGTCTCTGACAGGTTCAACATGTCTGACAGGCAGTAGATGTTCTCAGCAGCGACCTTCAGTTCAACCTTTACAGCGACCTTCAGCGTCTGTTATAAACACTCAGATTTGAGCTGAAATGTCGTATTTTTGCTGCCTTAAAGCAGCAGTTTATGTCTAAAACATGGAGTCTCTACCTCGCAGTCGTCCTACAGGAGCCCAGAAGGGACAAACCAAGCGATCAGTGTGTTTACATTAGGGCTGGGCAACGATTAAAATGTTTAATCTAATTAATCACATGATTTCCCTGATTAATCACGATTAATCGCATTTGTACGCAGAATCCAAAAATGAATCCAAAAGTAGTGTATAGCTTTTAGCATTTAGCTTTATTTTAAATGTGCTGCCATATGAATGAAAGTGCCATAACATTTGTTGTGCAAACACACTTTTAACATCAGCATCTTTCTGTAGTTTTTATGTAGAAGCCTCGCTCCACTGTCTGTTTCCTTGAATGACTTGCTGCTATCAGTTGTGTGTTTTGCCTTTAAGTGATATTTTAGACTGGAACTACTACGCTGAGAAGACAATTCAACTTGGCAGAGTTTACAGATGACTTTGGTTCTGTCGACTCCGCCGTCTGGAAGAACTTTAACATGAAAATGGCCGAGTAAAAGTTCCGTACCCTTCTCCATGTTTGGTGGATCCGCCGATTACTTTCTTTTCCTGTTCCACAGCAGACAGCAGCAGACTTTTACAAAATAAAAGCCTGGGAGCAGCAGACTTTTACAAAATAAAAGCCTGTGAGCAACAGACTTTTACAAAATAAAAGCCTGTGAGCAACAATCTTTTACAAAATAAAAGCCTGTGAGCAACAATCTTTTACAAAATAAAAGCCTGAGAGCAGCAGACTTTTACAAAAATAAAATAAAAAATAAAACGGGCGGTCCGTGGCGTAGTGGGCTGAGCAGGCGCCCCATTAAGAATCAAGAATCTTTATTGTCACTATGCAGGCATAATGAAATTTAGTTCTTGGCTTTGGATACACAAAAGATATAAAAAAGATATCTAAATAATATACAAGAGAATAAAAATAGTAAAGGTTAAAGTAAAAAGTTACAGTACAATCCAGTTGTTGTATGACTGTATTGCACATATTGCAGCATAAATAAGTCATGTACAGAAGCTATAGTTCCGGTTAGAGTCCCGCATCGGACGGCCCTGTGCTGCATGTTGTTCCCCCTCTCTCTTCCCCCTGCTTCCTGTCTCTCTAAACTTTCCATTAAAGGTACAAAAGACCCCCAAAAACAATACTAAAGCCCTAGTTTACATGCACAGTAAAAAGCTTTAATTCCTTCATAGATAAACCATCTAACATCTAACTCAGGAGGCGATTCGCTGCCTTTCAGCTTCAGAAGTCCAGTTTTAGTTGGACAAATGAAATAATTCTCTTTTTTCTCAGTGTAATCGACGTCTGCTGCAGGTATTCAGGAGGTTCAGCTGCAACCTGCAGCTCTGCAGCTAGGGGGCACTAAATCACACGTCTGCTCCTTTAAACCGTGACAGGTGACCTCCACCACCACCTCCACCACCCTCTTCCCTTTCCCGGATGCCAGTATCTGACTCAGGCAGAAAACCTGATGTTCCTGCCAACTCTTTTAGAGGCCGAAGCTTCCCTGAGACCAGCGTGGAAACTCTTTGGGCCACCTGCAGTCATGCAGGACGACAGCAAGAGCTCCAGGAACTGTTCAGTCACTCATTCCCTATGTCCTTCTGCAGAATTTAACATTTCAGGAGGCGGTTTTATTCGTTTTTACATTTTACTGGATGGTAAACAAGCTGCAGGCAGAGATGAGGCCAGCTAGCTAACTCCAGGAAGTGGCTGCAACTGGTCCAGATAAGACCCCCTCATAAAACCCCACAGTGTTGTTTTACACCTCCCTCTCTGTGCAGATTAAACAAAGCGGATATAAAGCGTTAACTCGCTGTAAAAGCGCGTTGCTCGTTCAGTTCTCTGACTTTTTCACTCATTTTCTGCTTGGAGTGGCTTGTAGTTGCTACTCTCGGCCACAGGGGGCGCTGCTGAGTAGCTGAGTGAGTAATGCTCTGCCACAGAAAATAATCATGATCATAAAGATGAAAATAAACACTTTATTTACCTTTTTAATTTCACAAACTAGCCTGAAACTTTCAGTGGGAACCCGTGTGATACCAGAGGAGTCTAAATGAAGCGCGCTCTGACACACTTTAACCGGAATGAGACGTGTGAAGCTATTTTCTGCAGAAGCGCAACATCCTCCGAGGACAAAAGTCCATCCCCTCGTGTGAATATGTGATGTGAGGCTAGGGTATTTTTAGTGGTGCCAAGGCACCCCCTGGCTCAGCACATTTTTAAAATATTATATCATGCAAAAACACATTTTTTTTGGCTCAAGGATGCATTATTTTAGTGACCATTTTATTTATTTTCTAGCATTTGTTTTTGTTTTAACTCTTTAATCCCAAAATAAATGTTGAGTTATCTTCAACATTTGTCTCAGGCTCTCTGTTATTCCTGTCAAGCCACAGTCTTTTGAAATGAAGAGGTCAAAATTAAATGTTGTAGTAGCCTAGCAAGCCAGACCCGTACAGCAAAAAGCTGTACAGGGGTCTAGTGACGCTGGATAGCAGTGTGGGCGGGATAAACGGCTGTCTGTCAAGTTCAACGCCACGCAATAGGATGGCGCAACAACCAATCAGAGCGATGAAGAAGTTTTACGTAGTCAACGCGACGGAATTTACATCGTGGTTTGTAGTCTACGGCCTGAAGCTGATTTCTCTTAAGCTCTAAACTCTGTAAACTTTAGCAACATTTGAAACATTTTCAGGTGAGAAAGTAGTCGTTTAGATCCCCAAGGTGTTGAAAACCTGACAAAATACCGGCTGTTTACAATTTTGTTCCCACGAATTCGGCGCCACTAAAGCTAGCCGCAGTGAGCTAACGCACTTCCGGTTTAGCCATTTTGACTGCTCTCGTCCCGTTAACGGAATTTGACCGTTCAAATGCCTTACCGGAGAGTTTTGTCAGCTCTGAGACGAAGATCTGCCCGCTGTCTTCAGTACATCATGCTCGCAATTGACTGGGGATTGCTCTCAGATGTAAGTTTACTTCGTTTCCCTATAAAGCTAAAGAGAGCTAGCTAATGGAACTTTTTTTTTTTTTTTTTTACCTCTCTCTGGAACTACACACTGAAACGTCGCACCTCTGTCGTCACCAGGTAGCCCGGCCTCCGACCCCGCTCCTCACGATTTGATTGGCTCGATCAAGTTTTGATTTGGAACGTTGCAAAACGACCACAAGTGACTAGACTAGCCCCGGAGCGAATTCCATTTGCGGCCGCTAGGGGCGTCTAGATTTCTAGGCTAATGTTGTAGGGGAAAACACTCAGAGGTGTGAGCAGAATGGCATGTGTGGGGGGGCAGTTAGCTCATATGGGGGGGCAGAAAACAATACCTGAAAAAAAAAAAAAATCGGTGGAAAACCACAAACTTCAAGCATAATAATAATAATAATAATAATAATAATAATAATAATAATAATTAAATTCGGTAATGAAAATATGGTCACACTAGCATAAATCATGACCGTCAATTTTGTTAACAGCTTAAAGTAAACTCCTGCACAGCGTTGTGCTGTTTGAATGGAGGAGGACTGACAGACACGCCCCCCATGGAGAGATTTTTTAGACCAGGACTTTAGGATGCCATAGCTTTTGTTTAACATGCTCCACATCCTCCATTGAGGGTTTAAACTCAAGTAGATACTTACACGATAACAAAAAAATAAATAAAGCTATAAACTTTGCAGATATATGCTTTCTTAAAATCACCACCTGCATTTATTCTATCAATACAAGACACAAACAGAGATAATAAATCGTGGCCTTTTGGCCAGTTTTCTTTGGATGGACAGGGCATTTCTCAGGGGGGCAGTGCCCCCCCCCCCCCCCCCCCCCCCAGCCCCCCACGTAGCCACGCCCCTGAAAACACTACTCAAAGCAAAACTAATACGGCTCCAAAATTTATAAATGTACTAGTTCGCCTCAATTAGTGAGAAATAATGTGCCTCTGTGAGCACTGGGGGCTGGGCCCCCCTAAAGACCAGATCCTAAAATCGCCCCTGGATGTGAATAAACTCAATCTGAGCCACAGAACTGATCAGCTTTAGAGCTCAGCTCAAACTATGGCTGAAAGCAAACCAGTCATGTGACCATTAGACTCTAAACATTCCCTGTGATGCTTCTATTGTACATTATATTTTCTTTCTTCTATGTTTTCTTTCTTGTGTATTTGCCTGCCGGGGGACTACGGATGAAACTATCTTTGTAGCTATAATCCGGCATATTTACATTTGTTTTTATACTGATGTGCATTAATGTGCATTGTCCCTATTCAAATAATTAAATAAAAAATAATAATAATAAAAAAAAGAAGTTGAATAAACTCGATCTGAGCCACAGAAGTTGAACCCCGTCAGAAAGCGTGATGCAGCAGCTCGGAGGTTCCTCTGCGCTGCAGCGTAATCATATGATGCTGCTGATGTAAGGACAGGGACCGGATGGAGCCGGTCCTAATTCCCCGGGCCTTGCACGGCTCACAGCCGGCATCCACCGCATTAAAGTCAGTCTGACGCGACTCGTTTCCAGCCGGGAATGTGAGCCGAAAGGCGGCTGAGCTGCGGCGCTTCTCCATCTCTCCCTAGCCTTCCTGAACATCATAAAAATGTCTTCAGCCATCCCACAAGGACACCGACCCGGACGCGCGCTGCGCTCCGGATTCACGGCGGAATCCCACAGACTCATCCCCGCGTCCCGGAGCCCAGAAGCGGCTTCAGCGCAGCGGCTGCCGCGGGCGGCGGGACGCGCGCCTTTCACTTTTTTATTCCCATTGATTTATTTATTTCACTATTTCTTTCTTTCTTTATGTATTTCTTTACCTTTTGAGGGATGAAGGCGGTCCGTGTGCGTCCCGCGCGGGCTGCCGGCTCTGTGACCTTGCTTGCGGGAAGATGCGTGTGTCCGTGGGAGTGCGCGGCGCGGCGGCGGCTGTGTGTGTTTCCTGAGTGGGGAGAGAGCCGCTCGGGCGCGGAGACGCGCGGCACAAGGGCGGCGCGTCCTGCGTGCGTCTCTATTTCCGACCCGCGGACCGAGTCCGAGCTGCGTTCAGGGTCCCTCCATATGAGGCGTTCACGGTCCCTCCATATGAGGCGTTCATGTGTGGAAGTTTTTCTGTGCCATCAGAGTTTGAATACGAATTTCTAATATCGAATTTTTACAGCATCAAAATCAGACTTTGAATTTGAAAAACCAACAGTGTAAAAAAAAAATTCAACTTAAAAAAATTCAACTTAAAAAAATTCAATGGAAAAAAATTTCAATGGAAAAAAATTCAATTTAAAAAAATTCAACTTAAAAAAATTCAACTTAAAAAAATTCAACTTAAAAAAATTCAACTTAAAAGAATTCAATGGAAAAAAATTTCAATGGAAAAAAATTCAATTTAAAAAAATTCAACTTAAAAAAATTCAATGGAAAAAAATTTCAATGGAAAAAAATTCAATTTAAAAAAATTCAACTTAAAAAAATTCAACTTAAAAATTTCAATGGAAAAAAATTTCAGTGGAAAAAAATTCAATTTAAAAAAATTCAGTGGAAAAAGAACCAGACTCAACATCCGGGTAAACAGGGAGAAGCAATCGCCGTTGGATGAATTGAGACAGGGATCGATTGCTTCTCCCTGTTTACCCGGATGTTGAGTCTGGTTCTTTTTCCACTGAATTTTTGGAAGTTGAATTTTTGGAAGTTGAATTTTTTTTTTACACTGTTGGTTTTTCAAATTCAAGTCTGATTTTGATGCTGTAAAAATTCGATATTAGAAATTCATATTCAAACTGATGGCACAGAAAAACTTCCATATTCACAGTCCCTCCATCTGCGGCGGGGAGGAAACAGAACAGCGCGTGCTTGGTTCATTTATCCCGCGCGCTGACATGTCAAACATCAGAGCTGATTGGAACCAGGACAACACGTTTAACTCGGGCCGCTTTGGGCCCAGTCACGTGTTATGTGTGCCAGATGTGGCCCAGAGGCACGAGAGAGCGTAAATTCTGCTTTATAGGTTTCACATTCCTCAGGTCACAGCCTTCAACCTACAACTTCAGCTGGACCAGGGGCGATTCTAGGATCTGGTCTTTAGGGGTGCACAGCCCCCAGTGCTCACAGAGGCACATTATTTCTCACTAATTATATATATATATATATATATATATATATATATATATATATATATATATATATATATATACTAATTATATAATTATATTATATAGCAAATGTTTATTCACTATTTTATTTAATTTGCTTGGTTTTACTTTAATTGTATTCATATTAGTGGTGGGCATAGATTAATTTTTTTAATCTAGATTAATCTCACTGAAATCTTGAAATTAATCTAGATTAATCTAGATTAAAATGGCTCATTCAGGGGTCCGACAATCCGCGGCGTTCACGGAAACAGACGTGTAAACTTTGGTTCCTATCCAAACAATAGTCGGTTAATCCTGAGACTGTTGCAATTGCCGTGTCGAGTGCTTCAATACAATAGTGTAGTAACCCCAAGCATACCTTTCTCACTGCAATTAAGTTTTATTTCGGATTTATTTCGGATTTTATTTCGAATTTAGTTTATTTTCACAGCTGCCTCTGCTATTCCTGCTCTTCTCAGGTGTACCTAATGTAGTTTTACATAATATGTAAAAGTGATGTATATCTTGTATAAAAAATTGTAAATAACAACATGTTTATTCGTGTCCCTGCCCTCACTTTCCTCATGTTTTTTTCCGCGGGGGTGCTGCACAGCCGCGGGGCCTTTAAGAATTGAACATTCTAAATGTGACGTCACGAGCTACCAAAGCTACCAAAGCAAATTCTCAAGCGAAGCTTCTCCAGCGAGTCAGCGACCTCTGCTACCAGGTAGCGGAGGTCGCAACATTAGAGCAGACCAGTTTATTCACATGCATGGCTCCAGCAGTTTCTCTAGCTTCGCCAACTTCTCATATTCAGCACTTGTTGGGAGGGCCAGGTGGTGCTGCTGTTGAGATAGCGTTGTGTGCAGTGCGTCTCTGTTGCACCACACGCGCAGTATCCTCCCTGCGGCCACCATATTAGGAGCGCTGTCTGTTCCAACAGGGCAGATTTTGTCAACTATCCCCCACAGATTAGCGACCTCCATAAACTGCCTAGCACAGGCTTCTGCAAAGTGGCGTTCTTCTGTTTTAATCACACCTAACGGCAGACAAAGTACATCAGCCCACACCCGAGCTAAAATATCAAGGTAAAAGTCATCACAGTTTGCTTAGGCTATCTATTTTGACCCAGTTCCCAACCCAACTTTGAGAATAGATTAACGGCGATATTTTTTATATCGCCCGATAAGACTCTCAAATTATCGCAGCACGTTAACGCCGATAACGGCCCACCACTAATTCATATCTTTTACTGTATGCTGCTGCAACAAAATAATTTCCCAAATTGGGATGATTAAAGTATTTATCTATCATCTATCTATCTAATTGAGAAGAACTCGTACCTTTATAAATTTTGGAGCCGTATTAGTTTTGCTTTGAGTAGTGTTTTCCCCTACAACATTCAATTTTGACCTCTTCATTTCAAAAGACTTTGTGGCTTGACAGGGATAAGAGAGAGCCTGAGACAAATACTGAAGATAACTCAACATTTATTTTGGGAGTAAAGAGTTAAAACAAAAACAAATGCTAGAAAATAAATAAAATGGTCACCAAAATAATGCACCCTTGAGCAAAAAAAATGTGTTTTTGCATAATATAATATTTAAAAAATGTGCTGAGCCAGGGGGTGCCGAGCTATCTCACGGTGGGGCCTTGGCACCACTAAAAATACCCTAGCTTAGCCTCTGAGCTGGACGTTACCGAGGCTTCATTATTCCAACTCTGCATTTAAGGCGAGACTCTACAGGTGAATAGGGTAATATTTTAAAACTAGAAAGCTGCGAGCAGCTGTGAGCGGGACCGAGGTGTGCGTACGTTGGATGTGCGCACGTTGGGCATGCGCTGGATGCCGTAGTCGCGCAGCTCTGCCCACACGCACGATACCCTCTGCGTACGTACAAGCACAAAATAACCCAAATGCGGAGGGGTTTTTGAAAATTTGTAGGGGGCGCCACTGAGCCATTTTGCTCCATCCACACATGATACCCTTTACATACGTACAAGGCCATCAGGGTGGACGTGTGTGCCAAGTTTCATGACCTTGCGATGATGATAAGGCTTTCAAATCACAAACGCCATCACACGATTTTCACCGCCTGGCCACGCCCACACCAATCAGAGTTTGTAAAAGTTTCTCCATGACTCTTTCCCCCCATGTCTTAAGAGTAACCTGGCCAAGTTTGAAGTCTGTACCATTAAATCTGTAGGACGAGTTCGATCAAATGCGAGGTATGGAAAAAAAAGACGTTTCCAACCACCAGCAGGTGGCGCTATAGGTGGATGTCGCTATTTTATATGTGCTTTCAGGCTGGATCCAGCATTCACCGTATGGAGTTTGGGACAGATTGGATAATGTATGTGGGAGTTATAAGCGACTTAATTTTTCATGGCAAGTCATAACTTTGAGGCGTCGCCACGGCCACGCCCTTTAAGTTTTGAAAAAGTTTCCCCATGAATTTTTCCCCCCATGTCTTAAGAGTAACCTGGCCAAGTTTGAAGTCTGTAGCATTAAATCTGTAGGACGAGTTCGATCTTATGCAAGGCGTGGAATCGGTCAAAAGTGGCACAAAAACGCACCTTCCATCCAAAATGGCCGCCTTCCTGTGGACGTGGCACATTAGCGGCCTGAGACTTTTTTGTGCGTCTGGGCATGATGAATGAGTGTACCGAATTTCGTCGTCCTACGTGAAACTAACCCCATTGCTGGCACCATTTTTAAGCATTGTAGGGGGCCATATCTTTTTATTATAATGTCACATAAATCAGGCCAGCAATGATTTATCAACAAATCCTTCTGTAAATATCTTCAGAATACTGCTAAGTGTATAACTGGAAAGTTTGGTGTTAGTAGGTGCTCCATAGGCTGAGATATTGATACTGGAAAAATACAAAAAACTGATTTTGAGAGAACGGCATTTAAAGATTTAAATAGGGGAATTCATTTTGGTAAATTTGGGCGAAACGTGCTGCCGCGATTAAACAAAATGTGATGAAATAAACATTTTAATTTATGTTTTCGCAATTTTCTTTATAGCAGGTTGAAAGAACACATATTGAAGGAGTAGACTGGCCCAAAATCTAAAAACTGACCACTGCATGAAAAATCACTGTTTTTTTCTGCCGTTTCTCGCCTCAAAAGTTCTTTTTTTTTTTTTTACTATTTTCAGCAGGAAACGAGGACAGGAACCCTGCATATATTTCAGTCCATTCAGCAGTTGTGGAGCCTCTTTGTTCATTTCCTGGTTTTTGTTTTTTTTTGCTCCAAAACTCCAGCCAGAGTTCTGATGAGAACTAACAGCAGAGATCATATTTCTCCAGTTTTAGCTTCTCTTCATTGGCTCCCGGTTAAATTCAGAATAGAATTTAAGATTCTTCTCCTCACATATAAAGCTCTTAATGACCGAGCTCCATCATATCTTAAAGATCTCATTGTAAGATATTTTCCTAACAGAGCACTTTGCTCCCAAACTGCAGGTTTACTTGAGGTTCCCAGAGTTTCTAAAAGTAGAATGGGAGGCAGAGCCTTCAGTTATCAGGCTCCTCTCTGTGGAACCAGCTGCCAGTTTGGGGGGGCAGAGCCTTCAGTTATCAGGCCCCTCTCTGTGGAACCAGCTGCCAGTTTGGGAGGCAGAGCCTTCAGTTATCAGGCTCCTCTCTGTGGAACCAGCTGCCAGTTTGGGAGGCAGAGCCTTCAGTTATCAGGCCCCTCTCTGTGGAACCAGCTGCCAGTTTGGGGGGGCAGAGCCTTCAGTTATCAGGCCCCTCTCTGTGGAACCAGCTGCCAGTGTGGGAGGCAGAGCCTTCAGTTATCAGGCCCCTCTCTGTGGAACCAGCTGCCAGTTTGGGAGGCAGAGCCTTCAGTTATCAGGCCCCTCTCTGTGGAACCAGCTGCCAGTTTGGGAGGCAGAGCCTTCAGTTATCAGGCCCCTCTCTGTGGAACCAGCTGCCAGTTTGGGAGGCAGAGCCTTCAGTTATCAGGCCCCTCTCTGTGGAACCAGCTGCCAGTTTGAGAGGCAGAGCCTTCAGTTATCAGGCCCCTCTCTGTGGAACCAGCTGCCAGTTTGGGAGGCAGAGCCTTCAGTTATCAGGCCCCTCTCTGTGGAACCAGCTGCCAGTTTGGGAGGCAGAGCCTTCAGTTATCAGGCCCCTCTCTGTGGAACCAGCTGCCAGTTTGGGAGGCAGAGCCTTCAGTTATCAGGCCCCTCTCTGTGGAACCAGCTGCCAGTTTGGGAGGCAGAGCCTTCAGTTATCAGGCCCCTCTCTGTGGAACCAGCTGCCAGTTTGGGGGCAGAGCCTTCAGTTATCGGGCCCCTCTCTGAGGAACCAGCTGCCAGTTTGGGAGGCAGAGCCTTCAGTTATCAGGCCCCTCTCTGTGGAACCAGCTGCCAGTTTGGGAGGCAGAGCCTTCAGTTATCAGGCCCCTCTCTGTGGAACCAGCTGCCAGTTTGGGAGGCAGAGCCTTCAGTTATCAGGCCCCTCTCTGTGGAACCAGCTGCCAGTTTGGGAGGCAGAGCCTTCAGTTATCAGGCCCCTCTCTGTGGAACCAGCTACCAGTTTGGGAGGCAGAGCCTTCAGTTATCAGGCCCCTCTCTGTGGAACCAGCTGCCAGTTTGGGAGGCAGAGCCTTCAGTTATCAGGCCCCTCTCTGTGGAACCAGCTGCCAGTTTGGGAGGCAGAGCCTTCAGTTATCAGGCCCCTCTCTGTGGAACCAGCTGCCAGTTTGGGAGGCAGAGCCTTCAGTTATCAGGCCCCTCTCTGTGGAACCAGCTGCCAGTTTGGGAGGCAGAGCCTTCAGTGATCAGGCCCCTCTCTGTGGAACCAGCTGCCAGTTTGGGAGGCAGAGCCTTCAGTTATCAGGCCCCTCTCTGTGGAACCAGCTGCCAGTTTGGGAGGCAGAGCCTTCAGTTATCAGGCCCCTCTCTGTGTTGGCCCCCCACCCACCACCACTGTGGTGTCATCAGTAAACTGTGTGATCTTGTGGCTGGAGCCGGTGTAGATGGCATTTGTTGGGATTTTTTCATGATCTAAATAAACTGAATAGAATTGAACATTTCCCAAGGACACTACATTAAATGTTATTTCACAGCGACTTACATATGAGGATATAACATTACAGCTAACATCAAAGCTAACAATGAGCGTCATGCATGCAAGGAAACCTGTCAGAGGTGACAGTGCTCGACTAAGCTGGACTTTCAGCCAGGTTTCCAGTCAGCGAGACAGAAAACTAAACAGAAAAGTGAATCAGATGTTTCCATAAACTGGTCTGAAGGCCCAAACTGGAGTTATAACCCGTAATAGTTACCCGTTATGATCTCTCTATTCGTCTCACTGTTCTTTGGTCTGACCTTTGGGTCAGTCTTTGGGATTAATGTGGCGTCTCTGCTGATGTAAAGAACGACTGATCCAGTCACATGGAGGCCTTTGCTAATCAGCACATACGCCAACAGGAATGAAAGGAATTCTGTGTGAAATGGTTCGATTTAAAGGATGTTAAAGGAAATGCATCATCAGTTCTGAATACATGTTAGTAAACTGTTAAATCTTTCTGGGGTTTTTTTACACATAATATCTTCTGTTCTCACCGGTGTGGACAAATGAAACGCCGTAAAAAGGGGAAACTATCGACCAGGAAGCGCCCAAGATCCAAAGCGTAGCAGCTCCTCTGTTGGACACGGTGGTGGGGGTGTTATGGTGTGGGCACGTATGGCTGCAGATGCATCATGGAAGCTTCTGCTTCCCTCAGAAGCAGCATTTATTCATCTGTTTTTCTTTCTGCTGATCAGATGATAGTATGAGAGGTCCAACATTAAGCTGAGAGCTCGTCTTTTCTACACAAACCAGAAATGGCTCCAAACAGGCTGGAAAACCTGCATTTTTTCCACCTTTATTATGACCTGATCCGTGTAAAGCAGTGTTTCCCAACCGGGGGTACGCGGCACACGGGGAGTTGTTCTTTTAAAAAAAATATTTAATTTATTTATAAAAATATTTATTTTTAAATATTTTTTTAAAAAAAAGGAATGTTACTTGTTTCAGTTAGATAATTTTGATTTAGTATTTATACTATTTTGGTTAATTATTTATATTTCAAGAAAATGTTTTTTATTCTTATGTTGAATTCAATTGAGGTTAAAAAAAAAAGAGAGAAAGCCTGAGAATTTTATGTTCAAGTTAAGGATATTAAATAAAATGATTTTCATGTAATAACCACTGTGTTGCTCTACTTTTGGAGAATCATGGCACGCGTTGCATGTGTGAGGGGGTACTCAGGCCAAAAAAGGTTGGGAAACACTGGTGTAAAGTACCTGCTGCACACATGCTGCTTCCCCCGCTGATGCTGCAGGTCTGATCAATGAAAGCCGCAGCTCACAGGACTTAAAGGATGTGTTTAAATGTCATGTTCAGGCCATAAATCCACCTGAACACGCCTGATGTGCGAGTCAGATCAGATGAGCAGCCGCCAACCAAATCAATGAGATGTCTTCACGTGCCTTCCTGTGACCATCGGTGTCCTTTGCTGTGTTTGTATTGTAATAAAAGGACAATAAAGATGTGTTGTAAATGTAAAACAGCAGCTGGAACGCTGCTCAACTCCGGGCCCGCCTGTTTGAGATGTTTCCCTGCTTCATCACAGCTGGCTCGCATCATTAACAGGCTTCATTTCTACTGCTCATATTTTACCTGAAAGGCTGAGAAACACACATAACTGGGACCTAAATGCTGATGGACTGTTTAACTGCCGGATCTCAGTGTCTAAAGGTCAATGATGTCCAATCAGATGCTCTCATCTTCCACCGGTTCACCACAGGTGTCTTGTACACCAACATGGCGTCATATTCTCGGGCTGGGCTCGTTAACGCGTTAATTATTTAACGCCGTTAAATATTTAACGGCGCATTAACGCAGGTTTCATTAATTTATTTTATTATTGTAAAAGTCTGTTGCTCACAGGCTTTCAATTTAACTGCCTACTTCTCCTACTACTCATACTAACTTTCTGAGTTAGTATGCGAGTTTGAGTAAGCAGAAGTTCCCGGATGCATACTAGATTCTCCTAAATGTTGGGTATGCATCATGAGGTTACTACTCATACTCAAACTACCCAAGATGCAACGTAACGTGACGTCGCCGATCGTCATTTCCTGTCAAAACGGCAGTTTCAAGCTAGCTACAACGAGGGTAGGTTCACTTCCTGTTTTCAAAACAAAAGCACCAATTGTATGGTAATGGCTTTCCCTATGATAAAAGGCAACGGGTATTTTATTTTGTGAAAATAACCGGAAGTGCGTTAGCTCACTGCGGCTAGCTTTAGTAGCGCCGAATTCGTGGGAACAAAACTGTATATAGCCGGTATTTTGTCAGGTTTTCAACACGTTGGGGATCTAAACGACTACTTTCTCGCCTGAAAATGTTTCAAATGTTGCTAAAGTTTACAGAGTTTAGAGCTTAAGGGAAATCAGCTTCAGGCCGGCTGATTTCGGCTCGGGCAGGAGCGAAATGCATTGTGGGTAAACGCTCTGCATACTGTCTGATCGATGAGTATGCAGTATGGAGTATGCAGTATGCGGTATGTTGTATGCAGTATGTAGTATGCAGTATGTAGTATGCAGCATGTAGCATGTAGTATATAGTATGCAGCATGTAGTATGTAGTATGTAGCATGTAGTATGTAGTATGGAAGTATGTAGTATGCAGTATGTAGTATGCAGTATGTAGTATGTAGTATGTAGTATATAGTATGTAGTATGTAGTATGCAGTATGTAGTATGCAGTATGTAGTATGCAGTATATAGTATGTAGCATGTAGCATGTAGTATATAGTATGTACCATGTAGTATGCAGTATGTAGTATGCACCATGTAGTATGTAGTATGCAGTATGTAGTATGGAAGTATGTAGTATGCAGTATGCAGTATGTAGTATGCAGTATGTAGTATGTAGTATGCAGTATGTAGTATGTAGTATGCAGTATGTAGTATGTAGTATGCAGTATGTAGTATGTAGTATATAGTATGTAGCATGTAGTATGCAGTATGTAGTATGTAGTATGCAGTATGTAGTATGTAGTATGCAGTATGTAGTATGTAGTATATAGTATGTAGCATGTAGTATGCAGTATGTAGTATGTAGTATGCAGTATGTAGTATGTAGTATGCAGTATGTAGTATGTAGTATGCAGTATGTAGTATGTAGTATATAGTATGTAGCATGTAGTATGCAGTATGTAGTATGTAGTATGCAGTATGTAGTATGGAAGTATGTAGTATGCAGTATGTAGTATGTAGTATATAGTATGCAGTATGTGGTATGTAGTATATAGTGTGTAGTATGCAGTATGCAGTATGCAGCATGCAGTATGTAGTATGTAGTATGCAGTATGTAGTATGTAGTATGCAGTATGCAGTATGTAGTATGCAGTACATAGTATGTAGTATGCAGTATGTAGTATGTAGTATGCAGTATGTAGTATGTAGTATGCAGCATGCAGTATGTAGTATGTAGTATGCAGTATGTAGTATGTAGTATGCAGTATGCAGTATGTAGTATGCAGTACATAGTATGTAGTATGCAGTATGCAGTATGTAGTATGCAGTACATAGTATGTAGTATGCAGTATGTAGTATGTAGTATGCAGTATGTAGTATGCAGTATGCAGTATGTAGTATGTAGTATGCAGTATGCAGTATGTAGTATGTAGTATGCAGTATGTAGTATGCAGTATGCAGTATGTAGTATGTAGTATGCAGTATGCAGTATGTAGTATGCAGTATGCAGTATGTAGTATGCAGTATGTAGTATGTAGTATGTAGTATGCAGTATGCAGTATGTAGTATGCAGTATGCAGTATGTAGTATGCAGTATGCAGTATGCAGTATGTAGTATGCAGTATGCAGTATGTAGTATGCAGTATGTAGTATGCAGTATGCAGTATGCAGTATGTAGTATGTAGTATGCAGTATGCAGTATGCAGTATGTAGTATGCAGTATGTAGTATGTAGTATGCAGTATGTAGTATGCAGTATGCAGTATGCAGTATGTAGTATGTGGTTTCGAACACAGTCTATGAAAGCCGAAGTAGACGAGACTGTACTTGGTGAAGTATTGATGTTTTAATCCAGTGTGGATAACGGTGGAGCTCTTTGGGTCTGGTTCTGGCCTTTGGATACTTTTAATTCACACTGTTTCCTTCAGGTTTACATTGAGTCTCCACTCTGAATTCTACAGGCGCAGATAAATCAGATGTGCTGGCTGTTACTCTAACAAACCACACGCTGGCTGCAGTTTGTGAGAATTCACGCGGCTCTCGCTGTTTGAAACCGTAACAATAAGCTTTCCCGTTCGGAGCTGAACACACAAACATCGGATCTCAGATTGTGCAGACGTGGGGTTCCCAAAATCCAAACAGAAACTTTAGACAAGCTCACACTGGTGAGGTGGAGGTGCAGGTCACAGAGGAACACAGTAGAAATACAGAGCGCTGAAAATATTACATCAGAAAGGTAAATCACTTTGAAACCTCAAAGTTTCCAGCATCCAAAAAGCTGAAGTTTAAGGAAAGCAGATAGTTTCAGTTTACTGCAGATAAGCAGAAACTGAATCCAGATCAATCTGAAGAAAAGTAGAAATCTGCCTCGTGAGAAGAAAGGGAACTTATTGGTTTTACAGATCAGCTGACCAGAGGGAAAATCATTGATTCCCACCAAGTGAAATAACTGCAAACCATCAAAACAAAAAACATGTTAAAAATGAGGGATTTTTGTTTTTTATATCTGCACATTTGAAATGTGATGTTCTCACCAAGACAGGAGCGATAAAAGAATTAAAGCTGTGATGTTCCCGGAGGCCGAGGCTTTAGTCCACTGCTAGTGAGCGCGCCATTTTGTAGCTCCGCCAACATTTTTAACATTTTTCATTCATTATAGAGCACGACAAACACGTCACACGATGCACCAAAGTAAAGTACAGAAGCTGTGCACGTCATGTATCCACAAAGATCATTTTGTGTGGTCAATGTTGATGGGAACCATCAGCTATAAGGCTGACAAAGCAAGCTAATGCTAGCTAACGCAAGCTAATGCTCGCTAACGCTAACTAATTCTCGCTAACGCTAACTAATGCTCGCTAACGCTAGCTAACGGTGCGTTCAGACTGGAATTTTGCGTGCGACGTGACTACATACAAAGTCAATGCAAAGACACGAATAGACGCGGATTCGAGCCGGCGGTGCGAATGAGGCGAATACCGCCGCGCAAATGACAAGACGCGAATTCACGCGAGTTCAGAAAATCCAACTCTGGCGGAATATTCGCGTCAGACAGCCTATCAGCGAGATTCTGGACGACAGTGACGTGGAGACAGATGGACAGGCGCTCCGCAGCTGAAATGGAGTCGTGTCTGGGTCAGTGACATCATCCGGAGGTGCACTCAGCTCGGAGAATTTCACCGCCTTCTCCTGGATTTGCGTCTGGATAACGGCCGCTTCCAGCGGTATTTCAGGCTCACCAGGACCCAGTTTGATGACCTGCTCGGGAGGACACCAACTACAGGTGAAAAGTGAATGCAGCTGAAATGGAGCGCCTGGATGATGTCACTGACCCAGACACAACGGCGTGTGCGTTTCCGCCGAATCTCAGACTGCCACTAGCCTGAGAATTCCCATGCTGCTTTACGCGCGATTTCATTCACACTGCAAAGGCAGCCTGGAAACCACCGCCCTTATTTTTGCCTGAGTTAGGGAACCAATCACAGAACGGGGGGGGGGGCAGCAAGACGATGGCGACGTCTATGCGCGACACCGAAGCTTGTAGAGTGTTAATCCAACATGGCAGCGGACACAACGTTACCGTTCGATGCAGCCTTAGAAAGTGTTTTAAGTAGCTTAGAACGCAAGTTTACTTTTAAAGAAGAGCAACGTTCGGCGTTGAAAGATTTCATTGCCTTCTTCCTCGTCGAATTTCTGTCGCTCTACATACGTCATCTGGTATAAGTGATACAATTGGCTATGAATCGCTCGCAAAGCAGCATGGGAAGAACCAGACGCCATTTGATAGACATTCGTAGCACCCAATAAACGGCTCTAGGCATTCGTAAAGCACGCCTCAAATACGAGAAAATGCACACCGAGTTCCCAGACCACCATCTCATCCAGATGTGGACGCGTCAGCCAGGCTAGACTGCCACAGCAGGTACAAGGACGCGATGGTACTTATATCAGCCATGGTTGATGAGAGAATGAAATGGATAGCCCCTTGAGCGAAAATTCGCTCGTTGTTTACTCGCGCGAATAAGGCGAGTAAATTCAACTACACCCGCGGCAAAACTCGCGCGAGCAACGCGGTGTAATGCTCGCTAACGCTAGCTTATGCTCACTAATGCTAGCTAACGCTAACTAACCTTCACTGGTTTTTATTAGGTTTTTCTTACCTACAGAAAATGTCTGCTGAGAAAATAATTATCACGTTCTAACTAAGAATATGTACAGGAACCATATTTAAAGCTAAAGCTGCTTAATCTAAACAGGAAAGGGAGGGCGTGTGGATGAGTTGTAATGTTGTTAGCACAAAACAATGATGGCGCCTCGGCATCAGAACGTCTCCTTTTCAGTCCCCTTGCAGGGAGTTATTGAGTGTTATAATACATCTTTCTATAGATTTGTGGGTCATTTCACCCTTTATACTTTGAGAATAACACACTAGCCTGTACTTTTAGCCTAAACCCAACCAGCTGATGTGTTATTTTAACGCAGAAAAGGGCCCAAAGTGAAGCTGTGAGATCATGTTGGACAATACAAATCATTTTATCGTAGTGGAAAAACTGCTCTGGCAAATAATGTTTCTCATAATCCATTATCAGTGGTCCAGCATATCACTAAAGGACTAACAGAAGTCAGAGAAACATCTGTGCACAAGAGGGGATGAAGCCAAATATCAATACCAAATGGCTGAAATCTGAGTCCTGAGGCATGAAATTCTGATTCTGTGGTAAAAATATCTGCATGTACTCAGAAATACTTCTGAAAACCACTGTCAGTGAGCTAAGAATTCATCCCTGCTTCCACTCAGTTTAATCTCTGCTGTGCAAAGAAAAGCTGATGCTTGCGGTCAGATAAATCAATATTAAAAGAATATTTCTGGGAAATCGTGGACGCCACATCCCCATGGACGCGTGTTAGTCCTCAGATTATGTCTTTTCTAAGGAAGTCCCACCACACTGTGCTCCATAACAGCCTCGCACACTGGAAAAAATCAAAGTCTTACCAAGTATATTTGTCTCATTTCTAGTCAAAATATCTCATTACACTTAATATCAGACACAACTGCCTAACAAGCACCATTTCAGCCAGATATAGGGACTTGTTTTCAAGACATCTGGAATATCTTGTTAAATGAAAAAGTCTTGAAAACAAATTGTTTTGAGTCACATATCATATGAAACAAGCTTTTTTTTACATTTGAAGAGGTTTTTAAGCTAATTTCAAGATCACTTTTATCTCAAAAGTCCTAAATATCACATCTTATTTCAAGAAATCTTGACAAGCCGATTTTCACTAGTTCCATTGGCAGATTTTTTTGCTTATTTCAAGCAAAAACGTCTTTTATTTGCTGTTTTTTTACTTATTTCTGGAGGGGCAGTAACAGGCGGTACGACATCTTTCTGACAGGGATCCACCTCCTCAGTGCTGGTAAAATAAGAGGTGATGCAACATGGTGGAAAACATACCTCTGCCTCAACAACGCATCAAATATTAACCCAGCTCACATTTCAAAGAAAATTATTAAATCGTCTCCGTTTCAACCTTTAATATTTTGTCTTTATGCTATTAGATGGTTTGCAGCTCATCACCTGAACCTCTTTTCTCTGTTTCTTTTCTTATTTTTTTGGGGGAAACAGCATTAGTTTATTAAAACTGCAGCTATTTAAGCTGCGAGTACAAAGCAGAGCTACATTATTAAGAGCTGATTGATATATTCTAAGCTTAGTTTTATCGGTAATAACACAGAATGCTTAAAGTGGCCACAGATAAAATAACAATGTGTGATTTATTATTATTCATCTCTTACCGCCACATCAAAGACAAACCCTGATCTCCCGTTGTTTTTTATGCTCTAAAATTAGCATTAAGTTGTCAGTATTTTTTATAGTAATTAATGTTTAATTAATTAAATATTTTTTTATTAATTAATTTGTAATTAATTAATCCATTATAGAGATGATAGAACTACTTTTAGTGCTTAAACACCACAAGAAGTCACGTGGAGCAGATGTTACCACCAGCAGAGGGCGGTGTGGTAACTTTATTCAGTCTTTAGTGTCCTGAGAGGACCGAGGCTTCTTCTTCTTCTTCTTCTTTTTAGGTTTTAGGTTGCTCAATGATTTCATCACCCTGAGAAAAACAAACTTTCACCTTTAAAAAATTCTCTGAATTTGTGTTCTGAAAACTTTTTGAACACATTCGGACTCATTTAAACTTCATGAAATCTTTCTTCATTTCATGTTGGAAATCTTTGAGTAAGTTATAATGAATTAAAGAGCTTTGAAGCTCCTTTTTAGGCTCCATGACGGTGCAGAAACCAACCTCTCTGAAGGACTTCCACCCCTAGATGTCTCTGTACACCAGACGGCAGATAAACAGCGCCGCGCCTTCACATCATCACATCATAATTCCTCCTCGCTGCTGGGCGGTGTTCGGCTCCACAGATTTAAAGCTGTGTGAGTGATGAGACCACCGGAGGAAGAGAGGGGCTCCTTCCACACCTTGGTGTTTACTTTTCCTGTCAGCTTGTTTCCACAAAGGCATGGAGGACCCCGGCTGTTTGGGTCAGGGGAGCTGCAGCTGCAGGGAGGGCTGCATCATCACCTCAACACCTCCGTCTGGGGTGGGGTCAGGGGAGCACGGAGACAGCCAACAGCTGTGGGCATAGTGCACCCCCCACCTGTAATCACACTCTGCAAGCTCGTTTCATTTATCACCACCAACACTTCTTCCAACTGTAACACTGGAGTCAGCTCCTCCAAACAACCGTGCACCTGTTGGCTTCATTTTCATCACTTTAAAAACCTTTAAAACCTTTTAAAAACCTCAGCATTTAGCAACATTTAGCAGCATTTAGCAACATTTAACAGCATTTAGCAACATTTAACAGCACTTAGCAACATTCAGCAACATTTAGCAACATTTGGCAGCATTTAGCAACATTTAGCAGCATTTAGCAACATTTAACAGCACTTAGCAACATTCAGCAACATTTAGCAACATTTAGTAGCATTTAGCAGCATTTAGCAACATTCAGCAACATTTAGCAACATTTAGCAGCATTTAGCAACATTTAGCAAAATTTAGCAGCATTTAGCAACATTTAGCAGCATTAAGCAGCATTTAGCAACATTTAGCAGCATTTAGCAACATTTAGCAACATTTGGCAGCATTTAGCAACATTCAGCAACATTTAGCAATATTAAGCAGCATTTAGCATCATTTAGCAAAATTTAGCAGCATTTAGCAACATTTAGCAGCATTAAGCAGCATTTAGCAACATTTAGCAGCATTTAGCAACATTTAGCAACATTTGGCAGCATTTAGCAACATTTAGCAGCATTTAGCAGCATTTAGCAGCATTTAGCAACATTTAGCAGCATTTAGCAACATTTAGCAACATTTAGCAACATTTGGCAGCATTTAGCAACATTTAGCAGCATTTAGCAGCATTTAGCAGCATTTAGCAGCATTTAGCAACATTTAGCAACATTTAGCAGCATTTAGCAACATTTAGCAGCATTTAGCAGCATTTAGCAACATTTAGCAACATTTAGCAGCATTAAGCAGCATTTAGCAACATTTAGCAGCATTTAGCAACATTTAGCAACATTTGGCAGCATTTAGCAACATTTAGCAGCATTTAGCAACATTTAGCAGCATTTAGCAGCATTTAGCAACATTTGGCAACATTTAGCAGCATTTAGCAACATTTGGCAGCATTTATCAACATTTAGCAGCATTTAGCAGCTGGAGGGAAAGATGTTTCCTTCTGCTCATGGTTGACACCAAAAATGGAGATAAAAGCAGAGAGTAAAGGGTTGGGGGTTACATGCATACTTACCCCACAGTGAGCTGCAGAACAGAACATGTCATCAGTGTTGCACAGCAAAGAAGTTTCCCATCTGCTTTCTGTGTTTCCTGGAGATACTTTCGTAGTGTCATGGCTTGTTCTGACAGTTTATCATCGAACTGTTGGCCCGATTCTTTCATTGGAAGCCTAAGAACAAGCTGGAGAAATCTGAAGTTAAACAAAGTATTTATTAGTGGTCACAGGTGAAGTATAGCAGAGCGACAGAGCTCCGATATCCGGACACATTTCGTATTTATGTTCACCTTTATCTCACAGAGGTTGTTACACTCGACAGAGTATAACTGGACAGTTGCTAGTGATGTGAGCCATCCACCCTCTTCGTAATGTTCTTTGGATAAACAACGTGTGTCCCAGACCTATCTGTCCTAATAATTATCTGACCCAGTTATTTTATCCCGCTACGTCATCTTAAAGTCTGGGACATACATCGCCTTTATGTGAGCAGAGTGGAAAAGTACAAACACAGATTATTTAGTGAACTACAAAATATTACGGAAGCGTATTGCATTCACTTAAAAAAAAAAAAAAAAACTCCAGATTTTCTGTCTAATTTAGTTTTTGGTTTGTTTTTCAGGGTATATTTTTCTGTTTTTCGATCAATCAACGCATTCGTTCCTTTATGAGGGCTCGATTTAATGGAAGCAAACATGACTGGTTTGTTTAGTTTAATCAAGTTTTACTTTGACCTGGGTTTAAGACACTGGGAGATAGTCCTGTCTTTAAGTCATAAAGATGCTATAACTTAGCCTAGAAATCTAGACGCCCCTAGCGACTGCAAATTGAATTTGCTCCCGGGCTAGTCTAGTCAGTTGTGGTCGTTTTGCGAGGCTGAAAATGGAAACTTAATCAGGCCAATCACATCGTGAGGAGCGGGGTCGGAGGCGGGGCTACCTGGTGACGACAGAGGTGCGACGTTTCAGTGTGTAGTTCCAGAGAGAGGTAAACGATGGCTGCACCAGCCAACAGGCTTTAGATTTGGCTTTGGCAGCGACTCTAGAAGATTTAAATTTACATTTTTCTTTTCGAGACGAACAGATAACTGCACTTAAAGGTGGGGTAGGGTTTCTTTTTCTGGAGCATTTTTTTACACATTGCTTGAAATACTCTTCACACCCCCATTGCAACCAATTAATTAAAAGTTTTGACACAAATATGAAAAGTTTTAGTGGCCTCTAGAACGTACAATCTAGGAAAAACAGTATCCAATCATTGTGAACGGAGCGTTCACAATGATTGGATTCTGATGCGTCTATCAAACTGCAATCTGCTCCTCCCTCCCCCTCCTCCCCCCTGTGCGCGTACCCTGCTCCGTGAACGAATTACACGTCCAGAAGCTTGGCAGGAAGCTAAACTAGAGCCAGCTTGGCTAGCACCTAGCATTATTAAACGGATCATTATGATGTTGAAAGGTATTTTCTTACCTGTGAATCCGCCATGAGAAAAAGTTAGCAAAAGTTAGCCAAACCAGTCGATGCTTGCTGTCAGAACAGCGCTCGTGCACCTTCGTGCGCGATCATGTACTCTAGAGGCGTGGCTTCGGGGGGAAAGTGAAGAAAAGGGTTGGGACTTTTTAGCTGTGTATTTTCAAAATGCAGCTTCACTGGACTCAGAATCCAGGATCTCCTACCCCACCTTTAAGTAAAAAATAATATTCTTTCCTCTCTGATATTAGACTACACTCCACCACGTACTTTCTGTCGCGCTGACTACGTAATCCTTCTTCATCGCTCTGATTGGTTGTTGCGCCATCCTATTGCGTGGCGTTGAGTGCAGAGGCAACTTAAAGGAGAATTCCAGCTATTTTACAAACATATCCCATCTGTTGGAGACCCAGGAAAGTTGGCCAAAGGGAAAAACGCGAGAAATTTTCATGCCCGCTGCGCAAAGTTGTCCGATTGCGCTGATTTCCATGAAAGCGGGCTCTATCGGGCAAGCTTTTAACCTTTCCTGAGGTTCTTAACATGTATCAAAATACTTTTTACCGAATTGGCCGTGGTGTCAGTAGCAATACAATTCAACCCAGGGGCTAACCATACCGTTAGCTAGCACAGACATTATACATTTTGAGATTTCAGAAACAGCTTCCGTGTTCCACAGGCGTGGGCACCAATTAATCGATCGCCGAAGTCATACACTATAGTATTCCAAAGTTCTGTCTTCCTCTGTGGTCAGTGCAATACAATGTCCACATCTGCACCCCCATGTCTCCCCAATGCGTGACCGAGCAGCAGCTCCCGTTTCTGGATCATCGCTTTGAGCCATCCTCGCTGCATCTTGTGCCAACAACTCTTCATCAGTGTATTCTGGTTCAAAAAGATAACCCCGACCATCAAACTCTTCCATTCCAACATCAGAATCTGACCAACTATCCATCTCTACATTGCTTCCAATAAAATCCGAGGGTTCTTATCTCCCGCAGCTGAATAATGGGCGAAGCTGCGCTCCTTCCAGCAGTCATGTGACACGTCATGACATCACGGCGAAAATGGGTGTTGAAACGAGTCAGCTGTTCGATAGGAAACAATAACAAACACGGCAATGTGTAGTTCGGTTCCCGAGGGTCGTTTTTGGTGGACAAAAAGACAATTTTGGAATACTATAGTGTATGACTTCAGCGATCGATTAATTTGTGCGCACACCTGTGGAACACGGAAGCTGAGAAAGGTAAGTGCGCTGTTTTTGAAATCTCAAAATGTATAATGTCTGTGCTAGCTAACGGTATGGTTAGCCCCTGGGTTGAATTGTATTGCTACTGACACCACGGCCAATTCGGTCAAAAGTATTTTGATACACGTTAAGAGCCTCAGGAAAGGTTAAACGCTTGCCCGATAGAGCCCGCTTTCATGGAAATCAGCGCAATCGGACAACTTTGCGCAGCGGGCATGAACATTTCTCGCGGTTTTCCCTTTGGCCAACTTTCCTGGGTCTCCAACAGATGGGATATGTTTGTAAAAATGCCGGAATTCTCCTTTAACAGACAGCCGTTTATCCCGCCCACACTGCTATCCAGCTTCATTAGACCCCTGTACAGCTTTTTGCTGTAGGGGTCTGGCTTGCTAGACTAGGTATAACTATTAGTTTGTCGACTTTACGCAGGCACCTGGAGACTTTTCGGTTGTTCAGAAGGAAAGCCCGTTCAGATCTCCTAGACATAGCAATGTTTCAAAGTGTTCAAGACGGAGCGTGTATGGGGGGGGGGCGGGAGTCACCTTAGGTCCACCGGAGTCACTTGCAGGCTGGATAATCTCGCGGGATTTCAAAGTATCTCGATATTTCCGAAAAAAATTACCCCGAAAAACCGAAAAAAATAGCCAGAAAAACAGAAAAAAATAGCCAGAAAAACAGAAAAAATTTACCATGTAAAAACAAATCCTAAAATAAATTAGCAAGAAAAAACGGATTTTTTTATTTTTTTAAGTGAATGCAATACGCTTCCGTAGAATATGAATACATAAAGTCAAATAATTTATAACAGAACTGCAAACTGGTCCCTCTGAGCAGGTTAACCAGCTGCTGCAGAAAGCAGCTCCAGCTGGGCTGAATAAAGCTCCCAGTGAGCGGGCAAACAAAAGGTTGGAGAAGCAGAGGAGGAGAAAGGAGGAGGAGGGCATTCAGGAGACGAGCAGCAGGAGGTCTGTGGACGGGGGGCTGGGTTCAGAGTCCCTGCCGGGCTGGGAGGTCTCACCGGTTTGTTAAAGTCAGGGCTGCCTCCTCACAGTTTATAATCTGCTTCAGAGCAACAATGTTCTATTCGGAGGAAACAAACTTTCCAACAGACTCTGACACATTTGGTGACAGCGTTCGGTGGTGTTTAAGGTGGAAAACATGCAGGCTCACTCTCAGCCATCTCCCATCAGATGCACGCACTTCCTCCCTTCTATTCAAAATGAGTCACCTATTAACGCTGCATTGTGCTCAGCCCTTTCAGCCCCTCACTGACCCCACAGTCAGGACGTTTAATCCAACACTTTGAAATGCAAATGTCCCTGTTGACAAAGGTGTTCCTCCTCCAGCTCCGGTCAGCAGGTGAGGAGGACCAGGGCTGTGTTCCAAACCGCATACTGCATACTACATACTGCATACTGCCTACTACACACTGCATACTGCATACTACATACTGCATACTACATACTGCATACCGCATACTACATACTGCATACTACATACTACATACCGCATACTACATACTGCATACTACATACTACATACTGCATACTGCCTACTACATACTGCATACTACATACCGCATACTACATACCGCATACTACATACTACATACTACATACTGCATACTGCCTACTACATACTGCATACTGCATACTACATACTGCATACTACATACTGCATACTACATACCGCATACTGCATACTACATACTGCATACTACATACTGCATACTGCCTACTACATACTGCCTACTACATACTGCCTACTACATACTGCATACTACATACTGCATACTGCATACTACATAGTGCATACTGCATACTACATACTGCATACTACATACTGCATACTGCCTACTACATACTACATACTGCATACTGCATACTACATACTGCATACTGCATACTACATACTGCCTACTACATACTACATACTGCATACTACATAGTGCATACTGCATACTACATACTACATACTGCATACTGCCTACTACATACTGCCTACTACATACTGCATACTACATACTGCATACTACATACTACATACTGCATACTACATAGTGCATACTGCATACTGCATACTACATACTACATACTGCATACTACATACTGCATACTGCATACTACATACTGCATACTACATAATACATACTGCATACTACATACTGCATACTACATACTGCATACTACATACTACATACTGCATAATACATACTGCATACTGCATACTACATACTGCATACTACATACTACATACTGCATACTACATACTACATACTACATACTACATACTACATACTGCATACTACATACTGCATACTACATACTGCACACTGCATACTACACACTACATACTGCATACTACATAATACATACTGCATACTGCATACTACACACTGCATACTGCATACTACATACTACATACTGCATACTACATACTGCACACTGCATACTACACACTACATACTGCATACTACATAATACATACTACACACTGCATACTACACACTACACGCTACATACTACATACTACACACTGCATACTGCATACTACACACTACATACTGCATACTACATAATACATACTGCATACTGCACACTGCATACTGCATACTACACACTACACGCTACATACTACATACTACACACTGCATACTACATACTGCATACTACATACTGCACACTGCATACTACACACTACATACTACATACTGCATACTACACACTGCATACTGCATACTGCATACTGCAAACTACACACTACACGCTACATACTACATACTACACACTGCATACTGCATACTACACACTGCATACTGCATACTACATACTACACACTGCATACTACATACTGCACACTGCATACTACACACTACATACTACATACTGCATACTACACACTACACACTGCATACTACATAATACATACTGCATACTGCACACTACACACTACACGCTACATACTACATACTACACACTGCATACTACATACTGCATACTACATACTGCACACTGCATACTACACACTACATACTACATACTGCATACTACACACTGCATACTGCATACTGCATACTGCAAACTACACACTACACGCTACATACTACACACTGCATACTGCATACTACATACTGCACACTGCATACTACACACTACATACTGCATACTACATAATACATACTGCATACTGCACACTACACACTACACGCTACATACTACATACTACACACTGCATACTACATACTACATACTGCATACTACATACTGCACACTGCATACTACACACTACATACTGCATACTACATACTGCATACTACACACTGCATACTGCATACTGCATACTGCAAACTACACACTACACGCTACATACTACATACTACACACTGCATACTACATACTACATACTGCATACTACATACTGCACACTGCATACTACACACTACATACTGCATACTACACACTGCATACTACACACTACACACTACATCCTGCATACTGCACACTACATACTGCACACTACATACTGCATACTACACACTACACGCTACATACTACATACTACACACTGCATACTGCATACTACATACTACATACTGCATACTACATACTGCACACTGCATACTACACACTACATACTGCATACTACATACTGCACACTGCATACTACACACTACATACTACACACTACATACTGCATACTACACACTACACGCTACATACTACATACTACACACTGCATACTGCATACTACATACTACATACCGCATACTACATACTGCACACTGCATACTACACACTACATACTGCATACTGCATACTACATACTACACACTGCATACTACACACTACACACTACATACTGCATACTGCACACTACATACTGCACACTACATACTGCATACTACATACTACACACTACACACTGCATACTACACACTACACACTGCATACTGCATACTACACACTACACACTACACACTACACGCTACATACTACATACTACATACTGCATACTACACACTACACGCTACATACTACATACTGCATACTACACACTGCATACTACATACTACATACTGCATACTACACACTGCATACTGCATACTACATACTACATACTGCATGCTACATACTACACACTGCATACTACACACTACACACTACATACTGCATACTACACACTGCATACTACATACTACATACTGCATACTACATACTACACACTACACACTGCATACTACACACTACACACTGCATACTACACACTACATACTGCATACTACACACTACATACTGCACACTGCATACTGCATACTTATCGATCAGACAGTATGCAGAGCGTTTACCCACAATGCATTTGGCTCCTGCCCGAGCCGAAATCAGCCGGCCTGAAGCTGATTTCCCTTAAGCTCTAAACTCTGTAAACTTTAGCAACATTTGAAACATTTTCAGGTGAGAAAGTAGTCGTTTAGATCCCCAACGTGTTGAAAACCTGACAAAATACCGGCTGTTTACCATTTTGTTCCCACGAATTCGGCGCTACTAAAGCTAGCCGCAGTGAGCAACGCACTTCCTGTTATTTTCACAAAATAAAATACCCGTTGCCTTTTATCATAGGGAAAGCCATTACCATACAATTGGTGCTTTTGTTTTGAAAACAGGAAGTGAACCTACCCTCGTTGTAGCTAGCTTGAAACTGCCGTTTTGACAGGAAATGACGATCGGTGACGTCACGTTACGTTGCATCTTGGGTAGTTTGAGTATGAGTAGTAACCTCATGATGCGTACCCAACATTTAGAGAATCTAGTATGCATCCGGGAAAAAAGTCAGTATGAGTAGTAGAAGTATGCGGTTTCGAACACAGCCCAGGAATGTTTTAGATCCAGGTTTTAATCAGCTGTCACTACCAACTCTACCCTGTCTGACCGGTGCAGCGCCACCTGTCACAGCATCAGAACCTGCAGAATCAGGTGGCTCACAGCTGGAAACAGCTTTCTGTAAGTGGCTGGAAATAGTCTGTAGTCGTTCATCTAACTGCAGGTTTTTTCTCCTGATTATTTCGTGGTCTATTAATACTAGCGGAGATTCATTTTGTGCCTAAACAAGCTTCTAACTAACCGCGCTGCCCTCCGTCCAGATGTTTTAACAGCTGCGGACCCACCGCTGGCTCTCCGAGGTGGGACGGTTAAGTGAGGTGAGCATGTGAAGGTGGGGGGTCCTGGGACGGGAGGAACATCTGGGATTAACGCCTCACTCAGCAGAACAGAGTCGGACTCAGAATGAAACGATGCCAACGGAGCAGACACCTGAGATCAGAGGTGAAAGGATAAAAGCACCGGCACAGTTATGGTTACAGCTCCATTTAACCCTTAAAATCTCTTAACATTGAGTTTACTCCCTTTGTCCTACGGGTCAGAAATGACTCGCCCTACCAAAGCCCCAAAATAAAGCAACTTAATTGAATTTTAAATCCAAAATCTATTTAGTATGATGAAACCACCTGTTATTTATCTATTCAACTCAATTCAATACATTTTTTATCATGTATTTTTTGTTACACAATACAAAAAGACAATCAGCAGTTTTCAGGATCACACTTTTTTTTTTTACTGTCAGTTGGACCAACAGTTTTCTTGTTTTCTCAGTTTTCTTTTACATAATAAAGGTTTATTATTGCTATTAGATAAATGTGAAGTAATTACTTCTGAATTAATTATATTGAAAGGGGAAAAAACAGTGAACTTTTTCCTGCTGTTTAAATGTTTTTATAACTCACGGGTCAAAAATGAGCCATAAGACAATCTTTGTGCCCTAGTGGTGTACAGCCCACATGGAAACATGAACAAAAATAAAGTGTGACTTTTTCTAATGATGGGGTCCCTTTAGGAAAAGGCATAACATTTACAGTTGGAAAAAGATAGTTTAAGGTATTTTTTCTGCAGCTAAACATGGTGGTGGCTCACTTTGGACCCGCAGGACAACAGGAGGGTTAAAGCTCATCACAGAGCAAATGTAGAGGGACGTAGCTTCATCTGGCTCTGCGTTCTCCATCTTTCTCCAATGCCTGAGTTTGTTGTTGTTGTTGGTGGTGAAGAGGTCAACAGGAAGTGGCTCTATTAGCAACAGCTGGAATGGGTACAGCGCCACCTATCATACGTATGACACGCTTTGTGCCTCTGATCCCATTCCATCATGTGACCCCACTGAGTGACATTTCCATCTATTGTTGGCAGCTGTTTAAAGCTGTTGAGCTTTAAAGGCTAAATAATCTGCCAGCAAGTTACTGACGGAGCGTATCCAGTTAGCTTAAATGCTACTGGTGAGCTACTGGTTAGCTTTTTTTCTTTTTTTTTTCAAAAAGTTGGTCAAAATTAAAATCTGGGGGAGGGAAGAGATGGAGATAAGAAAGAGAGAGAGAGCTATTGGACCCCACTCAGAGCACATGAACACTGCTACTCAGTGCAACATCTGCTCATTCAGCACCTGTATGCTAACCGTCTGTTAGCTAGGTGGCTAGCAACGGAGCTAAATAGATGCTAATCTTGCTTTGTTTATGTGTAATAGGATAATAACTAATATTACATAAATGATCTAATTCACTTATTTTTTTCAGTTTAACTCAGAATTATAGAAGAACTAAGAACTAATCTGAGTTTGAGCTAAAAAACGAGCTTGGCAGCATTTCCAGAAATGACACGCTTTGTGCCTCTGATCCCATTCATTCACCCCCATATATTACCCTTGCTCAGCTCAGTCTGATTGTAATTTAGCCAATAATCTGATCCTTTCAGGGCCACGTGACCCCGCTGAGTGACTCCAGGGGTCATGGAACACATGCTTTGCATCTTTAATCGTATCTACAGCACATTTAACACCATATTTACACCAAAAGTAGCAGGTTTCAGCAGGTTTCCCATCACCAGGAGCAGCATCTTTAGCCTCAGCAACGAGCACTTCCTCCTGTGGGCCGGAGAGATTATTTAGTTTATGGTAAACTGTCTGAGATAATTAGGCCAGTTTTGACTCTTTCTGACTGGATGGCAGACCTTAGCTGTCAGCTGTCTTACTGCTCGTCTCCCTGTGAGAAGTTAAGGCTGATTAATGCGTTTCTGAACAGAGGAAAGTCAGCCGTGCTGCTCTGAGCGCCCTGTCCTCTCGCCCAATGACAGCTGGGATAGGGACCACACTGGAACAAATGCCCCTCCAAAAATAATAAAAAAACAATAAATAAAAGACGTTTCTGCTTGAAATAAGCAAAAAAATCTGCCAATGGAACGAGTGAAAATCGGCTTGTCAAGATCTCTTGAAATAAAATGTGATATTTAGGACTTTTGAGATAAAAGTGATCTTGAAATTAGCTTAAAAACCTCTTCAAATGTAAAAAAGCTTGTTTCATATGATATGTGACTCAAAACAATTTGTTTTCATGACTTTGATGCTGATATAAATGTAAGAAATTGTAGAACATTTTTGGTTTTAAAGGATAGTTTCTAAAGCAATTTGTGAGGGCTTCAAGTATTTATAATTTGTGAAGGATTTTGTGTTTATTTATGATTTTGCTTCATTATTCTTCAATTTTTTTTCACTTTATCGGATGCAATTCTGTTTTTTGTCTTTTTACTATCAGACACAGGCTGAAGACACCTATTTACAGCTGCGTTTGAATAAAGCTCAGAACTTAACCACATTTTAACTGCTGATTTTATCTATTGTTCTTCTTTCTTTCTTTTTTGTTTAAAATTTAAATCATGCTTTTTATTTCTACTGTTTTAATGTCTCTGTAAAGCACTTTGAGTCACCCTGTAGTTGAATTGTGCTGTACAGATAAACTTGCCTTTTTTATTATAGGTCGATGGGTAGCTTCATTTTGTTCAATATGATTTAAATATAAGCATTAGGCCTCTTCAGCCACTTAATGTTGCTGTGATTGTACTGAACAGGTTTGTTGTTTACTGTGCGACTGAATAAAACAAACAAACAACTGAAGCGGGCTTTATGGTGCCGGTTTCTGCTCTTTAACGCCTTTATATTATAAGTATATTATATTATATATATATATATATATTATAGTATAAGTATATTTAACTTTGATGCTGTCTTCTCTGTTCGTTCCTTTGAGGTGAAACACTCCTGCGGGCTCATTAAGTTGAGCAGCAGATTGTCCGCTGAAGTAAATTTCAGTTTCGGGAAAGTTCAAAAGATCAATTTAGCGTTTAAATGAGATATCGAGCTGAATTGTGCAATAATGGCGAACAAACTCAGGACGAGTTTATTAGCAACAACTGGAGCTGAGGCGGAAAGATAATTACAATCGATACCAACAGCCCAAAGTCGGCTGTTCTGCGTCCTTCAGACTGAGGCCAACGCAGCAGAAACATCAGAATGACCCACGTTAGGAGCAAAACTTCCCCTCACACCGGTGGCAAGAATAAGAAGGTACGGTCAGGGTCATCTGGGGGATTCTGGGGGATTCTGGGCAGTGGCGATTCTAGAGATTTATACATGGGGGGCAGGCATATATTGTAGGGTGGCAATTTTTTTAGGAAGCCCATCTTACTTTGTACTTTATTTGAACCCAAATGCAACAGTTTTTTCAACACCCAAGTGTGATAAATTCAATATTTGGTCTACATACATGAGCATTCCACTTTTTAGTCCATTAAAACAGTGTTTCCTTTGGATTATTGTATCTAGTTACCGAACTAGCATGAAAAGCTATCTCGTGGCTAACCGTGACATGAGGTAAAACGTAGCTAGCGGTTATCCGGAGATTTTTTTGTGCAAATCCGTTCGTAACTTTACGAACGTTTCATGAATGAGACCCGAACTGGCTTGAAAATAATAATAATAATAATAATAAAAGTTTTATTTTGCACAGCACCTTATTAGGAATTCTAAACGTTTGGAAACCATATTCCACTTTGATGCACGTTACCCACCTGTGAACCGGCTCCACCTGACAGCTGTGTCCGCACTGAGATTCTGCCATACGGATGCAACCATTCCTGATGGGGGGGGGGCAACGTAGCCTGGCGACGCCATCCTACGTACTTCCGCCCAAAGATTTTGGCTCCGCACATAGTCTGGCCCAACCCCCCTACCTCGGTTCGCTCAGTGTTTTGCCAATCAGCAAACAGTTGCGAGTGGTGACGCAGAACTCACGCGCGGAGTCCATTGTAGTCCATATAATTGTAGTTCAACCGCAGCGGAAATAAACATGGCGACGGAAGAACGCTAGAAGCTATCCATGAAGTTGTCTCAACTCTGGAGAGCATTACACAATTAAAACGAGAGCAAGAGGAATGCCTCGTCAATTTTGTTAGTGGCAAGGATGTCGTAGCTCTCCTTCCAACTGGCTTTGGGAAAAGTTTGATTCATCAAATGGTACCGGTATAATGAAAGCGGATGTGGGAAGCGTGATTCGCGAGCTAGAGCCTCGCGAGAGTAAGCATGAACCTCGGCGCATAACCTACGTCCTTTCTAAACATTACTGATTGGTTAAGGGAACTCCAATGAATTTAAGTTGCTGGGTAAGGTCCCACCCTCCATGGAAACGGATTCCTCTTGGGTTTTCCCAGACTGTTTGACAGAGTCAACAGTCGGCTTTCGCCCAGGCTAGGGGCAACGTGTTTCTTTTTCAAATTTAACATTCTGCAGTTTGACACCGATTTCGGATTGTTTTTCATTTGATTTGATCTTAAAAACGATATTAATAATAATAATTATCAAATAAATCATCAGTTGGTATTTTTTGACTGGGGTGGCAGGTGGGGTGGTAGTTTCGCACGTGATTCTGGGGTGAAAGGACACATGTTGCCATCAGTCTGGGCCACCACGCTCCCTGCCAGGATCAGCCGTCCCATTACTTATGAGAGGCAGTTATTCTGGCTGAGCTGCTCACACTAACTCATTTATTCCCACCGACCTGTTCACACAGCAGACATGCTGTTTGGGCCTCTGACCTGTAACCGGCGGCGACCACACAACGCAGGCCTTCACATGTGCCACTTCGGACGCTCTCAGCCACCCGTCAGCATCCAGCTCACACAGGCCGGCTCTGCACAGACGTGCACTGTTCTGACACTCAGACGTGCACTGTTCTGACACTCAGACGTGCACTGTTCTGACACTCAGACGCTGCTGTGCTGGGCATATAAAGCCAGCAGAGCTCTGAGATCCAAGGACTCAGGTCAGCTGGTCCAGTCCAGAGTCCAGACTAAACATGGAGAAGCAGCATTTAGCTGTTATGCTGCAAACAAGTGGAACAAACTGCCAGTGGAGATTAAACTTTCACCAAATGGAGACATTTTTAAATCCAGGTTAAAGACATTTCTGTTCTCATGTGTCTATGCATGAAATCTGCACGATATCTTTGAACTTATCTGGACTGTTGTTTGTTTTTAAATTCATTTAAATCATTTTATTTGTTTCTCTTTATATTCTTTTATATATTTTAATGCTTCTTCCACTCCCTGCTGCAATGCTTTTATTTTATGTAAAGCACTTTGAACTGTTTGTACATGAAATGTGCTACAAATAAATTTAATTTGATTTGGATAATTACGCTCAATATTCAGAAGAAAACTAAACTATGCAACAGGCATGTTTTAGGCACCCACAAGACTCGATAATTAAAGGGTAAATATAACATTTTTGGAAATGCTGCCAAGCTCGTTTTTTAGCTCAAACTCAGATTAGTTCTTAGTTCTTCTATAATTCTGAGTTAAACTGAAAAAAATGAGTGAATTAGATCATTTATGTAATATTAGCTATTAACCTATTACACATAAACAAAGCAAGATTAGCATCTATTTAGCTCCGTTGCTAGCCACCTAGCTAACAGACGGTTAGCATACAGGTGCTGAATGAGCAGATGTTGCACTGAGTAGCAGTGTTCATGTGCTCTGAGTGGGGTCCAATAGCTCTCTCTCTCTTTCTTATCTCCATCTCTTCCCTCTCCCAGAGTTTAATTTTGACCAACTTTTTGAAAAAAAAAAAAAAAAGCTAACCAGTAGCTCACCAGTAGCATTTAAGCTAACTGGATACGCTCCGTCAGTAACTTGCTGGCAGATTATTTAGCCTTTAAAGCTCAACAGCTTCAAACAGCTGCCAACAATAGATGGAAATGTCACTCAGTTGGGGTCACATGGCCCTGAAAGGATCAGATTATTGGCTAAATTACAGTCAGACTGAGTTGAGCGAGGGTAATTCTCCTTGGATATGTGGCGGTGAATGAATGGGATCAGAGGCCCAAAGCGTGTCATACCCCGGTATGATAGGTGGCGCTGTACCCATTCCAGCTGTTGCTAATAGAGCCACTTCCTGTTGACCTCTTCACCACCAACAACAACAACAAACTCAGGCGTTGGAGAAAGATGGAGAACGCAGAGCCAGATGAAGCTACGTCCCTCTACATTTGGTCTGTGATGAGCTGCTTGTTGCACAAACTCGATGCCCAACGGAGCGTTCTCCATCGCGTTGTTTGTTTCTTTCTGACGGCGACAACAACAGGAATATCGTCTCCTTTGACTTCCGGGTCACGACCCCGGGAAAACATCTGGAGCATGCGCAGAACGCAAAGTCTGATTCACCACGTGCTTCAGCGTCTACAAGCAGATTTAGAGTGACTTTCAACCCAGTTATCTCGGGGTCTGAATCCCATCCGATCCAGTTCTTAGTCAGATTAAGGTGTCTACATGCACTTAATAACTCAGTCTGATTGTAGTTTAGCCAATAATCCGATCCAGTTCTTAGTCAGATTAAGGTGTCTACATGCACTTAATAACTCAGTCTGATTGTAGTTTAGCCAATAATCCGATCCTTTCAGGGCCATGTGACCCCACTGAGTGAGGGCTGTAGAACTGAGCCAAAACATTAAAACCTGGAGCCGTAAACTAAGACTGCGGCTTAATTCTGACCAAAAGTACAAAATGCTTTTAGCGTTGTTGTGTTGACAAACACGGACTTTAGGGAGGAGAGCATAATGTTTTAACATCAGGAATATTACTGAGTTTTTAGCTTGAACTCTCAGTTTTTAAAGAAGTGCGAAGCAGGAGATATTTTCTGTATTAACCTTCAGATTGTTTACAGCACATGTGGGCAGCAGTCATACCTTCCCCCTGCTTCTCTGCTCTGTATGTTGTTCCTGGCAGAGCGGGACACCTGGAGCTAAGCATGCTGGGTAGGCATTTTTCAACACTGTTACTATTCTGAGTATAATGTCTGGCACAGCATTAGCAGCTCAGAGAGCCAACATCTGTATGTGCTCCACATGTGCTCTGCAGAGGCTCTAACGCACCGACGGACCTCGCAGGTCCACAAACCTCCAGCCCGACTGGAGGTGGGGCGGGGGCTGCAGAGGGGGGCACGGGAGGAGTTTCACGGCCAGAAAAACATCCAACATGCAGGCGCCGCTGTGGCCAAACACAGAAGCAGCGGCTAGAAAATATGATTTCACCAGGAGAGGAATGTGAGGCCCGATCGGAGGCTGGAGTACAGCAGGGCTGTGAGAGGCATGACGGGATCAGAGCTCTGAAACCCTCAGAAATATTCAGAAATATTCAGAAATATTCAGGCTGGCACAAAGAGAAATCACAGGCAGTCAGAGCAGAAGTGCACTGGAAAAGTCTCACCAAGTAAATTTGTCAAATTTCTAGTCAAAATATCTCATTACACTTAATATATGAGACACAGCTGCCTAACAAGTTCTATTTCAGCCAGATATGCACTGGAAAAAAATGCCCCTCCAAAAATAAGTAAGAAAATCAACAAATAAAAGACGTTTTTGCTTGAAATAAGCAAATAAAATCTGCCAATGGAACTAGTGAAAATCGGCTTGTCAAGATTTCTTGAAATAAAATGTGATATTTAGGACTTTTGAGATAAAGGTGATCTTGAAATTAGCTTAAAAACCTTCAAATGAAAAACAAAAGCTTGTTTCATATGATATGTGACTCAAAACAATTTGTTTTCAAGACTTTTTCATTTAACAAGATATTCCAGATGTATTGTCTTCAAACAAGTCCCTATATCTGGCTGAAATCAAAGTCTTACCAAATATATTTGTCTCATTTCTAGTCAAAATATCTCATTACACTTAATATCAGACACAACTGCCTAACAAGCACCATTTCAGCCAGATATAGGGACTTGTTTTAATACAATACATCTGGAATATCTTGTTAAATGAAAAAGTCTTGAAAACAAATTGTTTTGAGTCACATATCATATGAAACAAGCTTTTTTTTTACATTTGAAGAGGTTTTTAAGCTAATTTCAAGATCACTTTTATCTCAAAAGTCCTAAATATCACATTTTATTTCAAGAAATCTTGACAAGCAGATTTTCACTAGTTCCATTGGCAGATTTTTTTACTTATTTCAAGCAAAAACGTCTTTTATTTGTTGTTTTTTACTTATTTTTGGAGGGGCATTTTTTCCAGTGCAGCTGTTGGCCTCAGCAAAGAGGACCATGAGGAAGCAATCAGTCCATCGATGAGCAGGCCTGCTGGGACGCACTAATCCCCCCCTGCTCTCCAGAATCCCCCAGGACTCCGCGGAGCTTCAATCCATCACTGGGAGAAGGCTCGCTAACCCAGACATGCCGCTCCTGCCCCACATTCCTGCTGAGTTTGTGTTGCTGTTTGTTTTTCTGCTCTGGAGAACGATTCCTTCAGGAGCAGCGAGTCCTCCTCAGATCTGCGGGGACGCTGCAGCTCAGTCACTCAGCCCAACAAAGAGAATTATTCAGCCCCATGAGGCCTGAGCTCAGGGGAGGAGACGGAGTCCCGTTCCCACCAGACTAACTGATTGCTTTTGTCTTCCAGGGGGGAAGAATGCAATCTGCAGTCATTCCCAGATCAAATGACTCTGCAGTCATGGTGTTTATGGCTCCAGAGATGGAAACATGGAGCCCAGATGGACCTGATGAAGTTCTGTCTTTTGTTCCTGGCCTTGCTGCTGAGCTTTATTTCACTTTTGTGTTGGCTTCGCTCTTTGGTTGGATGTTTGGCTTCTTTCTCAGCAGAACCGGCTTCCTTTGTTCAGTCCCAGTTCTGGTTCCTCTGCTGATTCTCCTGCAGCTTCCTTCGATTAATCTCATCTTAGGTGTGTTATTAAAGCCAATCTTTCACATTCCTGTGAGTTCTGCAGTTTGCTTTCACACAGCCTGATGCTTAGGGACGGGAATGGAAAACCGGTTCTTGTTGAGAACCGGTTCCCAGTGTTTCAATTCCTTGGAATCGTTTTGGCGATTTTGAAAACGATTCCCTTATCGATTCCAGTGGGCGCGAATGACGTCACCACGCAGCGTTGCGTGGCGAGTCCAGCGCAGCCAGCAGCCAACAGTAAACATGGCGCCCAAGCGGTACAAACGCTCGAAAGTTTGGTTCCACATCCCTAAAAAAGACGACAACAGGGCAACTTGCAAAGTGAATATTTCACCAAAGGGAGGAAATACTACCAACATGCAATAACTATGAATGAATGTCGCGTTTTCCATCCGCTCCGGACTAACGTTGGTGAATCTGAACCCAGCAACGTTAGCAGCGTTAGCAACGTTAGCAACGTTAGCATGTCCTCGGCTAACACTGCAGGTAACTAACTAACAAACACTGCCTATCATGTTAGCACCATTTGCCTCATTGTAAAAGCTGCATGTAGAATCCTTTTGTTTCCTTTCCTTTCCTTTACCTGCTGTGCAGACCGAGCAGTAAACAGCGTAACAGGCGCGGCTGGCGGCAGCAGGCAGTGATACGAAGGGAGAGAAAATAGGGCCAAGAGATTGTGAGGTTTGACTTTTTCCTGGAGAACCATTTTGTGATGCAAATGTATTACTCTGTTGAACGCATATTGTTCTGAGAAGCAAAAGGCTTTATTTTTTAAACCCCAGCCAACTAGCCGGACTACCTTCATCAACACCAAAACAAGGCTGGAACTCTGCTCACAGGACGCAGCAGGGGGTAAGAAGATGTTCAGAAATGATGCTGCTGATATGGGATGTTACACAGCTTCATGTCAGAAGAGGCAAACTGGCCCTTTAAAGAGGCGAACTGTCCCTTTAAAGAGGCGATCTGTCCCTTTAAAGAGGCGAACTGTCCCTTTAAAGAGGAGAACTGTCCCTTTAAAGAGGCGAACTGTCCCTTTAAAGAGGAGAACTGTCCCTTTAAAGAGGCGAACTGTCCCTTTAAGGTTTCTCCAGCTTGTTCCTGGGCTTCCAATGAAAGAATCGGGCCCCCAATCCGGTGCCATGACCCGGATTGGCCGACTCTGAGACCGTCTGATGGAGGAGACGCTTTTTCAGACAATTCAAGGCGCCTCAAACACATTCTGCTGAATTAAACGGTCTCATTAATGATGTCCTCAATCACTAAATCAACAGACAAAATAACCGACTGTTTAGGTTTAAAGGTTTAAAGGTTTAAAGTTTAAAGACATCGAGCGAGTGTCCAACGAGTTCAATTCGGATGAAAACTCCTGGAATTCTGCTGAATCATCATGAATCTCCCGTCAGATAGAAGCTGAACAGCAACCACAACACGCAGCACATCATTACATTCAAGGTGCGGATTAGTCTGGCTTTCATCCCCGTGTGCACAGATAGATGAGTGGTGGGAACAGGAAGTGTCAGCTGACAGGGAAAGCATGACCTTGGTCAACAGGAAACTGTTCAACGCTTCGCCCGAGGGGATCCGACACATCTGCCTGGGCATGAATATCCCATGAAGGGCCTTTTAATGTGGAAATCCAAAGAGCTCACGTCTTTTAACTTGCAAATGAGAAAATATCAGCTGGTTTTCAGGAGCAGAATATCAATTAAATCCTCTGTTTGCAGCTTTAAGGTGAAAGATGAGCTGTGTTTATGAACAATGTGCTCGCTGAAGAACTCCAGAACAGTTTCATTCTGACAGGAAACTCAGCTTCTGATTTATAAAGCTCCAAATAACAAGAAATCTTGAAATATGCTCTGACTGGGACTGAAAATATGTAATAAAGTACTTAAACAAACACATTAACATGTTTTTCATTTGTCTAAAAGAAGAAATCCCAAAATTTCACAACTGAAAAAAAGGAAATATTCAAATATTAAAATTAAAAGAAACTTTATTCTTTACATTTGGACTTTATTTAGGGGACATTTGGACTTTATTTTCAGACATTTGGACTATAATTTGGGACAATTGGACTTTAATTTGGGACATTTGGACTTTATTTTGGAGACATTTGGACTTTATTGAAGTATTTAAATTTATTCTTTACATTTGGACTTTATTTTGAGACATTTGGACTTTAATTTGAGACATTTGGACTTTATTTTGGGACATTTGGACTTTATTTTGGGACATTTGGACTTTATTGAAGTATTTAAAATTTATTCTTTACATTTGGACTTTATTTTGAGACATTTGGACTTTAATTTGAGACATTTGGACTTTATTTTGGGACATTTGGACTTTATTTTGGGACATTTGGACTTTATTTTGGGACATTTGGACTTTATTGAAGTAATTAAACTTTATTATCTACATTTGGACTATAATTTGGGACAATTGGACTTTATTTTGAGACATTTAGACTTTATTGAAGTACTTAAACTTTATTCTCTACATTTGGACTATAATTTGGGACAATTGGACTTTATTTTGAGACATTTAGACTTTATTGAAGTACTTAAACTTTATTCTCTACATTTGGACTATAATTTGGGACAATTGGACTTTATTTTGAGACATTTGGACTTTATTTAGGGGACATTTGGACTTTATTTTGGAGACATTGGGACTTTATTGAAGTATTTAAAATTTATTCTTTACATTTGGACTTTATTTTGAGACATTTGGACTTTAATTTGAGACATTTGGACTTTATTTTGGGACATTTGGACTTTATTTTGGGACATTTGGACTTTATTGAAGTAATTAAACTTTATTATCTACATTTGGACTTTATTTTGGGACATTTGGACTTTATTGAAGTAATTAAACTTTATTATCTACATTTGGACTTTATTTTGGGACATTTGGACTTTATTGAAGTAATTAAACTTTATTATCTACATTTGGACTATAATTTGGGACAATTGGACTTTATTTTGAGACATTTAGACTTTATTTAGGGGACATTTGGACTTTATTTTGGAGACATTTGGACTTTATTGAAGTATTTAAAATTTATTCTTTACATTTGGACTTTATTTTGAGACATTTGGACTTTAATTTGAGACATTTGGACTTTATTTTGGGACATTTGGACTTTATTGAAGTAATTAAACTTTATTATCTACATTTGGACTTTATTTAGGGGACATTTGGACTTTAATTTGAGACATTTGGACTTTAATTTGGGACATTTGGACTTTATTGAAGTACTTAAACTTTATTCTCTACATTTGGACTTTAATTTGGGACAATTGGACTTTATTTTGGGACATTGAGACTTTATTTTGAGATATTTGGACTTTATTGCAGTATTTAAAATTTATTCTTTACATTTGGACTTTATTTTGGGACATTTGGACTTTATTGAAGTATTTAAACTGTATTTTGAGACATTTGGACTTTATTTAGGGGACATTTGGACTTTATTTTGAGACATTTGGACTTTATTTTGGGACATTTGGACTTTATTGAAGTAATTAAACTTTATTTTGAGACATTTGGACTTTATTTTGGGACATTTGGACTTTATTGAAGTAATTAAACTTTATTATCTACATTTAGACTTTATTTAGGGGACATTTGGACTTTATTGAAGTAATTAAACTTTATTTTGAGACATTTGGACTTTATTTTGAGACATTTGGACTTTATTGAAGTAATTAAACTTTATTATCTACATTTGGACTTTATTTAGGGGACATTTGGACTTTATTTTGAGACATTTGGACTTTATTGAAGTAATTAAACTTTATTATCTACATTTGGACTTTATTTTGGAGACATTAGGACTTTATTTAGGGGACATTTGGACTTTATTGAAGTAATTAAACTTTATTTTGAGACATTTGGACTTTATTTTGAGACATTTGGACTTTATTGAAGTAATTAAACTTTATTATCTACATTTGGACTTTATTTAGGGGACATTTGGACTTTATTTTGAGACATTTGGACTTTATTGAAGTAATTAAACTTTATTATCTACATTTGGACTTTATTTTGGAGACATTAGGACTTTATTTAGGGGACATTTGGACTTTATTGAAGTAATTAAACTTTATTTTGAGACATTTGGACTTTATTTTGAGACATTTGGACTTTATTGAAGTAATTAAACTTTATTATCTACATTTGGACTTTATTTAGGGGACATTTGGACTTTATTTTTTGACATTTGGACTTTATTGAAGTAATTAAACTTTATTATCTACATTGAGACTTTATTTTGAGATATTTGGACTTTATTGAAGTATTTAAAATTTATTCTCTACATTTGGACTTTATTTTGAGACATTTGGACTTTAATTTGGGACATTTGGACTTTATTGAAGTACTTAAACTTTATTCTCTACATTTGGACTTTATTTTGAGACATTTGGACTTTATTGAAGTATTTAAACTTTATTTTGAGACATTTGGACTTTATTTAGGGGACATTTGGACTTTATTTTGAGACATTTGGACTTTAATTTGGGACATTTGGACTTTATTGAAGTAATTAAACTTTATTATCTACATTTGGACTTTATTTTGGAGACATTTGGACTTTATTTAGGGGACATTTGGACTTTATTGAAGTATTTAAACTTTATTTTGAGACATTTGGACTTTATTTAGGGGACATTTGGACTTTATTTTGAGACATTTGGACTTTAATTTGGGACATTTGGACTTTATTGAAGTAATTAAACTTTATTATCTACATTTGGACTTTATTTTGGAGACATTTGGACTTTATTTAGGGGACATTTGGACTTTATTGAAGTATTTAAACTTTATTTTGAGACATTTGGACTTTATTTAGGGGACATTTGGACTTTATTTTGAGACATTTGGACTTTAATTTGGGACATTTGGACTTTATTGAAGTAATTAAACTTTATTATCTACATTTGGACTTTATTTTGGGACATTTGGACTTTAATTTGGGACATTTGGACTTTATTGAAGTATTTAAACTTTATTTTGAGACATTTGGACTTTATTTAGGGGACATTTGGACTTTATTTTGAGACATTTGGACTTTAATTTGGGACATTTGGACTTTATTGAAGTAATTAAACTTTATTATCTACATTTGGACTTTATTTTGGAGACATTTGGACTTTATTGAAGCTCTTAAACTTTATTCTCTACATTTGGAGTTTATTATGAGACATTTGGACTTTAATTTGAGACATTTGGACTTTAATTTGGGACATTTGGACTTTAATTTGAGACATTTGGACTTTAATTTGAGACATTTGGACTTTATTGAAGTAATTAAACTTTATTATCTACATTTGGACTTTATTTTGGGACATTTGGACTTTAATTTGGGACATTTGGACTTTATTGAAGTATTTAAACTTTATTTTGAGACATTTGGACTTTATTTAGGGGACATTTGGACTTTATTTTGAGACATTTGGACTTTAATTTGGGACATTTGGACTTTAATTTGAGACATTTGGACTTTAATTTGAGACATTTGGACTTTATTGAAGTAATTAAACTTTATTATCTACATTTGGACTTTATTTTGGAGACATTTGGACTTTATTGAAGCTCTTAAACTTTATTCTCTACATTTGGAGTTTATTATGAGACATTTGGACTTTAATTTGAGACATTTGGACTTTAATTTGGGACATTTGGACTTTAATTTGAGACATTTGGACTTTAATTTGAGACATTTGGACTTTATTGAAGTAATTAAACTTTATTATCTACATTTGGAGTTTATTATGAGACATTTGGACTTTATTTTGAGACATTTGGACTTTATTTAGGGGACATTTGGACTTTATTTTGAGACATTTGGACTTTAATTTGGGACATTTGGACTTTATTGAAGTAATTAAACTTTATTATCTACATTTGGACTTTATTTTGGAGACATTTGGACTTTATTTAGGGGACATTTGGACTTTATTGAAGTATTTAAACTTTATTTTGAGACATTTGGACTTTATTTAGGGGACATTTGGACTTTATTTTGAGACATTTGGACTTTAATTTGGGACATTTGGACTTTATTGAAGTAATTAAACTTTATTATCTACATTTGGACTTTATTTTGGGACATTTGGACTTTAATTTGGGACATTTGGACTTTATTGAAGTATTTAAACTTTATTTTGAGACATTTGGACTTTATTTAGGGGACATTTGGACTTTATTTTGAGACATTTGGACTTTAATTTGGGACATTTGGACTTTATTGAAGTAATTAAACTTTATTATCTACATTTGGACTTTATTTTGGAGACATTTGGACTTTATTGAAGTAATTAAACTTTATTCTCTACATTTGGAGTTTATTATGAGACATTTGGACTTTAATTTGAGACATTTGGACTTTAATTTGGGACATTTGGACTTTAATTTGAGACATTTGGACTTTAATTTGAGACATTTGGACTTTATTGAAGTAATTAAACTTTATTATCTACATTTGGAGTTTATTATGAGACATTTGGACTTTATTTTGAGACATTTGGACTTTATTTAGGGGACATTTGGACTCACCTGTGCTGATCTCCCTCTGGACTCCATCTCCCGGCATGCCCCGCGGCCCCTCCCCTCGCATACCTCCGCTGTGCGCTCACGCCGCTCTGAGGGGCTCCTTCAGCACAAAGTTTCCCCCACAGCAGCAGAGAGACGCACAGCTGAAAGTTTCTCCAGAGGAATGGGAAAGTTAGCGGGGAGCGTTTTCCTTCTTCACCCCACGACCCCCACACCAACCCGGGACTGGATCTAAGTACCCCGGGCCTGGATCTAAGGACCTACCGGCCGGATAAAGGACGCTTTTTGGGGATCTTTGCGCACTTCTTCTCGCTTCTGAAGAACTAAACTTAGAGGCTTTCCCTCCCGTGTGGACGGACACGATGCGTTCCTCCAGCCTGGCCGGGTTTTTCCTGCTGTTTCTGGGACTGGACGCTGGACACGGGGCCGACGCGCGGACGTGCCCGCCTCCCTGCGCCTGTTTCGGGGAGCTGGTGGACTGCAGCCGGCTTAGGAGAGGCCGGATGCCGGCCACCATCCCGGAGTGGACCGTTCAGCTGTGAGTCCCCCGGGAACGCGTTACTGTCATGGATTCTTGTTGTTCATCCTGGTTTTATGGTTTTATGGTCCCACTCCACACCACATCTAACAATCTGACACTTTAATTTGCTTTAATTTTAATGTGATTAACCTTGTAGCACCCACAGTTGCAGATATGCAACAAGCTTTTTATTTATTTACATTATATTTTCATTTTTATTTATATTACATTATTTGATTTTTTAAATTAACATACATTATTTATTTACATTATATTTTTATATATATATATATTTATATTTTTATTTACATTACATTATTTGATTTTTTTTTCAAATTTACATACATTATTTATTTACATTATATTTTTATTTATATTTTTTTTTACATTACATTATTTGATTTTTTTAAATTTACATACATTATTTACATTCATGTGTAATATTTTTTTACATTACATTTTATGTTAAAAATGGGTGGGAATAAACCAATATTTTTGGTTTATTGGCAGTTGCATATCTGCCACTGTGGGTGCTACAAGGTTAAAATGAGCCCTTACTTTACTATAAACCTGGTTCCTACAGATGTGCCTACAGATGTGAGCCAGCCTGTCAACGCTGAGGATATTTACTCTTTTGGTTGGTTTGCTCTGAGCAGCAACATGCTGTGTACATCAGGCCTTTAATAGATGTATTTATAGCTGTGAGTAAGAGATAAATTACAGGATTTAAATTCATTAATAAAACATTCAAACAGTAAAATTTAGTGAAAAAGATGAAAGCAGCATAAAAGCTAATGCTAACTTAGATTAGCTTCATATGGTTAACATCTGTTAGTTTATCACAGGTGCCCTCAAACACTGGTATTTATTATAAAAAAAACTTATTATTTCAACTTAATATTCCTTTAGAAGCTTGTAACTAACTTATTTAGAAACTTTAAAGACATTTTTCCTCCTAAATGAAGCATTTCTGCAGATTTTTTGTCAGATCAGCAGCACATTCAGTCACTTCTCAGTGTTTTCTGCTGCATGAACCAACTAAAAAGACACTTTTTCCAACTAAAAAGACATTTTTTCCTCCTAAATGAAGCATTTCTGCAGATTTTTTTCTGCTCTGTGGAGGTTAATGTCAGATCAGCAGCACATTGGGTCACTTCTGTGTTTTCTGCTGCATGATCAGGCTGGTTTTAATCCCACAAACAGCCAGTTTTGTTGTTATTTCAGCCTATCATCATCCTCATGGCTCAGTTCTCTGACCCCGAGGCCTTTAGAGCTGCTATAAATCAGATGGAGTCACATCTGTTGGTGACAGAGGCTGAAGTTTCTCTGTGTTTCTGCTTTATAAATGTATAATACGACCATTCTGACTGGGTTTGGACCTGCGTTAGGCCAGCGCTCTCCACTCGGCGCCTCCTGAAGCTGCTGCTGCTGAATCCAGTTTTTCTGCTGTGGAAACTTGGAGTTGCCAGAGAAAACAAACCCAGCCTGAGCCTCATAACCAGCGCCTGGTCGTCCAAAGAAAACGCAGAAAAAAAAGGAAAAAAGGAGGGCTCCAACTCACGGGGGGAAAATTCTTTTCACTCTGGCATGCTAATTTACGAGTGGCTCTGCAGCACATCTTAAAGCCCTTAAACCGCCCGAGCCTTTTGTTTTCCAGCACCCCGTTATTTCTGCTGAATTAGCAGCACCAGAGCCAGCAACGGTCCTGATTAAGGAGGAGTGTGGAGGATTAGTTCCCAGAGAGAAAGGGGAGGATGGATGGGGCAGGAGGGCAGCGTGGCTGAGCCGTGAAACAGGCTAAAGATCAGGCTTTAAAGGGATTTAATGATGAGTTTATCACAAGACAGCTCGTATTAACAGAGAAGTGCAGCACTGAGAGGGTTTGGCATCATGTTAATGTTCAATTACCCTTTTAAAAATAAGAACAATATGCACAACATGGTGGGAAAGGTGAGAAATTAAGTTTTAATCCAAGTCTTTATGGTGTAAGAACCACATTAGTTTGGACAGGTGACGTTATTACACCATGAAAACAATAAAAAAATAATAATTACTGTGTGTTAAACTTTATTCTCTACATTTGGACTTTATTTTGGGACATTTGGACTTTATTTTGGGACATTTGGACTTTATTTTGAGACAATTGGACTTTATTTTGGGACAATTGGACTTTATTTTGAGACAATTGGACTTTATTTTGAGACAATTGGACTTTATTTTGGGACAATTGGACTTTATTTTGAGACATTTGGACTTTATTTTGAGACAATTGGACTTTATTTTGAGACAATTGGACTTTATTTTGGGACAATTGGACTTTATTTTGAGACATTTGGACTTTATTTTGAGACATTTGGACTTTATTTTGGGACAATTGGACTTTATTTTGGGACAATTGGACTTTATTGAAGTATCTAAACTTTATTCTCTACATTTGGACTTTATTTTGAGACAATTGGACTTTATTTTGAGACATTTGGACTTTATTTTGGGACAATTGGACTTTATTTTGAGACATTTGGACTTTATTTTGGGACAATTGGACTTTATTGAAGGATCTAAACTTTATTCTCTACATTTGGACTTTATTTTGGGATAAATTACCCTTTTAAAAATAAGAACAATATGCACAACATGGTGGGAAAGGTGGGAAATTAAGTTTTAATCCAAATCTTTATGGTGAAAGAACCACATTAGTTTGGACAGGTGACGTTAGTACACCATGAAAACAATAAAAAAAGACATAAAATAATCCTGGAACTAATTACTGTGTGTTAAAATAAATTACAGGATTTAAATTCTAATTAATAAAACATTCAAACAGTAAAGTTTAGTGAAAAAGATGAAAGCAGCATAAAAGCTAATGCTAACTTAGATTAGCTTAATATGGTTAATATCTGTTAGTTTATCACAGGTGCCCTCAAACACTGGTATTTATTATAAAAACAACTTATTATTTCAACTTAATATTCCTTTAGAAGCTTTTAACTAACTTATTTACAAACTAAAAAGACATTTTTTCCTCCCAAATGAAGCATTTTTGCAGATTTCTGTGCAACTTTCTGCTCTAATGTCAGATCAGCAGTCACTTCTCTGTGTTTTCTGCTGCATGAACCAACTAAAAATACATTTTTTCCTCCTAAAAACACACTTTTTCCTCCTAAATGAAGCATTTCTGCAGATTTCTGCTCTAACGTCAGATCAGCAGTCACCTCTCTGTGTTTTCTGCTGCATGAACCAACTAAAAATACATTTTTTCCAACTAAAAATACACTTTTTCCTCCTAAATGAAGCATTTTTGCAGATTTCTGTGCAGCTTTCTGCTCTAACGTCAGATCAGCAGCACCTCTCTGTTTTCTGCTGCCTGTTCCAGGCTTCTCGGTGTTTTCTGCTGCCTGTTCCAGGCTTCTCGGTGCTTTCTGCTGCCTGTTCCAGGCTTCTCGGGTTATCTCGCCCCACTCAGAGCCTGCTTTGTGAGGGAAATGGAAGTGTAGGGGCTCCTTAGAGTTTATCTGGTGCGTATGATAGGACACCTTTCCCAGCAACAACAGCCCATCGCTGCGAGCTCGGACAGAAAGGAGGAGGAAGGAAGGTGGTGGGGGGGCGGCTCAAGCCGAGCAAGTTAAACTCTGGTTGAGGGGCTGGAGAAACTTTCCACTGCAGAAGAAAAACAGGCTGAGAGCGTTCAGCAGGGTGTTTCAGGCTGTGAATACATTAGCAGCCGTTTGGGTCGGCCCCCTCCTCCCAGATCTCCGTGATGGATTCCAGATGCGGGAGGTAAGAGAAAGGAGGAGGGAGGTGTAAAAAAGAAAAGAAAAGTGTCTGGCACCACAATAACTGCAGAGCTTTGTGGCTCCGCTGCCAGCGCTGCCGGACCTCTGTAGCTGCTGACGGGCCCAAAGCTCAGACAGAACCAGAACAATCAGCCGTACTCTGAGACAGGCCGTGAGGAGGTTCTGAAACAGGCCGTGAGGATGTTCTGAAACAGGCCGTGAGGATGTTCTGAAACAGGCCGTGAGAAGGTTCTGAAACAGGCCGTGAGGAGGTTCTGAAACAGGCCGTGAGGAGGTTCTGAAACAGGCCGTGAGGAGGTTCTGAAACAGGCCGTGAGGAGGATCTGAAACAGGCCGTGAGGAGGTTCTGAAACAGGCCGTGAGGAGGATCTGAAACAGGCCGTGAGAAGGTTCTGAGACAGGCCGTGAGGAGGTTCTGAGACAGGCCGTGAGGAGGATCTGAGACAGGCCGTGAGGAGGTTCTGAAACAGGCCGTGAGGATGTTCTGAGACAGGCCGTGAGGAGGTTCTGAGACAGGCCGTGAGGAGGTTCTGAGACAGGCCGTGAGGAGGATCTGAGACAGGCCGTGAGGAGGTTCTGAGACAGGCCGTGAGGAGGTTCTGAAACAGGCCGTGAGAAGGTTCTGAAACAGGCCGTGAGGAGGTTCTGAAACAGGCCGTGAGGAGGTTCTGAAACAGGCCGTGAGGAGGATCTGAGACAGGCCGTGAGGAGGTTCTGAAACAGGCCGTGAGGAGGATCTGAGACAGGCCGTGAGGAGGTTCTGAGACAGGCCGTGAGGAGGATCTGAGACAGGCCGTGAGGAGGTTCTGAAACAGGCCGTGAGGAGGATCTGAGACAGGCCGTGAGGAGGTTCTGAGACAGGCCGTGAGGAGGATCTGAAACAGGCCGTGAGGAGGTTCTGAAACAGGCCGTGAGGATGTTCTGAAACAGGCCGTGAGGAGGTTCTGAAACAGGCCGTGAGGAGGTTCTGGAGCTCCAGAAGGGTCCAAAGCTTCAGAGCATCTCTGCTGGTCCGAGGTTTCTGAGGTTTCTCACACCAACAATTATCAATGCAAATACGAGCTCTGATGCAGCTCTGGTTGGCAGATTTATTAGCACTGAAGTCAGAACTGGAATGGGACCGAGTCGGGTCCAGACACCAGAACTTCTCAGCAGGTTTTTAGTTTCCATTCAGTCAGGAGAAAAAGATCTATCTCCTGAATAACTCCAGAATAACTCCTGAAGTTCTCCGGCCTGGTTGGAGCTGCTTCAGCTTCTCCTCTGTGACAGAGGAGGAGGGATGAAAAGCCTTTGACCCGTTTCAGGGGGGAGGAGGTTAGTTTGGGACCTCAGATCAGCTCGATCTGACGCAGGCTTTAGGCTCATTCCCACCGTAGGAACCTTCTGCAGTTCCTAGAACCTCGCACATACAGGAACTAGGGACCACAGCCCTCAGGAACTAGTGACCACGGCCCTCTGGAACTAGGGACCATCGCCCTCTGGAACTAGGGACCATCGCCCTCAGGAACTAGTGACCACGGCCCTCTGGAACTAGGGACCATCGCCCTCTGGAACTAGGGACCATCGCCCTCTGGAACTAGGGACCACGGCCCTCTGGAACTAGGGACCATCGCCCTCAGGAACTAGTGACCACGGCCCTCTGGAACTAGGGACCATCGCCCTCTGGAACTAGGGACCATCGCCCTCTGGAACTAGGGACCACGGCCCTCAGGAACTAGGGACCATCGCCCTCTGGAACTAGGGACCATCGCCCTCTGGAACTAGGGACCATCGCCCTCAGGAACTAGTGACCACAGCCCTCAGGAACTAGGGACCACGGCCCTCTGGAACTAGGGACCATCGCCCTCTGGAACTAGGGACCATCGCCCTCAGGAACTAGGGACCAGGGCCCTCTGGAACTAGGGACCATTGCCCTCAGGAACTAGGGACCATTTTCCTCAGGATCTAGGGACCACGGCCCTCAGGAACTAGGGACCACAGCCCTCAGGAACTAGGGATCATTGCCGTCAGGAACTAGGGACCATTTTCCTCAGGATCTAGGGACCACGGCCCTCAGGAACTAGGGACCACGGCCCTCAGGAACCAGGGACCACGGCCCTCAGGAACTAGGGACCATTGCCCTCAGGAACCAGGGACCATCGCCCTCAGGAACTATCGCCCTCAGGAACCAGGGACCACGGCCCTCAAGAACCAGGGACCACGGCCTTCAGGAACCAGGGACCACGGCCCTCAAGAACCAGGGACCACGGCCTTCAGGAACCAGGGACCATCGCCTACAGGAACTATCGCCCTCAGGAACCAGGGACCACGGCCCTCAAGAACCAGGGACCACGGCCTTCAGGAACTCGGGACCATCGCCCTCAGGAACCAGGGACCATCGCCCTCAGGAACTAGGGACCACGGCCCTCAAGAACCAGGGACCACGGCCTTCAGGAACTCGGGACCATCGCCCTCAGGAACCATCGCCCTCAGGAACTATCGCCCTCAGGAACCAGGGACCATCGCCCTCAGGAACTAGGGACCATTGCCCTCAGGAACTAGGGACCATCGCCCTCAGGAACTAGGGACCATGGCCCTCAGGAACTAGGGACCATTGCCCTCAGGAACTAGGGACCATCGCCCTCAGGAACTAGGGACCATGGCCTTTAGGAAGTAGGGACCACCTCCACGCTCTCCATGTTAGCTTCTTGGTGGTGTTTTCTTTTACCGGGTTTTGTTCTGTTTTGTTGTTGAATGTGGCGCTAAAGTAACACGTCGCTGTGGCAGACGGCTGCGTCGCATCAGTCCCTATCAGGTCCGACTCATGTGGGAATGCAGACTGAAACAGTTCCCCTGGGGGAGGGCAGTTATCAGAACTGGGGTTATTAGATATTAGAACTGAATCCTTCTGTTTCAGGTCATCCGCACAGATTCCGGCTGCCTTTAACACGCTGTAAATAACACTTGTTGTTGGTGTATAAATAGATTTATTTCCTCTCCTCCACAGAGACCTGAGCCACAACAAGTTGCCGGCACTCGACTTCTCTCTGATCTCCAGACTGCAGCATCTCAGTGAACTGTAAGTGTGCTCGTTCTTCTTCTTCTTCTGCTCCGGTGAACCTTCTTCTTCTCTGGAATCGAATCATTCTTCCTCTGCTTCTGTTTTCTCACCAACTAAAGGAAGCTGAACCACAACGAACTGGAGGAGATACCGGACCTGGGTCCCTGTGCTTCAAACATCACCATGCTCATCCTGTAAGTAACGCCTGGGCTGGGGGGTAAAGTCATGGCCGTCAATGGGGTATGGCAGCTGCCACACCTGGGCTACAGGGGGAAATGGAAATGTAATTTTTCTTTTTCTTTTTTTTTTTTAAATGAATTTATGGAATTACTCTGTGTCAATTTGTATTGATTATTCTATTATTTAATACATATAAATAAACTACAAATGAAATTCTGAACAACACAATCAATGTATCTAAGTATCATCTTCCCTTTTGAAATGTGGTATCCCCCCCCCCCCCACACACACACACGAGATGACGGAGCCTGGAGGTCAAAGCTGATGTTATTAGCGGGATTTGTTGTTTGCTAATTAATGTAAAATATGAAAAGGAAACAGAAAACTTTAGATTTCTTTATCACCAAAACAAAGGGTCCAATGTTGCCCCAGCGGCGGAGGAAGGAGGACCAGGGAGTGAAGGCGGGATTCAGGCTGTTAACGCTAATGCTAATGCTAATGCTAACAGGGTCCATTGTTATGTTAGTTGCTATGTGAGTGAGACTGCATTTGCACACAGATAAGCTACATAGCAGACTTTTGTGGTGATTATTGTATATTTATTGATTGATACTTTAGTCATGTGACTACAGTAACCTCGCCGTACCTTAGCTTTGGCTGGTTAAAGTGCCCCCCCATCCCTGAGTTTCCTCCTGTGTGACTGAGCTGGTTCCCAGACATGGCAGTGTTCGAACACAAATGTCATCCGCAGGGATGGAAACATTTGGTTTGGAGGCTTTTCCTGCCGTTGGTGTATTTTTAATCTGGTGACGTGATGCTGGAAATCCGTCATGTTGAAATGACATTTTCTCCCCTTTTTCTCCTTTAAATGGCAGAAATGGGTGCATTCTGTAGGACTTGGGGTGGACTCGTGCTCAGTCTGGGCACAGTGCAGCTTTTCTTAGTCTAACGTCTTCGTCTATCACCTTAAAAATCGATTTAAGTCTCGGGTTCAAAGAGCAGTCCTTCCATATTCCCTTCAGTGTGCTTCGGCAATGTGTTCTTTCAGAGGAAAAGTCAGAAATGAGCGTGTTGAAACCTCAACAATTTCGTCCGTTCTCTGTGGCATTTCTCTGTGAAACTGCCCACAGTGGATTTACTGTGGAAGAATGTGCCCGACTCCCCGGCTTGATGAGGCGTATTCCTCATCAAGCCCGAGCACGACGGCCTGCAGCCGCCGCAGGCCACACAGCGTCAGCCAGTCAATCAGCAGTTTGTTTGCAGCTCTGGAGCAACAGTGTCCCCTCCAGCTATGAGATTTCACTCTTTTTTTTATTCAACAAAAGCCCTTCTTCCCCTCAGATGACGCGTTTACAAGCACATTTTCAAGTTGGAGGCTGTGTTATTTGGCCTGTGCCGTCTCATTGGGGTCACAACTGGAAAAAAAATCAAAGTCTTACCAAATATATTTGTCTCATTTCTAGTCAAAATATCTCATTACACTTAATATCAGACACAACTGCCTAACAAGCACCATTTCAGCCAGATATAGGGACTTGTTTTAATACAATACATCTGGAATATCTTGTTAAATGAAAAAGTCTTGAAAACAAATTGTTTTGAGTCACATATCATATGAAACAAGCTTTTTTTTTTTACATTTGAAGAGATTTTTAAGCTAATTTCAAGATCACTTTTAACTCAAAAGTCCTAAATATCACATTTTATTTCAAGAAATCTTGACAAGCCGATTTTCACTAGTTCCATTGGCAGATTTATTTGCTTATTTCAAGCAAAAACGTCTTTTATTTGTTGTTTTTTTACTTATTTTTGGAGGGGCATTTTTTCCAGTGCATAGAGGCTCGAGATGTACAATTCAAAGTAATAAAAGCTCTTCATCGTCGTGCTTTTTGTCCCGTAACTCTGGAATAAAGCGCAGAATTCCAACTTATTCACCAGCTACATTTTCCTATGAGATTCGAGTATATTAAGTGTGGTTTGTGCTGATAAAGTTCATGCTAGCTTGCCAAGCTCCAGATATACGACACCTTTTGAATCTTTAATATCCCACATAACTCTTATAGGTTGAATTATTAATCCAAGGGGTTGGCATCGGTGCTAATTTATGTTTGCTATCTAACGTCCCAGTTTTAGCTTGCCAGGATTTCCAAGTAGATCTGTGTTTTTGAGGAATATTTCCAGTAAAAGGAACATAACACTTTTAAAAGATCTGACTGGAGCCTTTGTTTCATCGCAGTGACTGTGACCAGAACAAAACCGCCATCATTTCAGAAATGTCCGTCTAAAATTTTAAGATTTACCTTTTAATACTATACCAAGCAAGGCTGCAGCAGAAAACTACAAAATATTCTCTATTTTTATGTGCACTTGAGGTTTTACAGTCCATTTAAATCACCATTTTTGCCAGAGGTTCCTAACTTTAGTGAGACGAACCACAAGTAAGTAAATGGCAGCCATGATAAGAGCTGGTTAAATACTCAAAATGTTAAGGAAATTAGCTTCATTCTTACTTTATTGTCTTATTATTTACTCCATTCCCTACAGAAGGAAATTAAATAATCCAAACAGGCCATTGGGCTGCACCCTTCAGTTATTTTTATACAGTCGTACTAACTTGTGATTGTGAGCAACTGTTTTGAATTAGCTAGATTCGTTAGCTATTCTCTTAGCGATACGGTTACGGTCGTCTTCTTCTTTAAGTCCATAAGAATCTGTCTTAAAGTTTCAGTGGCAATAGTACTCAGAGAAAAACATAAAAAGGGCACAGAAGCAAGAAATAACAGTTTAAACCTTTAACTCCAGTTTAAACAAGAGTTTTAGCTATCAAAGCTAATAGCCTCATGCTAGTAAGCTAGTGAGCATCGAGCTAATCCTCTGAAAATGGGAAATGTCACCCAAAAATGTTAGATTAATGAATTTCACAAGAATTTAATGATTTTAGTGACATAAAAACTGACTATTTCCTTTTAAAAAACAAAAAAATTTTGTATTAAAAATACTGAAAAAGGTTATCAGCTAGTTTAGGTTTAAAATATCAGTATTATTAGTTAAACTGTTGTCAGTTTGTAAAGCCAGTAATGTAATATAGTTAATCTAAGAAAGAAAGTCATGCATATACGAGGAAAAAGGATGAAAAAAAAGCTGAAATCCACACATAGTACCTTTGTTGGCTGCTACCTTCTCTCCTCAGACTAAGCAGTGCAGTGTGATTTTACTTTTTTTTCTTCCAGTGGAACATTTTTCCAGAATCTCTCCCTCCTTCAGTTTCTCCGAGCTGGGAGGGTTGCAAAGAAAAAAAGACCTCAGGGTATCAAATACCACTTATTCAAACAGCCAGTCAGACATAGCGGCAGCTCTCGCCGACTTCTTTGACCTCGCAGCTCAGAGTAAAAACAAGCGCCAATAACCCTGCAGCTGGTAGTAATTGAGTCATGATCATCTTAATTAATTGAACAATTTCCTTGGAATTTATGGATGGGGTAAACCCCACCGCCTCTAAATCCCTCTGCCTGTGTTCAAGGAGGGTTCAACAAATGACCATAGAGATCCCAGGTTTGATTAGGTATACAAGGAGGTAAACCTCATGGTATTGTTGTGGAAACAGGAACCATGTTGAAGATGAGAATTACAAACCAAAACAAGAGCGATTATGGTAATCTTCCATGACATTTACATCTTAAATGTGCCTGAGATAAGAAGTCGAGAAGGGCTGCTGCGAATGGAATCTATTTATTCTCCATCCATTTAGCTCCGTCCAGTTTGCTCCATCCATCCAGTTAGCTCCACCCAGTTAGCTCCACCCAGTTAGATCCATCCATCCATTTAGCTCCACCCATTTAGATCCATCCATCCAGTTAGCTCCATCCATCCAGTTAGCTCCATCCACCCAGTTAGCTCCATCCATCCAGTTAGCTCCATCCATCCAGTTAGCTCCATCCATCCAGTTTGCTCCATCCATCCAGTTAGCTCCACCCAGTTAGCTCCATCCAGTTAGCTCCACCCAGTTTGCTCCACCCAGTTTGCTCCACCCAGTTAGCTCCACCCAGTTAGCTCCATCCAGTTAGCTCCATCCATCCAGTTTGCTCCATCCATCCAGTTTGCTCCATCCATCCAGTTAGCTCCACCCAGTTAGCTCCATCCAGTTTGCTCCATCCAGTTTGCTCCACCCAGTTTGCTCCACCCAGTTAGCTCCACCCAGTTAGCTCCACCCAGTTAGCTCCATCCAGTTAGCTCCATCCAGTTAGCTCCACCCAGTTAGCTCCATCCATCCAGTTAGCTCCATCCAGTTAGCTCCACCCAGTTAGCTCCATCCAGTTAGCTCCACCCAGTTAGCTCCATCCAGTTAGCTCCATCCAGGCCAGCAGATGTGTTAAGGCGATGAGCCACTTGAGTGAAACATGTGAAGAGTTTAATATGGCGTCTCGGTGCTGGTTTTCATTACAGGCGCCACGGCTGAGAGCGAGTCAGTTCTCAGATTGCATCTGAAACTCTGTTCTCCTTCCAATAGGAAATACCACACAGGCACACAAACGCTCTGACACGACACCAACGAGACAGCTTTTAGAAAAAAAACAATTTTCCATGTGAAGGGCCTCTTCTAGTCAAATATTATTTGCTGGTTCGTGGTGTAGCGCTCAAAACACACGTTAACATTTCTGTAAGTAAAAAGAGCATTTCAGGGTGTGATGGCGGCTGAGCGCTGGCAGGTGGGAGCCTGGTGATCATGTGACAGGCCCGTGAGTGGAAGGTGGTAACAGGAAAGAACCTTTGACTCAGGCGTAGGGATGAAATTGATCAGATTTTTACGATTCCAATTCCATTTCCGATTCTGCTTAACGATTCGGTTCTTTGTCGGTTCCCTTATCGATTCTCATTTGGAGAAAAAGGACAACAAACCGGTCGATTAGCATCAACTTTGTTTAGTTTAGAAGTAACACGAGTCGTGACCTCACAAACCCAACAACGGTGAGCTCCACATTGGTCTATCCTGGCCTGGGTAATTTAACTCTTCCTGCTCTGGTGAAAGGAGAAGCTGGAGGTAGAGGTGAACTGGGGGTAGTACCACCAGCCTCTGGCTCTGAGCCAGTCAGGCTCTGTCTCTCATGATTTCATCTAAATGTAATGCCTGAGAAGGCATTCATTTAACCTTAACCGTTACTAACAGCAGCTTTTACAATCAGGCAAATGGAGCTAACATGATAGGCAGTGTTTGTTAGTTAGTTACCTGCAGTGTTAGCCGAGGACATGCTAACGTTGCTAACGTTGCTGGGTTCAGATTCACCAACGTTAGTCCGGAGCGGATCGAAAACGCGACATTCATTCATAGTTATTGCATGTTGGTAGTATTTCCTCCCTTTGGTGAAATATTCACTTTGCAAGTTGCCCTGTTGTCGTCTTTTTTAGGGATGTGGAACCAAACTTTCCATCGTTTGTACCGCTTGGGACGTCATTCGCGCCCACTGGAATCGATAAGGGAATCGTTTGCAAAATCGCCAAATAACCGATTCCAAGGAATGGAAACACTGGGAACCGGTTCTCAACAAGAACCGGTTTTCCATTCCCATCCTTAGATCTGAACCAGGCCTCGGGCTGCAGTCCACTTCCACCAACAGCAGGCGAGCCCTGCAGCCACGCTCGTAACGGCTCCATAATCACATCAAATTGGATGAACAAATTTTGAAGTGTGCGCAATTAAAGTGCACAATGCTGCGTCTGTGTGTGGAGACGAGTCGCTGAGTGGCGGCGCAGATGTTCCTGCAGCTGTCTGAGGATGCAGTGTCAAAGTTTACTCATTAGGTTAGCATAAACTGAGGGAGATGTTTCCTTTGGAGAAGATAAGGTTATTGGAGGAATTATCTGGAGACACCCGAGTGTCTGTCTGGCCGTGAAGTGGTCGGCGAGCCTCTTCGGTCCGTCCGAACCTCCTCGGCTTTCTCCTTGAGAGAAACTGGAAATACCGGTTCTGTCTCAGCGGGCGGCCCTCCTTCCCTCAGCGAGCAGTCAGGAGAACATGAAAACTGAGATACAGGTGGTGTGCGGCGCTTTTGTTTGAGAGCTGAGGGCTGTGGTGCATGCAGAGCTCTCTGCAGAGCTCCGAACAAAAGGCCCGCTGTGCTGCTTTTATTGCTCAGATCGAGCTAATGCGTTTCACTATGGCCCCCGGTACTGAAGTTACACCCCACCACCATACTTCTTTACCTCTCTGAGTATTCCCGGCATTTCAGAACAAGGATATTACAAAGAGTAGAAGCCTCCGCCAGCGATGCACAGCGAGGTGCACCACCCGGCTCCCCAAACCTCCCACAAGCCTTTGCTCTTTGTTCGTCTCAGGCCAACAAAGAAGCTGGTTTTCAGAAAAAGTATGTTCAGATAGAGCTCACCTGTTTGGAAGAAGACTCGTTCTGGTCCCAGATAAACTGTAGAAGAACTCTCTGTTTTCCTCTTGTGGATGTCCACCGTGGTTTTTGTTGTCTTTTTATCCTCCAGGTTCTTCTTCTACTGAATTATAACCAAACAAAAGTCAGCAGAAAGCTCTTAGAACAAATTCTGGCTCTGAAAGGATCGGATTATTGGCTAAATCACAATCAGACTGAGTTATTAAGTGCATGTAGACACCTTAATCTGACTAAGAATTGGATCGGATCGGATTATTGGCTAAATTCCAATCAGACTGAGTTATTAAGTGCATGTAGACACCGTAATCTGACTAAGAACTGGATCGGATGGGATTCAGACCCCGAGATAACTGGGTTAAAGTCACTCTAAACCTGCTTGTAGACGCTGAAGCACGTGGTGAATCAGACTTTGCGTTCTGCGCATGCTCCAGATGTTTTCCCGGGGTCGTGACCCGGAAGTCAAAGGAGACGATATTCCTGTTGTTGTCGCCGTCAGAAAGAAACAAACAACGCGATGGAGAATGCTCCGTTGGGCATCGAGTTTGTGCAACAAGCAGCTCATCACAGAGCAAATGTAGAGGGACGTAGCTTCATCTGGCTCTGCGTTCTCCATCTTTCTCCAATGCCTGAGTTTGTTGTTGTTGTTGGTGGTGAAGAGGTCAACAGGAAGTGGCTCTATTAGCAACAGCTGGAATGGGTACAGCGCCACCTATCATACCGGGGTATGACACGCTTTGTGCCTCTGATCCCATTCATTCACCGCCAGATATCCAAGGAGAATTACCCTTAATAACTCAGTCTGACTGTAATTTAGCCAATAATCTGATCCTTTCAGGGCCACGTGACCCCACTGAGTGATTGTAAAGAGTAAGACCTAATTTCACACCTTTAATTTAGCTCCAACAGTTAAACACAAACCGTAAAAACATCCTGATATAATCTCACTTTAAGCACGAGTCTCCTGCATGTTCAGTGTTCGGTGTGAGAAACCATCGTTGGTCTGCGAGGTGTAGCCGGAGGAAGCAGCGTAACCATCGCACTGAATCCTGGAAAACGAGGAGTGTAGTCTGGTGCTTTGGAGGTAACCCCCCCCCCCTCCGATCCACTCTCTCTGCTGCACAAAGAGGGCACTGTACAGGCTCTGTTTATAACTAAGCAGTCCCTGCTCTGCAATTTAGGAGGCGTGCAGCTCAGGAAATTGCTGGCCTCTGCCGAGGCATGCTTTCACTGAGGGAATGGTATTCATCAGCCAAGTAATTGGCGGGTTACTTTTTTTTAAATACCTTGTTGGTAATTACCTTCTAAACAGAATAACACATCGGTAAACCTGCAGGTTGTTTGGTGCGAGGAGCGGCGGCGTTAATCATATCGAACAATTTGTCGGCTTTTATGAAATCTGCATGCGGGGAGCGTTCCGTGTTGGGTGGTAAGCTGCAGCTTTGCAGGCGCAGGAGAGTTTGTCATTTCTGCGCACCGCAGCCCAATTTAGGGACTTGGCTGTTTGCGTATCTGGGAACATGAAACTGTCGTGCACCGCCAGTCAAACAGCCCGTGTTTTTGTAATTTATTGGAGCAATGGTTGTCTGTGTTTTCAGAGCAAACAACAGGATCTCCAGGATCTCGGAGGAGCAGCTCAGGCCCTTTCTGGCCCTGGAGACGCTCGACTTGAGCAACAACAACATCGTGGAGCTGAGGGCGAGCTCCTTCCCGGCGCTGCCACTCAGGAACATGTGAGTCTTCTTCACTCGGAGGCAAAAGGACGAGGCCGTGTTGTTCGGTGTTAAGCAAACTCTTCCCTCAGGTTCCTGAACAACAACCGGATCTCGTCTCTGGAGAGCGGCTGCTTCACCAACCTGTCCGGCACGCTGCAGGTCCTCCGGCTCCACCGTAACCGCCTCTCCTCCATCCCCGCCAAGATCTTCCAGCTGCCCAACCTGCAGCATCTGTAAGCGCCTCGCACTCACACTTTAGAGCTCTGCGACGCGCCCGCCGTCCTTCCGTTCCGCCGCCTGACGACAGGTTTGCTGCGTGTGTTTCAGGGAGCTGAGCAGGAACCGCGTCCGGCGGGTGGAGGGCCTGACCTTCCACGGGCTGCACGCCCTGCGCTCCCTGAGGATGCAGCGCAACGGCCTGAGCCGCCTGATGGACGGAGCCTTCTGGGGCCTCAGCAACATGGAAGTCCTGTACGCCAAGCCCCACACACCACGCACACATCACATCACATCACATTAGGGTCATTCTGCAGACGCTTTTATCCAAAGCCACTTACAACTAGGGATGGGAATGAAAATCCGGTTCTTGTAGAGAACCGGTTCCCAGTGTTTCAATTCCTTGGAATCGTTTGGCGATTTTGCAAACGATTCCCTTATCGATTCCAGTGGGTGCGAATGACGTCACCACGCAGCGTTGCGTGGCGAGTCCGGCGCAGCCAGCAGCCAACAGTAAACATGGCGCCCAAGCGGTACAAACGCTCGAAAGTTTGGTTCCACATCCCTAAAAAAGACGACAACAGGGCAACTTGCAAAGTGAATATTTCACCAAAGGGAGGAAATACTACCAACATGCAATAACTATGAATGAATGTCGCGTTTTCCATCTGCTCCGGACTAACGTTGGTGAACCTGAACCCAGCAACGTTAGCAACGTTAGCATGTGGACATTTGAATTCATTTTGTAACTGTAAACTTTAAAAAATGCCTCTTTTTGTCTCAGTGGAAATAAATGTCAGCAGCTGGACTGACTGACACTGATGTGCATCGTTTATGGGAACGACATTCATTCTAGAAGTGTACGATTCAACTTGTTTGTTTTTTTAAGGAGGAAGAAAATTGCAATTACTGATTATATCGAATCGCAATTATCAAGAATCGTGATACAAATCGAATCGTGACCAAAGCATATCGTCCCAGCCCTTACAATCAGTGTGTTCCACATCGGTAGGCAAAAGAACTTCAGCTCACAAGAAATCAGAAGTGCATTTCCTTCCAAAACCAAACAGCTAAGAGCAGAGTAAGTGCAGTAAGTTAGGTACCGAGACAAATGGGAAAAAGACAATTTAGGAAACAAATCAGTGCGTAAGGAGCTGGTGTGAAACAGACGAAGCAGGCGATGTCCTCAGAGGGCGGAGCTGGGTAGTGTTTCCTGCAGAGATGGTTTGCAGCCTGCGGCCAAAGATGGGCAGCGACTCAGCTGTCCTGACATCAGTTTAGAGTCAGAGACTTCTTTTCCTGCTGACGTGATGAAAGGTAGAGTTAAAGCGTTGCCGTGCTGCTGTGCTCCGCAGGCAGCTGGACTACAACAACCTGACGGAGGTGAGTAAGGGCTGGCTGTACGGCCTGCTGACGCTGCAGCAGCTCCACCTCGGACACAACGCCATCAGCAGGATCCAGCCCGACGCCTGGGAGTTCTGCCAGAAGCTCAGCGAGCTGTGAGTGCCCCCCCGCCTCCCTTTCCTTTCACCCTCTGAACTCCCAACACTTCTCCCCGCTGGCCTCTCCTCCTCTCTGGCACCGCCGCCTGCCCTTCCTCACACTCTGGCTCCTCCCGCCGCCGATCTGGACAAAGCGCCGTCTCTCATGCGCTGCCAGCATCGGGAGCGCTGCCAACTATCACACCCCCCCTTCGCCTCTTTTCTGCCGGCTCAAAGGGTGGCAACACTTGTTTTTTAGGATTCAAACTTCCATTGTTGGTGGCACTTTTTTCCGTGCGAGCTTGTCCCAGACTCCGGCCGCTCGGCCCGTGTTCCTGGAAGCCGGTCGGGTTTCCTTTGTTGTGGCTGCTGTGGTCGGCTCGGTGTTTTTCACAGATTGTTGTTGTTGGTTTCTTCTTTTCCTCTCCCTCTCCTCTGATCTCTCTCTCCTACCTCCATCGCTCTTATCACACCAACCTGAGAGTAAACAAGCTGCCTGTGGGCTGTGAATGCGTCCAACAATCTGATTTTCTTCTCATCTGAGTTTACTTTAAGGCCAGACACGCCAGGTGAATAGGGTAACATTTTAAAATAATAGATGTCACCATGAAACTTCCTCAGTTGATTACTTATACAAGTATGAAAAAAAATGTATTACAAGTTTTAGAAATGTGTATGTTTAATTATGCAAATGAGGCATTATGTCATTAAATATGCGCACATTTGCATATATTTCCGGAAGCTAGATCTGAACATGTGATAAAGCCAGGTGCAAAATTCTTTTTTCATTTTGTTTACACACAAAATGAAAAGAAAATTACAGAGGGATTTCAGGATATCTGCTTTCATTTCCTAGGAAATCAAAATATACTGTCCATAGCCTAAAAAACATCGATTTTCGCCATATTTTTTATTATAATGTCTCATAAATCAGGCCAGGAATGATTTATCAACAAATCCTTCAATAAATATCTTCAGAATACTGCTAAGTGTATAACTGGAAAGTTTGGTGTTAGTAGGTGCTCCATAGGCTGAGATATTGATACTGGAAAAATACAAAAAACTGATTTTGAGAAAACGGCATTTAAAGATTTAAACAGGGGAATTCATTTTGGTAAATTTGGGCGAAACGTACTGCCGCGATTAAACAAAATGTGATGAAATAAACATTTTAATTTATGTTTTGAAATAACACATATTGAAGTAGAGTAGACTGGCCCAAAATCTAAAAATTGACCACTGCATGAAATCGCTGTTTTTGCCGGCCGTGTCTCGCCTTAAATGAAAAAAGAAAACTACTCCGAGTTTCTGGTTTCAAAATTCCCTTTTCTCTTCTTTTTTGTTGATAACTCCTGTCAAACAACAGGCTTTATTCATCGTATAGATGTTTAAATGTGGTGATTATGGGCGTTGGATATTTACATACATGCTCTTTGCTCTGCAGAAACCTGTCGTCCAATCATCTGGCCAGGCTGGAGGAGTCCAGCTTCGTTGGCCTCAGCCTGCTGGACGAGCTCCACGTCGGAAACAACCGCGTCAGCTTCATCGCGGACGGAGCTTTCCGCGGCCTGTCCAACCTGCAGATGCTGTAAGGCGGCTTTTCAACCTTCACTCCCGTTATTAGTGATCGTTTTTAAGGCTTTTATAACTGACATTTAGAAGGAACTGAATCCAACCTGTGTGCGTATTAAGGAGTTAAAGCTTTGTGCTTTGGGTAGGGCGAGTTAACGCGTTATTATTTAACGCCGATAAATATTTTATCGCACATTAACGCAGGTTTTATTATTTATTTTATTATTGTAAAAATCTGTCGCTCACAGGCTTTTATTCTGTAAAAGTCTGCTGCTCACAGGCTTTTATTTTGTAAAAGTCTGCTGCTCACAGGCTTTTATTTTGTAAAAGTCTGCTGCTCACAGGCTTTTATTTTGTAAAAGTCTGTTGCTCACTGTTGCTCACAGGCTTTTATTTTGTAAAAGTCTGTTGCTCACTGTTGCTCACAGGCTTTTATTTTGTAAAAGTCTGTTGCTCACAGGCTTTTATTCTGTAAAAGTCTGTCGCTCACAGGCTTTTATTTTGTAAAAGTCTGTTGCTCACAGGCTTTTATTTTGTAAAAGTCTGTCGCTCACAGGCTTTTATTCTGTAAAAGTCTGTTGCTCACAGGCTTTTATTTTGTTAAAGTCTGTTGCTCACAGGCTTTTATTTTGTTAAAGTCTGTTGCTCACAGGCTTTTATTTTGTTAAAGTCTGTTGCTCACAGGCTTTTATTCTGTAAAAGTCTGTTGCTCACAGGCTTTTATTTTGTTAAAGTCTGTTGCTCACAGGCTTTTATTCTGTAAAAGTCTGTTGCTCACAGGCTTTTATTCTGTAAAAGTCTGTTGCTCACAGGCTTTTATTTTGTTAAAGTCTGTTGCTCACAGGCTTTTATTCTGTAAAAGTCTGTTGCTCACAGGCTTTTATTTTGTAAAAGTCTGTCGCTCACAGGCTTTTATTTAGTAAAAGTCTGTTGCTCACAGGCTTTTATTTTGTAAAAGTCTGCTGCTCACAGGCTTTTATTTTGTAAAAGTCTGTCGCTCACAGGCTTTTATTTTGTAAAAGTCTGCTGCTCACAGGCTTTTATTTTGTAAAAGTCTGTTGCTCACAGGCTTTTATTTTGTAAAAGTCTGTTGCTCACAGGCTTTTATTTTGTAAAAGTCTGCTGCTGTCTGCTGTGGAACAGGAAAAGAAAGTAATCGGCGGATCCACCAAACATGGAGAAGGGTACGGAACTTTTACTCGGCCATTTTCATGTTAAAGTTCTTCCAGACGGCGGAGTCGACAGAACCAAAGTCATCTGTAAACACTGCCAAGTTGAATTGTCTTCTCAGCGTAGTAGTTCCAGTCTAAAATATCACTTAAAGGCAAAACACACAACTGATAGCAGCAAGTCATTCAAGGAAACAGACAGTGGAGCGAGGCTTCTACATAAAAACTACAGAAAGATGCTGATGTTAAAAGTGTGTTTGCACAACAAATGTTATGGCACTTTCATTCATATGGCAGCACATTTAAAATAAAGCTAAATGCTAAAAGCTATACGCTACTTTTGGATTCATTTTTGGATCCTGCGTACAAATGAGATTAATCGTGATTAATCAGGGAAATCATGTGATTAATTAGGTTAAACATTTTAATCGTTGCCCGGCCCTAGTTTTTTTTTTTTGGTGACTTTAAAAGTATCTTAAAACCCCTTTAACCCCACCCACCCCCAGCAGTCCTCTGCATGAGTGCAAATATCCTGCCTGATTTGTTTTGGGGATGTGAAATAGATTGCTGTGTTGAGGCACAACCATGACTCCAACAACCCCCCACCATTCCTCCCTCACATCCACCCATCCCCCGTTTTCCCACAGAAAGGCTCAGTAACGTTTCCCGTGGTCGGGGCGTTTAACTGGAACCAAATGTGAGCTGGGCTGTTGAGGTCACCACAGGGCAGGTGTGCACCTAGGTGATCATGGACCGCTTCAGGGCCTGAACCCCCCCAAACCCCCCAAACCCCCGACACACTCACACATGCTCGCACCGTTCCTCAGGTTCAACCAGCCATATCCAGGCATGATGAGGAGGAAAATAACTGAAGGATCAAAGGAGACCATTTCTCTGGGAACTTCTTGGCTTTTAGTAATGTTGGGGTGTATTTTCTTTCTGTAGACGGCAGGATAAATGCCCTGCTTATTTTTTCCAGGAGTCACAGTTTGAGTTTGATAGTTTATTTCTTGTCTACGTTGCCCTGATGCCCTCAGCTAGCATGCACACCGATTTATTCTGATTTATCAGAATCAGAAAAAACTTTTATTTATCCCCGAAGTGCAATTAGAAGGGCGAAGAGCGGTACATTAAAAGAAGAACAAGAAAATGGAATCACAAAGAAAATAAAAAACACAAAAGGGGGTGACAAAAAAAACAAATAAAATATTTAGCAAATAAAAAAAAGAAAATTAAAAAATTAAAATTAAAAAAAATAAGGCGTTGATAAAATTAAAATGACAATGTGATTAAAGTGACATTGTAGTTAAAGTGTCAAGGTGATATTGTAATATTGCACATCAGGACATGAGATATTGCACTAAAGTATTGTACCTAATTTATGTAATTTATGGGCCTAGAATGGTGATAATTACCCCAAAGCTAGTTATGCTACACATTAAAAAGTTCAGACTTGTTTAATTTAATGTATTGTTTTAGTAGGAGTTTGTTATTTCTATTAATTAAACGAGCAAACCCTAATTATTTCAGTAATAACTGTTAACAACTGCTTTCTGCCCGGTGTGCTAACTGAAGGATGCTAACATTAGCTTGCTAACGGTGTAAACCCGCTACTGAGGGGTTGACGTCTAAAACTCGCGACTTAATTTTAACTTGTTGGGAGATGTTAAGTTAAATTAATAAATAAGAATAACATGAGACCATAGGACCAGTTAATGCCAGTAAGGCCAGTGTAACCAGTTATCTATCTGCGCAGGAACGTTTGTGTTTGATGGTTCCAACCTGCTAACCGTCACATGGTCATTTGGCCATTTTTATTCAGAAATTTGAATCCATTTGTACAGATTTAGGTTTCTAGTGTTTTGTTTTTACATGAAATTTAAAAAGTTTGTAGTATACACTTATTTTTTCCATATCCCACTGCCTCTGTCACCATTTACTCTATATTAGCAAGCTAACGCTAACTTTGTTTGCTTCTGTTAGCTGGTGTTTACACCCGTCACTGACTGTAAATATTTACTCATAAACCTTTTCAACATTAAGCCTAATCTGTTGCATCCATTTTAAGTTTCAGTATACAATAAATCTATTCTTAGGAAATATTCAAGTTATAACGAGGCCACGTTTAACTTAGCATAGCAAACAGAGTCAGAATATAATCTGAAAGGCATTTTAGGATGTAGTGGGTGGGGCAGTGTGGTTGGAGTTAACCAAAAGTATGGAGTTTGCTCAGATATTCAAAGTGTTTTGGGCAGATTAAAGCTTATAATCTGTTTCATGTCACAGATTCACTCATGGATTTAACGGTGATGGTTTTCATCTACATACTTGAAATGCAAGAAAAATATATTTGTCCCCTTAAACGAGGTTTAAAACTCAGCACACAGCTTGTATTGCTGTGTTTTCTTGTAAAACCTTTTTTTTGCTGCCATCACAAACTTTTTAAAAGTGCCACAAAGGCCAGGCAGCGACTTCCTGTTCAGGCCTGGAGCCACTTTGGAATATAGTTTTAATGTTTGGAGCATTTTGCCTCTCTCACACGACATGTAAAAGCCACATTAGGTTTTACAGGCATCGCAGGCTCAGTTGTGTTCTGGGTGTGGATTTTTTACGATGCGGCCCGTCTTTTGTTTCCTCTGAAAGGGACCTCCAAAACAACGAAATCTCCTGGACGATTGAGGACATGAACGGGCCTTTCTCTGCGTTGGACAAGCTGAAAAAGCTGTGAGTCTGACGTGAATGCTCGAGCCCGACGGAACACATTAATGATTTTTTTTAATTATTATTATTATTATTATTATTATTATTTATTTTATTTTATTTTTATTATTTTATTTTTTTAATTATTATTATTTATTTTATTTTTATTATTTTATTTTTTTTAATGATTTTATTGCCTTCTTGTGATTTTATGTAGCTGTGAAGCACTTTGAATTGCCTTGTGTACGAATTGTGCTCTATAAATAAAATCGCCTTACCTTGCCATTGAAAGTAAAGCCGTAAACTGATCAGACTGGTGCCGTTTTTTCCCAGGTTTCTGCAGGGGAACCAGATCCGCTCGGTGACCAAGAAGTCTTTCTCAGGCCTGGATGCGCTGCAGCACCTGTGAGTCGGCCTCATGTTTCACTGATTATTTCCAAGCTGTAAACCAAGCAGGCTGAATCAGAGGAAGACATAGAGGGTGTTTGTTAGATTCCCTTCTCCCATTCCTCTCCTTTGATGTGGAGTCAAGAAAAAACTCTGCCATTAGTATCTTTACTTGTGTGCCAAACTATATTGATCATCGAGTGCAGACGACTGTGTGTGTGTGATTGTGCAACAGCTGCATTTGATTCTAATTAGACTTTTTTCCCAGCCTTTGCCAGAGCTCAGAGCAGCCCAGAGTTGGGCCTCTTTTGATCAACACAGCAAACTGCTGCCACGGGTTTTATTGTTCTGGAGCCCAGACCTTTTTCCTTCTCGTGATTGAAGTTTTTTGAAGCCGACGTTTGCCAGAAAGAGTCTCTCCGTCAGGACACGATCAGTCCTAACGCGTTTTCCTCTTTTTCGCTCCACAGGGACCTGAACAACAACGCCATCATGTCCATCCAAGCCAACGCCTTCTCGCAGATGAAGAACGTCCAGGAGCTGTAAGTGTGGTCGTGTTTAAGCACAGCTTCAGTGTTACAAGTCATTTCAGGGCCTCCTGTAGCTGTAGTCCATCTTTAAAACCGAGGCTTTGCTCTGCTAAACTCCCCTTTAAGGCCAGACACTACAGGTGAATAGGGTAATACTTTAAAATAATAGATATCACCATGAAACTTCCTCAGTTGATTACTTATACAAGTATGAAAAATAATGTATTACAAGTTTTAGAAATTTGTATGTTTAATTGTGCAAATTAGTCATTATCACGTTAAATATGCGCAAATTTCTGAACTTTTTTCATTTTGTTTACACACAAAATGAAAAGAAAATTACAGAGGGATTTCAGGATATCTGCTTTCATTTCCTAGGAAATCAAAATATACTGTCCATAGCCTAAAAAACATCGATTTTCGTCATATTTTTTTATTATAATGTCACGTAAATTAGGCCAGCAATGATTTATCAACAAATCCTTCGGTAAATATCTTCAGAGTACTGCTAAGTGTATAACTGGAAAGTTTGGTGTTAGTAGGTGCTCCATAGGCTGAGATATTGATACTGGAAAAATACAAAAAACAGATTTTGAGAAAACGGCATTTAAAGATTTAAATAGGGGAATTCAATACATTTGTAATAGAAACAATTGCTCAAAAACAGAATAAATGCTCAGGCCCTTAGTAATACTAATATTGAATACAATAATCTTATTAATAAAGAATACAAGCTCAATACAATACAATAAAAGACATGTATGAGCAGCCGCTGTCATTAACTCCTCGGTTTCCTAACGACAGGTTACGGTCAGCTTCCCGATGCTTCATCAGCTGATCTGATAGATTTTCTTTTATTGCATCTTGCAAAGCGCAACTGTTGCTTTCTTTTCTTTGAAAGTTTCGGTGTTTTGGGGCATTTTGGGAGAGTCGACCACGTGATGCGTCTGAGCGAATCACGTTAGCAGAAACGAGCAGCAGCCAATGAGATTTCGTCATTAGCTATAAATCCGCCTTTAGACATTCCCGATTGGTTACTGATAGAAAGGAAGTGCCGTTATTTGGGTGACATATCATTGTGCAGGAGACTCGGAGCTTTCCAACGATACCAGTCATGACAGACTTCAGTAAACAGACGAAGCTCGGCATGGCGCGTTGGAATGCTAACTTTTTGGTAAATTCGGGCGAAACGTACCGCAGCGAGTAAATAAAATGTAATAAAATAAACATTTTAATTTCTGTTTTCAACGTTTTCTTCATAGCAGGTTGAAAGAACACATTTTGTAGGAGTAGTCTCCCCTTTAACAGATTCTGGTGCTGTCCTCCAGGCGTTTCTGATCTCTTTTTCCTTTGGCAGGCGTCTGAACACCTCCAGCCTCCTGTGCGACTGCCAGCTGAAGTGGCTTCCCGTCTGGGTGGCAGAGCAAACCTTCCTGCCCTACGTCAACGCCAGCTGCGCCCACCCGCAGATGCTGAAGGGCAGGAGTGTGTTCGCCGTCAGCCCGGAGGAGTTTGTGTGCGGTGAGTGATGCATTCAGCAGAACGTCTCAGGAACAACCAGTCGGCCGGGACAGCTTTTCCATTTACAAAGTGACCCAGATTGTTGAGTATTTTCCAGTTTAATGCAGGAACGTGATGGAAACGTACAAAGTTCTTTTTTCATTTTGTTTACACACAAAATGAAAAGAAAATTATGGAGGGATTTCAGGATATCTGCTTTCCTTTTCTAGGAAATCAAAATATATTACAAGTTTTAGAAATTTGTATGTTTAATTATGCAAATGAGGCATTATGTCATTAAATATGCGCACATTTGCATATATTTCCGGAAGATAGATCTGAAAATATGATAAAGCCAGGTGCAAAATTCTTTTTTCATTTTGTTTACACACAAAATGAAAAGAAAATTATGGAGGGATTTCAGAATATCTGCTTTCATTTCCTAGGAAATCAAAATATACTGCCCATAGCCTAAAAAACATGGATTTTCGCCATATTTTTTAATTATAATGTCACATAAATCAGGCCAGGAATGATTTATCAACAAATCCTTCTGTAAATATCTTCAGAATACTGCTAAGTGTATAACTGGAAAGTTTGGTGTTAGTGTGTTGGAACGTGATGGAAACGTACAAAGTCATCAAGTTTTTCCTCTCATCTGCACCAGCAATACACTCACACCTCATGGAAGACATCTTTATATGACGTTTCCCTTTTTATTATTCCTCCAGATGACTTCCCAAAGCCTCAGATCACCGTGCAACCGGAGACCCAGTCGGCGCTCAAAGGCACCAACGTGACCTTCGTGTGCTCCGCGGCGAGCTCCAGCGACTCGCCGATGACCTTCTCCTGGAAGAAGGACAACGAGGTCCTGAACGATGCTGAGATCCACAACCAGGCCCATCTCCGAATCCAGGGCAGCGCGGGAGGCGAGACGGAGGTGACGGAGTACACCACCACCTTGCAGCTGCGCAACGTGGAGTTCTCCGGCGAGGGGAGGTACCACTGCGTCATCTCCAACCACTTCGGCTCGTCCTACTCCACCAAGGCCCGGCTCACGGTCAACAGTAGGTTTGGGATGGGAGGAACCGTTGAAAATGTCCTACTTCAGAGTCTTAAAAGGTCCAATATTAAGGTCATTTGTCCCACTTGCAGTGCTGCCCTCCTTCACCAAGATGCCCATGGACCTGAGCATCCGGGCCGGGGCCACGGCCCGGCTGGAGTGTGCCGCCGTGGGCCACCCGTCCCCTCAGATCGCCTGGCAGAAAGACGGAGGCACCGACTTCCCCGCTGCCCGTGAGCGGCGCATGCACGTCATGCCGGAGGACGACGTGTTTTTCATCGTGGAGGTGAAGACGGAGGACATCGGCGTTTACAGCTGCACGGCTCAGAACACGGCCGGGGCCATTTCGGCTAACGCTACGCTAACCGTTCTTGGTGAGAACACCCAAAGTAACCGACTGGCTTCCATCAGCTCTGGATACATTACATTACATCACATTACGGTCACTCTGCAGACGCTTTTATCCAAAGCGACTTACAATCAGTGTGTTCCACATCAGTAGGCAAAAGAACTTCAGGTCACAAGAAATCAGAAGTGCATTTCCTTCCAAAACCAAACAGCTAAGAGCAGAACTAGTGCTAGAGTAAGTGCGGTAAGTTAGGTACCGAGACAATTTAGGAAACAAATAAGTGCGTAAGGAACTAGGATGAAGCAGGTGATGCTAGCCTAGAAATCTAGACCCCCCTAGCGACCGCAAATTGAATTTGCTCCCGGGCTAGTCTAGTCAGTCGTGGTCGTTTTGCGAGGCTGAAAATAGAAACTTAATCAGGCCAATCAAATGGTGAGGAGTGGGGTCGGGGGCGGGGCTACCTGGTGACGACAGAGGTGCGACGTTTCAGTGTGTAGTTCCAGAGAGAGGTAAACGGTGGCTGCGCCCAGCCAACAGTCTTTCCATTTGGCTTTGGCAGCGACTCTAGAAGATTTAAATTTACATTTTTCTTTGCGAGACGAACAGATAACTGCACTTGAGTTTTTCTTGAAAAAAAAAGGACGTTTTCGGAGTTTTGCCCACCGGGTACGTCGCGCTGATTACGTAATCCTTCTTCATCGCTCTGATTGGTTGTTGCGCCATCCTATTGCGTGGCGATGAGTGCAGAGGCAACTTAACAGACAACCGTTTATCCCGCCCACACTGCTATCCAGCTGCACCAGACCCCTGTACAGCTTTTTGCTGTACGGGTCTGGCTTGCTAGGCTAGGTGATGTCCTAAGAGAATACGGATCAATCCCTCTGATTGTGTTGGGTTATAAACACAAACCTGTACTTTGGTTTCTGTAACAGAAACGCCGTTCTTCCTGCGTGGCCTCGTCGATCGCACGGTGGCTAAGGGTGAGACCGCCGTCCTCCAGTGCATCGCCGGCGGCAGCCCTCCGCCGCGGCTGAACTGGACCAAAGACGACAGCCCGCTGGTGGTGACGGAGCGCCACTTCTTCGCGGCCGCCAACCAGCTCCTGATCATCGTCGACGCTGCGGAGGCGGACGCGGGGAAGTACACCTGCGAGATGTCCAACGCCCTGGGCACGGAGAGGGGCAACGTGCGGCTGGCGGTGACGCCCAATCCCAACTGCGACTCCGGAGGGGGCGTGGGGATCGGCATGGTGAGCGGGCCCGGATCCAACGGCGATGGGTGGACCACGGTGGGCATCGTCATCATAGCGGTGGTTTGCTGCGTGGTCGGGACGTCTCTGGTTTGGGTGGTCATCATCTATCACACCCGCAGACGCAACGAAGACTGCAGCGTCACCAACACAGGTAAGCCGACGGAGGCTTTTACCGGGGTTAACCGTTAACGAAGGGAGTGTGATCTAACCCAGTGGTTTTCAAAGTGGGGGCCCGCCAGGGGGCGCTAGGGGGGCCTCAGAAAAGAGATAAGAAAAAAATGCAAAAATAAAAAAAATAGAATTCAATTTTTTTTAAACATCATTATGAAAAATTGTCACATTTTTTTAATCAGTATTGTAAAATACAATTTATAATAATATATCATATCGAAATGTTATTTGCCATGCTGGTCTTTCTGATTGGCTGCCAGTCAAAACATGGTAGACCTGGCGGTTTGCGCCTGTTCTGAAGCTGCTCTGCTCCTCAAGCTAGCGTGTAGCTAGCTTAGCCAAAATGGACAGATTTTTGACTTGGAAGAGACTGAAAGAACTGGCCGACTAAATTCAGAAAGTATGAGGCAGCATACATTAAGTTTGGCTTCACAGCCGTACAGAAAAATGGCGTCCTCTGTCTGGAGACCCTCTCAAATGAGTGTTTAAAACCTTCGAAACTTCAGCGTCACCTGATACAAAAACATCCGTCAGAGTCCGAAAAAACGGTCGACTTCTTCAGACGTAAAGAAGAGCATTTAGTCAGGCTGCATTCACACAGCGAGCTGCTGTCCATGAAGAAAAGAAAGAAAATACCTTCTAAAAGTTGATGTTTCTTTACATATTTTGTCTGTGGTTTGCAAAGGGGGCCAGAAGCTAATACTGTTTGGGGGGCCTTGGCATGGAAAAGTTTGGGAACCACTGATCTAAGCCATTGTCCTTTTGCCCCAGATGAGACCAACCTGCCCGCAGACATCCCCAGCTACCTGTCGTCCCAGGGTACCCTGGCTGACCGGCAGGACGGCTACATCCCGTCTGAGAGCGGCAGCAGCCATCAGTACCTGGCGTCCTCCATCAGTGGCTTCTACCTGCACCCTAAAGACATGAACGGTAAGAACCTGCCCCTTCTGCCCCGTCTTCAGAGTGAAACCTGGGCTGTGTGTCAAAACGGCAGTTTCAAGCTAGCTACAACGAGGGCAGGTTCACTTCCTGTTTTCAAAACAAAAGCACCAATTGTATGGTAATGGCTTTCCCTATGATAAAAGGCAACGGGTATTTTATTTTGTGAAAATAACCGGAAATGCGTTGCTCACTGCGGCTAGCTTTAGTAGCACCGAATTCGTGGGAACAAAGTTGTAAACAGCCGGTATTTTGTCAGGTTTTCAACACGTTGGGGATCTAAACGACTACTTTCTCACCTGAAAATGTTTCAAATGTTGCTAAAGTTTACAGAGTTTAGAGCTTAAGAGAAATCAGCTTCAGGCCGGCTGATTTCGGCTCGGGCAGGAGCGAAATGCATTGTGGGTAAACGCTCTGCATACTGTCTGATCGATGAGTATGCAGTATGGAATTATGCAGCATGTAGTATGCAGTAGGCGGTTTCCAACACAGCCCTGGTGGAAACGCCCTTTTTTATATAATTTATATTCATATATATATTATATTTTGTTTGTATACCCCCCCCCCCCGGCAGGTCTTTGTCAGCTGGATACAGGAAGTGAAGCAGACGTGGAAGCCGCCATGGACCCTTTGCTCTGCCATTACCAGGGTCCGATGGGCTCGCTGCTGTGCAGGGATAACATGTACCCCAGTGACCCCTCAGAGGTCTTCACAGGTAAAGAATCTCCCCCCGGAGGCAGAAAAACCACCGTCAGAAACCTGAACAACCATCTGACTTTGCTGCTTGTTATTTTCAGGCTGTTCCATGGAACAGCGGCCGGTCTGCATCGACTCCTACGGCCTCGCCAACTCCAAACGAAGGGACTACTTCCTGTCCGAGCACTTCGACCTGTGCTCCTCCACCGTGCTCATGCAGCTTCCCAACGCCGCACTGCATCACGATGCCTCCCAGCCGCAGGGCGACTGCTACCTGGCCACGGAGGAGGCCGACGTGGACTATGGGAGGCCTCACGAGTACCCGCCCCCCTGCAACACCTTCATGGGTGGGTTTCAGTTACTTTTCCTGACTTAAGGCGAGACACTACAGGTGAATAGGGTAATATTTTAAAATAATAGACATCACCATGAAACTTATACAAGTATGAAAAAAAACGTATTACAAGTTTTAGAAATTTGTATGTTTAATTATGCAAATTAGGCATTATCGCATTAAATATGCACAAATGTGCGTATATTTCCGGAAGCTAGATCTGAACATATGATTAAGCCAGGTGCAAAATTCTTCTTTCATTTTGTTTACACACAAAATTAAAAGAAAATTATGGAGGGATTTCAAAATATCTGCTTTCATTTCCTAGGAAATCAAAATATACTGTCCATAGCCTAAAAAATTGATTTTCGCTATATTTATTTATTATAATGTCACATAAATCAGGCCAGGAATTATTTATCAACAAATCCTTCTGTAAATTGCTTCAAAATATTGCTAAGTGTATAACTGGAAAGTTTGGTGTTAGTAGGTGCTCCATAGGCTGAGATATTGATACTGGAAAAATACAAAAAACTGATTTTGAGAAAACGGCATTGAAGGCCAGACACTACAGGTGAATAGCGTAATATTTTAAAATAATAGATATCACCATGAAACTTCCTCAGTTGATAACTTATAAAAGTATGAAAAAAGAATGTATTACAAGTTTTAGAAATGTGTATGTTTAATTATGCAAATGAGGCATTATCTCATTAAATATGTGCAGATTTGCATATATTTCCAGAAGATAGATCTGAACATATGATAAAGCCAGGTGCAAAATAATTTTTTCATTTTGTTTACACACAAAATTAAAAGAAAATTATGGAGGGATTTCAGGATATCTGCTTTCATTTCCTAGGAAATCAAAATATACTGCCCATAGCCTAAAAAAAAAAAACATCGATTTTCGCCATATTGTTTTATTATAATGTCCTATAAATCAGGCCAGGAATGATTTATCAACAAATCCTTCTATAAATATCTTCATAATACTGCTAAGTATATAACTGGAAAGTTTGGTGTTAGTAGGTGCTCCATAGGCTGAGATATTGATACTGGAAAAATACTTTTTTGAAGGAGTAGACTGGCCCAAAATCTCAAAATTGACCACTGCATGAAATCCCTGTTTTTGCCTGCCGTGTCTCGCCTTAATTGTATTCCCTCTACTTCGTTTTGACTCCCTCTCCCAACGTTATGTTTCAGGAACCTTTGGGAAAGCTCCCTGGAGGCCTCAGCAGGACCTTTACCCCAGATTCAGCCCGCCGTCGGTGACGTTTAACGGACTAACTCTGCACGAGAACCCCCACACGGCTCCAGGCGCCGATTTGGGCAGCAAGGACGGCGTCCACAGAAACTTGTCATCGGACTACGAACAGCCGTGTGACAACTGCAGGACGGATCCCACGTCACAGCGCAGGATGAGCACTTAGCAGCCGTCTGCTCTGGTGTTTCATGAAGAGACCAAAAGAAGAACACTTCTACCTCACTGAACGGACACTTTGCAATAAGGGACTTCTGTGAATGTAAAGGAACGCTTGGTGCTCCCAAAGAGGTGAAAGGAGCACCAGAACACCTGTTTTTACAGTTGAATATATATATATATTTACATTTTTATATAAGAATTATTATATTTTGTAAATTGTATATAAACAGATCTCATTATTTTTGCTTACATTTTGTGTATTTTGTAATTTGCAGCCCTTTCTATTCGTGTACTTCAGCTTTGAATGAAGTGATTTTTTTGCACATAAACAATAAAAAAAACACCTTAATGTGTGCTGCTGCATTCACTTTGGTGCCGTTAGTCCTCAGTCGTGTTCCTGGCCTCAGATTCAGCGAGTAGAACCACAGACCGCCAAGGACGGCGCAGCCCTGTCATCAGCCGGACCCCCCACTGAGAGACGGGATGATTAACTCCTCAGGATCCCAGTCCTGAGGGTTTATCTGTGAGGACCGTCAGCACCCACAGAGCTTCATGTAGATGCAGCTGATGCAGATGAGGTTTTAATGCCAAGAAGAGCATCAGGGGAGCCTTTCCTCAGCTTTTTCTCCGGAGTTTCATTTTCCACGTACCAGTAAAGATGGTTTACAGATTCTACACACGACTACAAAGACTTTCAGTCTCACTGAGCCTTCAGCTTGGCTCAAGTTTGGAGTGAAAATGATCCGAATGCATCGAACATGTTCCGTTTGAAGGTAGCAGCGAGTTGCTTCCTACACCGACCTGAGGAATGAAAGTCAGCTCTCTGTTTAAGCAGCTCGAGAGTTTCACACTCAGTGGGGTCACATGGCCCTGAAAGGATCAGATTATTGGCTAAATTACAATCAGACTGAGTTATTAAGTTATTAAAAATGAGTGAATTAGATCATTTATGTAATATTAGCTATTAACCTATTACACATAAACAAAGCAAGATTAGCATCTATTTAGCTTCGTTGCTAGCCACCTAGCTAACAGACGGTTAGCATACAGGTGCTGAATGAGCAGATGAGTAGCAGTGTTCATGTGCTCTGAGTGGGGTCCAACAGCTCTCTCTCTCTTTCTTATCTCCATCTCTTCCCTCCCCAGATTTTAATTTTGACCAATTTTTTGAAAAAAAAAAAAAAAAAAGCTAACCAGGTAACAGTAGCATTTAAGCTAACTGGATACGCTCCGTCAGTAACTTGCTGGCAGATTATTTAGCCTTTAAAGCTCAACAGCTTCAAACAGCTGCCAACAATAGATGGAAATGTCACTCAGTGGGGTCACATGGCTCTGAAAGGATCAGATTATTGGCTAAATTACAATCAGAATGAGTTATTAAGGGTAATTCTCCTTGGATATATGGCGGTGAATGAATGGGATCAGAGGCACAAAGCGTGTCATACCCCGGTATGATAGGTGGCGCTGTACCCATTCCAGCTGTTGCTAATAGAGCCACTTCCTGTTGACCTCTTCACCACCAACAACAACAACAAACTCAGGCATTGGAGAAAGATGGAGAACGCAGAGCCAGATGAAGCTACGTCCCTCTACATTTGCTCTGTGATGAGCTGCTTGTTGCACAAACTCGATGCTCAACGGAGCATTCTCCATCGCGTTGTTTGTTTCTTTCTGACGGCGACAACAACAGGAATATCGTCTCCTTTGACTTCCGGGTCACGACCCGGGAAAACATCTGGAGCATGCGCAGAACGCAAAGTCTGATTCACCACGTGCTTCAGCGTCTACAAGCAGGTTTAGAGTGACTTTCAGCCCAGTTATCTCGGGGTCTGAATCCCATCCGATCCAGTTCTTAGTCAGATTAAGGTGTCTACATGCACTTAATAACTCAGTCTGATTGTAATTTAGCCAATAATCCATGTGACCCCACTGAGTGTCTCAATCATGAGAAAACAAACCATTTTTTTCCGTTTGTTCCTTTTCTGGTAGCTGTTGGTTGGTTTTGGGTTCGACAACATTCAGCGACGGGTTTATCCGATTCATTTCAGTTCCCTGGTGACATGAACAGACTGCAGCTTCATCCTAATCAGGAAAGTTTCTGTGGAACACTCCCAGATGTTTCTAGGTTGAGTCAGGCAGTGTTGTGACTGGTCCCAGCTAAAAATCATGAAGAGAAATGTTAGCAATTAAGCTAATGGAGCTAAATGGAGCTACGGGAGATTGGACTGAAGACAAGTTTCAGTGCTATCTGTTGGTTTCCTTAGCTGGGAAACTGTTTTTGAATTGGCTCTATATGAATGAACTGGATTATTTTATAAATAATTATGATTACAATGAATTGAATTCCAATTGGCTTGAATTGGACTTTTTATTAATTAAAACTGAATTGAATTAAATTAAAGCAGCAACGTTTGCTTTTCCTTCTACTGATTTAGCTCCTGTTACTGATGAGGACATTTTTCACAGATCTGCTAATAATCCATGAGATGATGGCACCAGAACAGATTGTTTCAGTGGAAGAAATAGAAATAATAATGAAGGGTAAACACCATTCTTGCTGGTGTCAGATAATAAAGAACCAATGCTTTTAGCTCAATAAAAGGAGGATGTCTCCCACAGTTAATCTTGTCAGTTTCAGACTTAATAACTCTGAAGCTGAAACCATGGACACAAAGAAGTCTTTAAATACAAATTTTTGGAAGATTGCATCCCGCAATTACGAACAGTAGAACTGAGACCACTATCGTTAGTGATAATTCTATTAATAATGGTTCCTGTAATTAAATACAACTTAAAATGAGTGCGTGTCATTCATGTCAAACCCACAAATTGCTGCTGGAACAGTTTGGCACAATGTGTCTGAGCCCAGAGTGTTTGCAGGATGACTCACGCCCTCCAGCTCCCCCCCCCAGCCCTGCTCGCCCGGTGGTTTGTTGTTTCAGGCCTCTCCTCCTCTGCATGAGGGAAAAAGGTGTGCTTTGTGCACCAGGCTCGCTGTCCAAACTTGCACTTGGAACTCGTCTTGCGGCTCCTTGGCTGCCACAATGGAGCTGTGTTTACGAAACGGCAGCTCGGCTGTGGCGCTGCCAGCAGTTTGGAGGCGATTTAATCAGATCCTCCGTTCGGTTTGCACCAAAGATGGAAGCAACCACCAACACTGCAGAGATGCAAATTCTTATTTAGTCTGTTTAACCCCTGAACGCCTATTGTCGCATATATGCTACAAACTCAATCAACCAGCTGAGATAGCATCTTTATTCCCCCAATGCCGGTTAGTCCATATTCACTACGGACCTTAGCCTGGCTGATGCGTCCACATCTGGATGAGATGGTGGTCTGGGAACTCGGTGTGCATTTTCTCGTATTTGAGGCGTGGTTTACGAATGCCTAGAGCCGTTTATTGGGCGCTACGAATGTCTATCAAATGGCGTCTGGCTCTTCCCATGCTGCTTTGCGTGCGATTCATAGCTAGTTTTATCACTTATACCAGATGACGTATGTAGAGCGACAGAAATTCGACGAGGAAGAAGACGATGAAATCTTTCAACGCCGAACGTTGCTCTTTTTTAAAAGTAAACTTGCGTTCTAAGCTACTTAAAACACTTTCTAAGGCTGCATCGAACGGTAACGTTGTGTCCGCTGCCATGTTGGATTAACACTCTACAAGCTTCGGTGTCGCGCATAGACGTCGTCATCGTCTTGCTGCCCCCCCGTTCTGTGATTGGTTCCCTAACTCAGGCAAAAATAAGGGCGGTGGTTTCCAGGCTGCCTTTGCAGTGAGAATGAAATCGCGCGCAAAGCAGCATGGGAATTCTCAGGCTATACGGACCTAGAAACCTTTATATAAATAAAAATGTAAAAAAGAAAAAAGGGTGAATAAAAAACATTGTTTTTTCACAGTTATATTACTGTGTTGTTGTTATCTTATTATTGACCAGGATGCCTGTTGTCGCAAATTTGCAACATACCAAAATTTCTATTTAATTTTTTGTGCAAAAGTTAAATTAATAATCTCAGCATTATTTACCATCTACTTAAAGGCTAAAACACACACAAAACATTGTTTTATATATACAGCTATATAAATTCAGGCGTTAAGGGGTTAAGGAAACGCTGATGATAAAGTCTCATTTCTCTCCCATCCTTCTGGCTGACTAATATTTACGTACACCTGGCTCTTGGCTGCAGTTTAATGGAATGAGGCGGTTTGTTGGAAGTCTTGCCAGTTCTTCGAGGAGGCTGCGATTAAGACAAGATGGTGGAGCCACACACATCCAAACACCTGGGAAACAGCTGCTGTGCTGCTGCTGCTGAGGCAACTTTTCAAGGTCCAGTCCATTTCTGTCTTATTATCTGATGTCGGAGCAGAAAGTGGAGCGAACAAACCTCCAGAGTGGCTCTGAAGCCGGGTTCAGGGGTGACAAATGATCAACTCTGAGGGCTGATTACACTTCTTATAGGAGACAATGATGTGGGGGGGGTTACTGGACCCACATTCTGGATTGTTTGGACATAAATTCTCATACCTTTGTGTGAAGTCTGGTGATGTATATGAGACGTTCATAAACAGATGTCAGAGCAGACGGATGAGCGGGGGGGCTGTGGCTGTGGGAGTCTAAGGAAAAGCTAAATTAAGTGCCTCATAGATGCAACAAAACTAACTTTGGTCGTGCACTTTGTGCATGTAAACACTGACGTTCCAGGAGCTGGAAGCTTCAGCGGGTTGGACTCAGACGGCAAAATTCATTTAAACGTTCCCGCTGAGGATCTGAGAAATCCCAACAATGGCTGTGTTCGAAACCGCATTCTACATACTGCATACTGCATACTACATACTACAAACTACATACTGCATACTACATACTACATACTGCATACTACAAACTACATACTGCATACTACATACTGCATACTACATACTGCATACTGCATACTGCATACTACATACTACATACTGCATACTACATACTACATACTGCATACTACAAACTACATACTGCATACTACATACTGCATACTACATACTACATACTGCATACTACAAACTACATACTGCATACTACATACTGCATACTGCATACTACATACTACATACTGCATACTACAAACTACATACTGCATACTACATACTGCATACTACAAACTACATACTGCATACTACATACTGCATACTACATACTACATACTGCATACTACAAACTACATACTGCATACTACATACTGCATACTACAAACTACATTCTACATACTACATACTGCATACTACAAACTACATTCTACATACTACATACTGCATACTGCATACTACAAACTACATACTGCATACTACATACTGCATACTACATACTACATACTGCATACTGCAAACTACATACTGCATACTACATACTGCATACTACATACTACATACTACATACTGCAAACTACATACTGCATACTTCCATACTACATACTGCATACTTCCATACTACATACTGCATACTACATACTGCATACTGCATACTACAAACTACATACTGCATACTACAAACTACATACTGCATACTTCCATACTACATACTACATACTACAAACTGCATACTACAAACTACATACTGCATACTACATACTGCATACTGCAAACTACATACTGCATACTTCCATACTACATACTGCATACTTCCATACTACATACTGCATACTTCCATACTACATACTGCATACTACATACTGCATACTACAAACTACATACTGCATACTACATACTGCATACTACAAACTACATACTGCATACTTCCATACTACATACTGCATACTACAAACTACATACTTCCATACTACATACTGCATACTACATACTACAAACTACATACTGCATACTGCATACTGCATACTACATACTGCATACTAAATACTGCATACTGCATACTACATACTGCATACTACATCCTGCATACTACATACTGCATACTGCATACTACATACTGCATACTACATACTACATACTACATACTGCATACTGCATACTACAAACTATAAACTACATACTGCATACTGCATACTACATACTGCATACTACATACTGCATACTGCATACTACATACTACAAACTCATCGATCAGACAGTGTGCAGAGCATTTACCCACAATGCATTTCGCTCCTGCCCGAGCCGAAATCAGCCGGCCTGAAGCTGATTTCCCTTAAGCTCTAAACTCTGTAAACTTTAGCAACATTTGAAACATTTTCAGGTGAGAAAGTAGTCGTTTAGATCCCCAACGTGTTGAAAACCTGACAAAATACTGGCTGTTTACAATTTTGTTCCCATGAATTCGGTGCTACTAAAGCTAGCCGCAGTGAGCTAACGCACTTCCTGTTATTTTCACAAAATAAAATACCCGTTGCCTTTTATCATAGGGAAAGCCATTACCATACAATTGGTGCTTTTGTTTTGAAAACAGGAAGTGAACCTACCCTCGTTGTAGCTAGCTTGAAACTGCCGTTTTGACAGGAAATGACGATCGGTGACGTCACGTTACGTTGCATCTTGGGTAGTTTGAGTATGAGTAGTAACCTCATGATGCATACCCAACATTTAGGAGAATCTAGTATGCATCCGGGAACTTCTGCTTACTCAAACTCGCATACTAACTCAGAAAGTTAGTATGAGTAGTAGGAGTAGTATGCGGTTTTGTACACAGCCAATAACTTTTTACTTCTGGTCCAGAAATGGGTGGAGCTAAAGAATGAAACCTGATTGGACAGAAATCTGTACATTTGAGGCCCAGTGTTGTCACGGTCCGTGAGTTCTTGTGTTTGACCTGTTGAACTTTGACTTTCTCTGCTTCCAGTTTTATTCTGTAGAGTTTGCTCCATGTGTCGACTTCCTGTTCCACGCCGACCGCCCCACCTGATCCTCGTCTCATTCGCCTCCTTCGGTGTACATCTTCCAGGTTTTCCTTTGCGTGCCACATCATCTTCAGTCGGTCCTCTTCGTTCTGTTCATTCTTTATTTCCTTTATAGCTCTGCCTTTGGGTCCTCTTCCACCTTCGGCTTCACCATGAATCATGAAGAATATCTATTTAATGGAACTGTTTTTAGTGGCACCAGCACACACTGATCAGAAAGAGATAATCGAGCTAATGACACCATAATGACTTGCTGGAAAAGTCATTCTCTTGAAGACAGAGTTGTTCTGGAGCTAGCTGCTGTTGTCGGTTAGTGTTTCAGCATTTTAAGGCACTTTCCCCACCGGCTTCACCTCTGAAACTACTTCCATAATTTACATAAAGTCTATGGGGAGAACCCACTGCTGCACTGGCCTGTTTCATATTTATATACTTTTATCAGCACCCCCGACGTGGCTCTTAGCGTAAACATCCTGAAATACTTCCTTGTCCAACATGAAGCATTTTAAACCAAACCACCATCTTTTCCAAAGCCTAAGTGAGGAGATGGGATGCCGAAACCTAACCAGTTATCCCGTAAAGGTTTGTGTTGCTGGTGCATTAGGAGCCGATAACAAAGGAAACTTTGGAAATCTTACATGCTGCACAATTGGACTTTTTTGACTTGTGAAATCATGTCCGAGAACACCATTCTTTACCCATTTTCATTTTAAAGTCTTTCTTTCTGATATCCTGATTGTTGACCCGTCAGTAGGGAAATGTGTGTAAATTCTTTTTAATGCCACATCTTTAACACCTGAGGGTTAGAAGTGGCCATGTTTAAGGCAGTTTACCAGCAACTGTGGGAACCGTCTGGTCTGGTGGAACCCTTCAACTAAATGTCCCGTCCTCCTTAAAGGCGAGGTTTTACACTTCCTCTCAACTATGCGTGTTACAACCAGGCGTGTGGGTGTAATTCCCCCTCACAATGGTTTATTTACTCCTTTAGGAAAGTCTCTGAAATTGGTGCAACTAAAAAACAATTTGTGGCCTAAACGAGCGACCGCGGCGCGGAGCGTTTCCACTTCTGAAAGATACCGTGGATCCAGGAGTCTGCGCTTAGCGACAACCTTTGCATTTCCTTAGCCTTGGCCCCGGGGGGCAAGAAGGAAAACAGGGGCCAGATTGCAGAATAATTCCCCCTCTTTGATTGTGTGTCCAGAGAAATGAGACAGGAAGTTGCTGCAGACCACCGCTGACTGCCCCATAACGCTGGTCTGGGGTCGGCTCCTCGGGCCATCGCTGCCCTCCACCCCGGCCAATGAATTCAGCATGCCACGGTCTTATCTCAATTCCAGACACTCTGAATTTTGTAGCTAATTTGCTCTCATTATTGCCAGATGTGGTGACATGCAGATAGATGTTTATTACATTAAACAGCTGCAGGCCGCTCAGATTATATTATTTCTCATTTATGAAGCTCAGGGGGGATCTGCTGGATTTGCTTTTTCACTGCTGGAGCAGAAAAATGAGCTGACCATAGCTTTTTTTTTATCTATTGTAACTCTGGGTCTCTTTTACCATATGTTGACAGGTAGATCCAGTCATATTTCAGTTTTCGTCTCTCCTGGCCTTCTTCTAACACCATAAAAACTCTTGATCGTTCATTGGTAACCGACAAACGTTTGATTCGCTCGTCGCCAACACCGGCCGAAATCAAATTCAGCCTGGAAACACTGAGCCGGAGCAATCCCACGGTCATATAATACGTTCACATGAGCCGCCATCAGCGTGGATCCCAGCATGGACCCCATCAAACCCCATCAGACCATCTCTTTTCAATCTCCAATCCAGCCATGGCTCTTTGGATGATTAAAAGCATACACAAGAGCTTTGCATCTTGCAGATGTTACCATAAATCACCAGTTGGCCCTGCCTCTGCAACTGGCTGCCTGACAAATGTTCCACAATAACTGCCCCCCCCACCCCACCCTTCCAGTAAAAGAGGAGAAAAGAAAAAGGGGGTAAAAGAGAAAGAGGAGGGGTTGGAATTCCTACCCGGCTGCTTGTAACTCTCTCAGGACTATTGTAAAATCTCAGCCATGTCAGCACAGGTGGAAACCTGAGGGGTCGTAAAAGCAGAAAGAAAAAGGCGCCCGCCCACTGCAGGCTTTCTCCTTCCCCACAACGTTCTAAACTCCCCGCTGTCCCGAGCAGCCCTCCGCTGTGACTAATTCCACTCGAATCTAAAGAGCTAAATCAGTCTGCCTGTGTGTCTGTGGACGGCAGTAACCGACACCCCCATGCCCGTAAAAGACGCAACCATAATGGCTGGGACAAGAGAACGAGCTGTGAATCACAGTCTCTGCGGCCTTGGAGAAAGATGGCGTCTGTAGGCAACTCTCACAGCTCAGAAACCTTCATCCGGCCGTTTAAAAAAAGGTTTTATATCGATTCTGACAGGAGGGGAAGCCAATTAGGGGCAACCGAAGCTGCTGCAATGGGCAACGAATGGGGAAAGTTCCTCATGGAACATTTGAAATCATAAAATCTAAAAGTTACAGACTGAAGTCTGGAATTATTAAATATATTTGAGACTAAAAAGTTAAAGAGGTTTCTTTGAAGCTAAAGTCAGTGGACAGTTCTACCTCACCCTGATAAATCATTAAGATTAGCATCCATGTTTTTCATGCTAACGTGTTGTCACACATGCAGCTTGTATGTTCACCGGTTTAGGACTGCACACGGGCATCAACAGATTACCTACCGTAGGAGTTTTATGTCTAATGGACCCCAACAGAAAGAGTCCGAGGCTGTGTTCGAAACCGCATACTTCTCCTACTACTCCTACTAACTTTAACTTTTTTTAAGTTCCCGGATGCATACTAGATTCTCCTAAATGTTGGGTATGCATCATGAGGTTACTACTCATACTCAAACTACCCAAGATGCAACGTAACGTGACGTCGCCGATCGTCATTTCCTGTCAAAACGGCAGTTTCAAGCTAGCTACAACGAGGGTAGGTTCACTTCCTGTTTTCAAAACAAAAGCACCAATTGTATGGTAATGCCTCTCCCTATGATAAAAGGCAACGGGTATTTTATTTTGTGAAAATAACCCGAAGTGCGTTAGCTCACTGCGGCTAGCTTTAGTAGCGCCGAATTCGTGGGAACAAAATTGTAAACAGCCGGTATTTTGTCAGGTTTTCAACACGTTGGGGATCTAAACGACTACTTTCTCACCTGAAAATGTTTCAAATGTTGCTAAAGTTTACAGAGTTTAGAGCTTAAGAGAAATCAGCTTCAGGCCGGCTGATTTCGGCTCGGGCAGGAGCGCAATGCATTGTGGGTAAACGCTCTGCATACTGTCTGATCGATCAGTATGTAGTATGTAGTATGTAGTATGCAGTATGCAGTATGCAGTATGTAGTATTCAGTATGCAGTATGTAGCATGCAGTATGTAGTATGCAGTATGTAGTATGCAGTATGTAGCATGCAGTATGTAGTATGCAGTATGCAGTATGCAGTATGTAGTATGCAGTATGCAGTATGTAGTATGCAGTATGTAGTATGTAGTATGTAGCATGCAGTATGTAGTATGCAGTATGTAGTATTCAGTATGTAGTATGTAGTATGCAGTATGTAGTATTCAGTATGTAGTATTCAGTATGTAGTATGTAGTATGCAGTATGTAGTATGCAGTATGTAGTATTCAGTATGCAGTATGTAGCATGCAGTATGTAGTATGTAGTATGTAGTATTCAGTATGCAGTATGTAGCATGCAGTATGTAGTATGCAGTATGTAGTATTCAGTATGTAGTATGTAGTATGCAGTATGTAGTATTCAGTATGCAGTATGTAGCATGCAGTATGTAGTATGCAGTATGCAGTATGTAGTATGCAGTATGCAGTATGCGGTATGTAGTATGCAGTATGCAGTATGTAGTATGCAGCATGTAGTATGCAGTATGTAGTATGCAGTATGCAGTATGTAGCATGCAGTATGTAGTATGCAGTATGCAGTATGTCGTATTCAGTATGCAGTATGTAGCATCCAGTATGTAGTATGCAGTATGCAGTATGTAGTATGCAGTATGTAGTATGCAGTATGTAGTATGCAGTATGTAGTATGCAGTATGTAGCATGCAGTATAGAGTATGCAGCATGTAGTATGCAGTATGTAGTATGCAGTATGTAGCATGCAGTATGTAGTATGCAGTATGCAGTATGTAGTATTCAGTATGTAGTATGCAGTATGTAGTATGCAGTATGCAGTATGTAGTATGCAGTATGCAGTATGCAGTATGTAGTATGCAGTATGCAGTATGTAGTATGCAGTATGTAGTATGCAGTATGTAGTATGCAGTATGTAGTATGTAGTATGCAGTATGCAGTATGTAGTATGCAGTATGTAGTATGTAGTATGCAGTATGCAGTATGTAGTATGCAGTATGTAGTATGCAGTATGTAGTATGCAGTATGCAGTATGTAGTATGCAGTATGTAGTATGTAGTATGTAGTATGCAGTATGCAGTATGTAGTATGCAGTATGCAGTATGTAGTATGCAGTATGCAGTATGTAGTATGCAGTATGTAGTATGCAGTATGTAGTATGCAGTATGTAGTATGCAGTATGTAGTATGTAGTATGCAGTATGCAGTATGCAGTATGTAGTATGCAGTATGCAGTATGTAGTATGCAGTATGTAGTATGCAGTATGTAGTATGTAGTATGCAGTATGCAGTATGTAGTATGCAGTATGTAGTATGTAGTATGTAGTATGCAGTATGCAGTATGTAGTATGCAGTATGTAGTATGTAGTATGCAGTATGCAGTATGTAGTATGCAGTATGTAGTATGCAGTATGTAGTATGCAGTATGTAGTATGCAGTATGCAGTATGTAGTATGCAGTATGTAGTATGTAGTATGTAGTATGCAGTATGCAGTATGTAGTATGCAGTATGCAGTATGTAGTATGCAGTATGCAGTATGTAGTATGCAGTATGTAGTATGCAGTATGTAGTATGCAGTATGTAGTATGTAGTATGCAGTATGCAGTATGCAGTATGCAGTATGTAGTATGCAGTATGTAGTATGCAGTATGTAGTATGCAGTATGCAGTATGCAGTATGCAGTATGTAGTATGCAGTATGCAGTATGTAGTATGCAGTATGTAGTATGTAGTATGCAGTATGCAGTATGTAGTATGCAGTATGTAGTATGCAGTATGTAGTATGTAGTAGGCGGTTTCGAACACAGCCCTTTTCTGCCGTTTTCTAATGCTAACATGCTAAAGGCCCTGAAAGTCTACAGTAATGATCCAAAATGATGGAACTTGGTCTTACCGACTCCTGGCCAGGAGATGGTAACGTAACAGTGGGACGCTTCATCATAACAACAAAACATTTTGGCAAAGCTTTCTGCAATAAAACGTTTTAATACCCAACTGGGATGTTTCCCCCTGAATGAACGAAAACAGAAGGTAAAAACATTAATCTGAAGGTTGAACTCAGCCTTTCCTCAGGCAGATTCACATGCGTGTTTTCAGACAGCTGAGAGATGCCCGAACACGGCAAAGTAACATGGTTTGTTGCATCTGGTAAAATGCAGGCTATGGTTAGCATTTAGCTCGACTCACCAGTGTGAGGAAACGCAGACTCTCAGAGCTGCTAGCAAGTCTAAACTTGTTCAGTTCCCTCCTATTAGCAGTTTTAATGCTAAGCTAACGGCTATGAGCTTACATAGCCGCTAAGCTAACGGCTATGAGCTTAGCATAAAGGCTAGCTAACTGGCTCTTGACCATAGCTCATAAACTGTACATAAGAATCAGATGGAGCCAAAGTTAATGACGTTTTGACACCAATCATTATGGGCTCAGGTGTTTAACTCATAGAATTGTTTTATAAATAATTATAATAAATATAAATAATAATTAGATAGACAGATACTTCAGAGACTTGACTGTCCAGCTACATTCCCTGGTTCACATATGGTCAATTTCGTCTCCAAAAGACCGAGATGGCGACTGCCAAATGTCAGATATCATCAGTTCTGCTTCTTCTGTTCTTTGAGCCTCCAACAACCAGCTGTTCCGCTGCTTTTAAGGCGATATCTGCTGGCTTCATGTCTCAGGTCCTGTGGTTACGTCCAGCTTTCTGTACACTGTGTGTTCAAACTACATTCAGAGGTATCAGTCTTCTTTAACTCTCAAACAAGAACCCACTTTTTCCTTTAGTATGAAAAACAAATTCAGACTTCTCTCTTCAGTTCTTGCTACATTTTGAGGTATAAGGGACTGTTTAGCATGAAGTTGGGAGGCGAAGTGTGGGGGCTCACGGTGGTGACAGTAGAGATTTATAAGCGAGACTCTGTCAACAAGCTGCCGGAGGCAGAGCCGACTCCCTGCACCTGGGACGCAGCCATTTTCCCCCTCAACTTTTACAACTTACCACATCTTCAGGAATCTACACTTTAACATATTCCAAATGCCAAACTGACAGACTGTATTTACTAAATTACTGAATCAGATACTTAAAACGACTCTGTTAAATGCTAAAAATGCACCCACAGTAACAGGAACTCCCTGGAAAACGAATGTTTTGAGTTGAACAAGACTGGTTCTGTTTAAAAATATCTATAAGTTGAGTGAGTAATTGTTTCTTTTCAGCTCAGTTTGAATGAGTCCAGACTGGTGAGGTGGTTTTGTCTTTTTTAGGAAGAGACCGATGCAGAGAGGCGACTTTGTGAGTTGGGTTTACACTCCAGGTGGATTGTCCTCATGCTGTCAGCACTCCAGACACCTCGCATTCCTGCAGAAAGGCTTCAGAGCAGTTAAAGGTGGAAGTCTGCAGGTAGGCCCCAGCAGAAATGCAGACTGCAGGAAAGAAGGGGACCACGGGAGGTAAACTCCACCACCGACTCATTTCACATCTGTTTATTCGCTCACATGGTGTTATGTTCCAACACGTCCAACCCTTGTACTGCGACTCGAATCAAAAATCTTGCTTAACATGTGGGCTCTTGCTCCAGCTTCACTCACTCAGCTATTCAACCATTCTCTCTTCTTATTGGATACACAAAATCCCCACAGGAGATGCCCAACCAATCAGAAGAGTTTTCCATCCATCTAAAGACCCAACAGATGAGATCCGTCAGGTCACAACGGTAAGTAGTGAATGAGTCAGTGGGGTCACATGGCACTGAAAGGATCAGATTATTGGCTAAATTACAATCAGACTGAGTTATTAAAGGGACAGTTCGCCTCCTTAAAGGGACAGTTCGCCTCTTTGAAGGGACAGTTCGCCTCTTTTGACATGAAGCTGTGTAACATCCCATATCAGCAACATCATTTCTGAACATCTTCTTACCCCCTGCTGCGTCCTGTGAGCAGAGTTCCAGCCTCGTTTTGGTGTTGATGAAGGTAGTCCGGCTAGTTGGCTGGGGTTTAAAAAATAAAGCGTTTTGCTTCTCAGAACAATATGCGTTCAACAGAGTAATACATTTGCATCACAAAATGGTTCTCCAGGTAAAAGTCAGACCTCACAATCTCTTGGCCCTATTTTCTCTCCCTTGATATCAATGCGTCCAGCCACCTAGCCGCACCTGTTACGGTGTTTGCTGCTCGGTCTGCACAGTTTACATTGGACGCATTGATATCAAGGGAGGCAAAAATAGCGCCAAGCGATGTGAGGTCTGACTTTTTCCTGGAGAACCATTTTGTGATGCAAATGTATTACTCTGTTGAACGCATATTGTTCTGAGAAGCAAAAGGCTTTATTTTTTAAACCCCAGCCAACTAGCCGGACTACCTTCATCAGCACCAAAACGAGGCTGGAACTCTGCTCACAGGACGCAGCAGGGGGTAAGAAGATGTTCAGAAATGATGCTGCTGATATGGGATGTTACACAGCTTCATGTCAGAAGAGGCGAACTGTCCCTTTAAAGAGGAGAACTGTCCCTTTAAAGAGGCGAACTGTCCCTTTAAAGAGGCGAACTGTCCCTTTAAAGAGGCGAACTGTCCCTTTAATGAAGCGAACTGTCCCTTTAAGTGCATGTAGACACCTTAATCTGACTAATAACTGGATCAGATCGGATTAAGACCCCGAGATAACTGGGTTGAAAGTCAAAATAAACCTGCTTGTAGACGATGAAGCACGTGGTGAATCAGACTTTGCTTTGTGCCTCTGATCCGATTCATTCACCGCCATATATCCAAGGAGAATTACCCTCGCTCAGCTCATTCTGATTATAATTTAGCCAATAATCTGATCCTTTCAGAGCCATGTGACCCCACTGAGTGACACTAAAGTAAAACCAGGCATCAAATCATTTTCATGTAATCGTCTTCAAAGTGGCTCAGTAAAGAAAGACGAAGGTTAGTTCGCCAACTGTTATCCAAACTCTCAGAGTCCCGATTTGAGTGTTTTTTCCTTAAAAAAAAAAGTTTCCATTGAGTTTTACATATGTTGGTCAATATCGCAGCTCTGCAAACACAGCTGGTCAGAGCTGCATGTAAAAGATTGCTAAAGACTGTATCGATCCTTTTGGGGGCCACACTGAAGCAAACAGTAACAGCAAACAGAGAAACTGGGTATAAATGTCAGTGACAGCAAATAAAACCGATTCAGTTCCGTACATTCAGCTTCCAGCAGACCAGAGGTGGGTAGAGCAGCCGAAAACTGTACTCAAGTAAAAGTACTGTTACTTCAGAATAATATGACTCAAGTAAAAGTAAAAAGTATTCATCCCAATAATTCCTTGAGTAAGAGTAAAAAAGTGCTCGGTGAAAAAACTACTCGAGTACTGAGTAACTGTTGAGTAACGTCTGATTTATTTGTTAACACAAGCATTCAATCAGACAGACAGAAATACTAAATAATCATCTTTAGGCCAATTAGAGTTCATCCAATTGATCAAATACATTAAAATGAATTAATTAATTACAAAATAGCTTAAATTAAAATAATCCAGGTAAATTCAAGAACTTCAGTAAAAAATAAAAGAGACTTAGGAAATGTTTAAAGCATATGTAACCCATATGTAACCTAAAAAACAAACATTCACCTATCCATGGGGGGAAAACGAGTTTAGGAAACTTAGCGCTACATGTTTCCTCAAGTTAGATGTTGAGTTTCTGCTGAAATGTGCGTTTGTTTTGGTTGCCACAGAAGACACATAATGTAGCTGCTGTTTCTCACTCTTTGTAAGGTAAACATGCTTTCAGTATGAGGCCTCGTCTGCGTCTTCATTTCCCACCGTTGGTTCTGACATTTTTCATCTGTTTCTTTGTTTGTTTGCTACGACTGCTAATGCTAAAGCTAACCCGTCCCGCTGCAGCTGTTACCATGGAAACATCTGCAGATATTCACTTTAAAGCTGCTCAGAACTGAACTAACTCTGGTTCTGCCTCAGATTCTGGGTTTATGTTCATGTTGGAACATGTTTCAGTGAGTCTCTGCAGCTGTTACCATGGAAACATCTGCAGATATTCACCTTAAAGCTGCTCAGAACTGAACTAACTCTGGTTCTGCCTCAGATTCTGGGTTTATGTTCATGTTTGAACACGTTTCCTGTTTTCCCTGCAAAATATATTAAATAAACGAGGCAGGACTCTAAAAGTAAATGAAAAGAAACAGTTTGAAATGTCCCATCCGTGTAAAAACACAGTTTAAACAAAGCTATTCACTCATCACTCTCCACCTGACCTCTGACACGTTGAAGAATCAACACTTCAGACACTCCTGGGTCAAACACTTTGCCTCTGAATGTGTGCTTGACCCTTGAATTTGGGCCACAAACCCATAAAAATTCAAGGAAACTTGCTTTTTTTTTAAATCGCAGACGGAAACACTTGTTTAAGCCACAGTTTAAATGACTGGGAAACATTTGTTTTATTAAAGGGGGCTGGGTGCCCAGCGGATGGCATCCCTGTCACCCAAAGGCACGATGCTGTGGGAAAGGATGGGAAAAGCCTTGTGCTGACAACGAGCAAACAAACACGAAAGGGTTTTAATTTCAGGCCAAGCCTGCTGTCGACAGCTCAAACAAATGAAAGCAAAGGAAGGAATGAGGACGGGGGTGGGGGGGGAGAAAGAGCAGCACGGCACAGTGCTAATCGAAGCTCTGGCTCTAAGAAAGCAGAAATATCTGCGCCCTTTGTTGATGCTGAGAGCTCTTTGTTGGGGGCTGATCTGATAACAGGGTGTTTTCACAGGTTAACCTCCTCACTGTTTACTGAGACCACGAGTCGCCAAATGGTGTCTGTGAAACCTTTCTGAGGGGAGTGACACCTCCAAACAAAAGTCAGAACTTTCTGTGGGAAGGAATGTTTCTGTGGAATGAGCTGGGACGCTCATTATGTGCCAGGCATTAACCAGTTCAATGTGGCTGCCTGGCTGCGGACCCAGAGCCTTCACACTTGTTTGTATTCTTTATTAATAACATTATTTTATCCAATATTAGTATTACTAAAGAGCCTGAGCATTTATTCTGTTTTTGAGCAATTGTTTCTAATACAAATCTATTGAATTCCCCTATTTAAATCTTTAAATGCCATTTTCTCAAAATCATTTTTTTGTATTTTTCCAGTATCAATATCTCAGCCTATGGAGCACCTACTAACACCAAACTTTCCAGTTATACACTTAGCAGTATTCTGAAGATATTTATAGAAGGATTTGTTGATAAATCATTCCTGGCCTGATTTATGTGACATTATAATAAAGAAATATGGCGAAAATTGATGGTTTTTAGGCTATGGACAGTATATTTTGATTTTCTAGGAAAGGAAAGCAGATATCCTGAAATCCCTCCATAATTTTCTTTTCATTTTGTGTGTAAACAAAATGAAAAAAGAATTTTGCACCTGGCTTTATCATATGTTCAGATCTAGCTTCCGGAAATATATGCAAATGTGCGCATATTTAATGAGATAATGCCTCATTTGCATAATCAAACAGACAAATTTCTAAAACTTGTAATACATTTTTTTTCATACATGTATAAGTAATCAACTGAGGGAGTTTCATGGTGATATCTATTTTAAAATATTACCCTATTCAGCTGTAGTGTCTGGCCTTAAAGCAGACAGAAATGAGCGTTTCTGCACGTGTGTCTTTAAGCGAAGAGGCCTGCAGGCTTCTGGTTTTTAGATCTGATGTCGGACGATGCAAACAGCCAATATCATCACACCCCGAGCGCCCCGGCTGCATGTTCTGGCAAGCACGGCTGTGCAAACAGCTCCGCTTTTTAAAGCAACTGAGCTGGAGAATATTTAGTGTTTGGTTTAGGATTCAGCGAGAAATGATGACATCAGTCATAAGGAACAATTCAGCGAGGAGAGGAGGAGGAGGGGAAGGCAGGGGGATTTCCCACTTTTCCCCCCTCAGAACAACCGTCTGAGTCGAAACACAGATCTGTCTGGGAAGGCCGATAGATTCATGTTAGACCGAAGCTGCAGCTTTACAGCGAACGTGGCAAAGCCCGGGAAACACCTCATCCATCACAACTGTTCATCAACCACACATCTACCTGCGAGAGCCAGGCGGCTGAACAAGCATCTCCTCAGAAAAGCTTATCCAGAAGGAGGTCAAGGGTTACAGATCTGACTGTAGAGCCAATGCACATGAGACCAGAGGTGGGTAGTCACTAGGGATGGGAATTGATAAGATGTTTACGATTACAATTCCATTTTATATTCTGCTTAACGATTCGGTTCTTTATCGGTTCCCTTATCGATTCTCATTTGGAGAAAAAGGACAACAAACCGGTCGATTAGCATCAACTTTGTTTAGTTTAGAAGTAACACGAGTCATGAGCTCACAAACCCAACAACGGTGAGGTCCACATTGGTCTATCCTGGCCTGGGTAATTTAACTCTTCCTGCTCTGGTGAAAGGAGAAGCTGGAGGTAGAGGTGAACTGGGGGTAGTACCACCAGCCTCTGGCTCTGAGCCAGTCAGGCTCTGTCTCTCATGATTTCATCTAAATGTAATGCCTGAGAAGGCATTCATTTAACCTTAGCCGTTACTAACAGCAGCTTTTACAATCAGGCAAATGCTGCTAACATGATAGGCAGTGTTAGTTAGTTAGTTAGTTAGCTGCAGTGTTAGCCGAGGACATGCTAACGTTGCTAACGTTGCTGGGTTCAGATTCACCAACGTTAGTCCGGAGCGGATTGAAAACGCGACATTCATTCATAGTTATTGCATGTTGGTAGTATTTCCTCCCTTTGGTGAAATATTCACTTTGCAAGTTGCCCTGTTGTTGTCTTTTTTAGGGATGTGGAACCAAACTTTCGAGCGTTTGTACCGCTTGGGCGCCATGTTTACTGTTGGCTGCTGGCTGCGCTGGACTCGCCACGCAACGCTGCGTGGTGACGTCATTCACGCCCACTGGAATCGATAAGGGAGTCGTTTGCAAAATTGGCAAAACGATTCCAAGGAATTGAAACACTGGGAACCGGTTCTCAACAAGAACCGGTTTTCCATTCCCATTCCTAGTAGTAACCAGTTACATTTACTCGAGTAAACCTTGGAACCTCGGCGTGCTGATAGACTCAGACCTGACCTTCAACAATCATATCAAATCAGTCACCAAATCAGCCAATAATCAACTTAAGAACATATCCAGAATGAAGGGTCAACTACCACAGCTATGCAGATGACACACAGGTATATCTGGCACTGTCTCCAGATGACTGCAGTCCTATAGAGTCATTGTGCGACTGCTTAGAGCAAGTCAAAAAGTGCATGAACCAAACTTTCCTTCAGTTAAATCAAGAAAAAACTGAGGTCATTGTGTTTGGCAACAAAGAGAAGAGGTTTGCTGTCAGTAAACATCTCGAGTTCCTGTCTCTAGAAACTAAAGACCAAGTCCGGAACCTTGGTTAGGGTAAGGGTTAGGGTTAGGGTTAGGGCACCTTGGTTAGGGTTAGGGAACCTTGGTTAAGGTAAGGGTTAGGGAACCTTGGTTAGGATAAGGGTTAGGGAACCTTGGTTAGGATAAGGGTTAGGGAACCTTGGTAAGGGTTAGGGAACCTTGGTTAGGGTTAGGGAACCTTGGTTAGGGTTAGGGAACCTTGGTAAGGGTTAGGGAACCTTGGTAAGGGTTGGGGTTAGGGAACCTTGGTTAGGGTAAGGGTTAGGGAACCTTGGTTAGGGTAAGGGTTAGGGAACCTTGGTTAGGGTAAGGGTTAGGGAACCTTGGTTAGGGTAAGGGTTAGGGAACCTTGGTTAGGGTTGGGGTTAGGGAACCTTGGTTAGGGTAAGGGTTAGGGAACCTTGGTTAGGGTAAGGGTTAGGGAACCTTGGTTAGGGTAAGGGTTAGGGAACCTTGGTTAGGGTAAGGGTTAGGGAACCTTGGCGTGCTGATAGACTCAGACCTGACCTTCAACAATCATCTCAAATCAGTCACCAAATCAGCCTTTTATCAACTTAAGAACATATCCAGGATGAAGGGTTTCATGTCCCAAACAGATCAGGAGAAGCTGATTCACAGAGATGGGGACTCGAGTCGACTCGAGTCGCTGTTTTGATGACTTGTGACTTGACTTGACAAAAAACAAAACACTTGAGACACGATGACTTGAATGACTTGAGAGTTATTCAGTTCATGTTTTTAGTTTGAATATAAAATTAATACATTAATTGAAAAAATAATATGGATTACCCTTTTAACTATGTGTTTTAATTTGTATTCTCTTTAAATTGCTTGATTTTATGCTGCTTTATGCTGTTTTTATTTTATTTGTTTCTCTTTATATTCTTTTATGTATTTTAATGCTTCTTCCACTCCCTGCTGCAATGCTTTTATTTTATGTAAAGCACTTTGAATTGTTTGTACATGAAATGTGCTATATAAATAAATTTGATTTGATTTGATTTGTTCTTTATGTCTTCATGTAAAGCACATTGAGTTGCCTGTGGTATGAAATGCGCTATATAAATAAAGATGCCTTGCCTTTACAACAACGCTATACATTCTGGATTACCTGTAAATACATTTTACTCACACACTACTTATCCACATAAAGTTACATCCAGCTCTCTGTAAAAGTGAAGTAACGTTTGAATCCGTTACCCATTTCTAAGTTAATTTGAATACAAATACTTTCAAGCAACAACAAGTCGAACATGACGGTTATTTAATGGCTCGTATATCTCCAACTGTACACAGAACTGCTGAGAAATACAAAAATAATCCCTCCCAGGCTTAATATGTCATGTGCTGGAGGGCCCACCCAGAAGAGCGACTGCAGTCATTTGTTTTTTTTCATAAGCTATTTTATCATCTGTTCTGTTGTGCTGGAAACGTACACACACCCTCCCACACCGACTGAGCCAGCTCCAGATGGAAAACCGAGCGTGGGGACGGGCATCTCAGCTCGCTTTTCATAACAAAGATTTCTAAATGTTTTCCAGACTGGATGGCAGCAGCCGCCGTGTGGCGACTCCGTCAGCATCTTGGATAATGTTTTGGCACCGCGGGCTGAGTTTCTTTCTAAATAAGGTTTTCACAAACGCTTTCTGCCTGGCAGACGGGGCTCCGGCGGGCCTCGTCCTCAGCTGTGCAGCGTTCCCGGGGAAAAAAGTGGATATTTTGGGCTGTTGGCTCTAAAGTGCAACCTAATAATAATAATAATAATACATTTATTTATATAGCACCTTTCATACATAAAATGTAGCTCAAAGTGCTTTACAAATAAGATCAATATACAAAGTAAATAAAGTAAAACAACCACAAGAACAACAAAATAGAGCACAATAGAGAAACAACAAATGCAATATACAAATAGTAATAATAATAATAATAGAATCCATAAAACTAGTAGAAGGCGAGGGTGTATAGATGTGTTTTTAGCTGCTTTTTAAAGTTTGTAATATCTGTTGACTGACGAATATACACTGGTAGAGAGTTCCAGATAGAAAGCAGCTTCACCCGTCTTTTTATATTTCATCCTAGGAACACTTAATAAAGTGACTAAGTGACTGAGGAATTACATCACATTACGGTCACTCTGCAGACGCTTTTATCCAAAGCGACTTACAATAAGTGTGTTCCACATCGGTAGGCAAAAGAACTTCAGGTCACAAGAAATCAGAAGTGCATTTCCTTCCAAAACCAAACTGCTAAGAGCATAACTAGTGCTAGAGTAAGTGCGGTAAGTTAGGTACCGAGACAAATGGGAAGACAATTTAGGAAACAAAGACAATTCAGGAAACAAATCAGTGCGTAAGAAGCTAGGACGAAACAGGAATATCTGTCAAAATGCCAGAAATGTAAAAAACACAAACACATGATGGACCACACCCTTGTAATTATCAGCTGAATAAGCGCCAAAAGACGAGGATTAGGAGAATTATCCATCAGAGACAAACACATTTTTACTGTGAGGAGAACCAGTGAAGGACTTAGCTGCTGTGCTGGCAAGTTACACTAGTTCATGCTAATTGCTAAGGATGGCTAACATTGTTTTCACGGCACTCGCTAGGTTTTGTGACGCCTCCGATGGTCTCACTTCTCATGCACTTTGATTTGGGTGACATACAGCACTGCTGTGTTGGATTCTGGGTGCCCTGCTTTGCTTCACTTGTGTATTTTGTGGTCTAAAGTTAAGGATAATTCAACTTTTTAAGGAGGCGGCGGAGGCGCTAGCTAATCAAATTGCTTCAAATTGATTATCACTAGAATTCCAAGCATCAAACCCACCTACCATTGAGCATTCAAGTGTCACATCTGTGCGAATTCTGCCAAATATTTCCAAGTTGTCCAAAATGAGTGCCAGTGAGATCCCAACAAAGCTAGCTAACAAAGCTAGCTAGCTTTGTTAGCTCCTCTCAGTCAGAAAAACCCAATAATTCACAGTGATGAAAGCATCTTTAGAATCACTCCTTTCTCTTGTGGATTTTTGGTTGATTTATAACCTTTCCAAAACACATTTCAACAAAATAATTACGTACATACTTTGTAAATAACAAATCCTGCAGGTTGTGCTTCCAGTTTAAAGGCTCGTGGCATTATTTTCGTTTCCAGACTTACATCTACAGGGTAACACATGTGATTAATGGGGCTATAAAATAATTGCTCCAAAGCATTCATGAAAAAAGGGTCATCTGATATATGCTGTGAGAATGAAACGAAGAGTTACTTTAAAGATGCTAAATGAGGGCAAAAGGTGACAGTTGTTGTAAAAAGAAAGAGTTTTAGGTGGGAAACGGACGGAGAGACAGAAAGAGAAGGAGGAGAGGAGGCCTGCAGAGGCTAACATCCATCCTGGCCTGAATTACTATCATTATTGTAATGAGTCTGTAATGTTTTCTTTCCTGGACCAGTAATTGTTACCAAGCCTGCTGTTCAGACATGCAGGTGGACAAATTGCTGCCGAGCATTACTTTCCATAATAGTGAGGGGGACTTAATCATTTCCACGACCCGGGCTTCAAACACAACTTTTCCCTCTCCGAATCAGCCCAATGCCATTTGTTCCTCAGTTACATCCCACTTTTTGCATAAAAATAAAACAAAGAAATCTAGTCAAATTAGCTAATAGGATATCTTAGATCTGCTTTTCAGCACTTATGTCAGGACTAAACAAGGTGAGGCTGTGTTTCAGTTTTATGCTCCTAAAATCTGGAACAGTCTTCCAGAAGATGTGAGACAGGCCTCAACTCTGACCATGTTTAAATCCAGGCTGAACACAGTTCTGTTTAGCTGTGCATATGACACCTGAAAGTATTTTATCTGCACTCTTCACTTTTTAATTAATTAATTAATGATTATTTTTAATGGGTTTTTATTTTTTTTTAAATTAATTTTATTATTATTTTATTTATTTTAATTTGTATTTATTTATTTATTTTATTTATTTATTTTAATTTTTTAAATGATTTTATTGCCTTCTTGTGATTTTATGTAGCTGTGAAGCACTTTGAATTGCCTTGTGTATGAATTGTGCTCTATAAATAAAATTGCCTTGCCTTATTGAACAGTTAAAGCTGTGCTACAGGGAAAGTGGGTCCTTTTATATCCAACAATAAGGAAGAAATGCAGCTTATATCCCTCCACGTGAGCCAGAACTGTGTTGGATCTGCATGTACTGACCCTTTAAACTTCCACGGTCCATATAACCCATATGAACCTCCACCCACCCCCACCTGCAGCCAACTGTCCATGACTCTTAAAATCAGCCAGATGTGACTTTGAGACAAGTCCTGGATTCCTGAGCAGTGTCCTTACTAACGTTGGTTTGCTGGGGCGGGAGCATTTGTATCTGTTTGGTGAGATGTCTTTACTTAATCTATGAACAAATTCTGTCTTATTAGACTAACCTAATTAGTGGAATCAATGCTCCCAACGTGTCTACACTGTTAGCTGTTAGCTCCACCCAGAGCCGGCCCAAGCCATATGCCAACTACGCGGTCGCTTAGGGCCCCCACGCCAACCAGGGGGCCCCAGAGAGCACCGAGACGTTGTGATAAATAAGTAAATATATACATGAAATTAAAATAACATTGAATAATTTAAACGAAATTGTATTACACCAGAAAAAATAATAATAATTTTGACAAAATACTAATACTAGGTTAATTTATGCCTCCTGTTGGCTGCTGCCACCGTTGGGCAAAATTATTTAAGTATTGTATTTATTATTTAAGTATTTAATTGTGATTACAACTTTATTTTTCTGTAAGATAATGTGAATGTCATTTGATTCTATTTTGTATTTTGAACATTTTGCACACCATTGCACATCTGAAAGAAATGAAACTATTTAACGTGTTTACGATAAATGCAGTCTCCAGCCTGCTGATGTTACTTTCAAATAGTTAAATTAATGAGCCATACTTATACATCACTCTTTATGTGGAAGTTAATTAAACCATATTTATGAGTTTGCTATCCCTTTAAGGTTAAAAACAAGAATGACACCTGTATAATGTAAGATGATTACAAATAATGCTAATGATTGTGGGTCCGTTACACACAGAACAGTGCAGCCTGTGGAATAATGAGGCATCTGGAGCTGAGGTGGTGGTAGGGGGGCCCCAAATGAAATTCTGCTTAAGGCCCCATAAAGGCTTGGGCCGGCCCTGGCTCCACCCCCTCCCCAGGGAACATGTCTGGACTTGTTGCTCTCAGCGTTTGGAGAAATTGGAGAAAAAGGATGATGATAGCAGCGCCAGATCCAGACTCAAATAAAACCTGTCAGACCTTCCGTCTTGTAGGAGCTGGGACTCAAAAAAGCTGCATTTTTATAAAGTTTTGTAGGAATCAGGAGCAAACTTTTTAAAGTTTTGTAGCTTAGAAGCTGCCTCAATATACAAGATATACAGAATAAAAGGTGTTTTCAGCATCCGGAGAGCAGACAAACAAAACCTTTTTGACTGGATCCTGAAGCATTTCATGAAATGGAAACAGCTGACGGGTTATTTAATGCGCTAAATCATGTGTTAGACGTTGAAATGTTGGGAAATGTTGTTTCCATCTCGTGTTACACAACAACAGCTGTGTCTGAACAAAGGGAGCAGCGTTAAATCTGTGCGGTGGAACTTTGTTTTTCAAGGTTTCAGCTTCTGATCTCTGCAAATGGGGGGGTTAGAAATAAAGCCTTTAATGTAAACAGTCTCAGAAGCAGACATTAATGCTGATAAGTTTAAATTCCTGGATTATTTTCAACACAAGCTTTTAGAAATCTACGAACGTCCAACATCATCTTGTGGAATTTTGTAAAATAATACAGGAGTCTTTACTGTTTTAAAGGTTTCCTGCAGGCTGAATTATGCGTTTAACGCACCAAATATAAGACATGATGCATCGTAAAAAGGGACAACCTTCTCCTGTGTTGTGTAATTAAGCATTAAGCATTAAGAAGTTAGTTTCTTTTAATGCAAACAAGTGGAACAAACTGCCAGTGGAGATTAAACTTTCACCAGATGGAGACATTTTTAAATCCAGGTTAAAAACATTTCTGTTCTCATGTGTCTATGCATGAAATCTGCACGATATCTTTGAACTTATCTGGACTGTTGCTGGTTTTTAAATTCATTTAAATGATTTTATTTGTTTCTCTTTATATTCTTTTATGTATTTTTAATGCTTCTTCCACTCCCTGCTGCAATGCTTTTATTTTATGTGAAGCACTTTGAACTGTTTGTACATGAAATGTGCTATATAAATAAATTTGATTTGATTTGATTTGAATGTGTGTCCCAGAATAAGCTGCTTTCTTACCAGGTTGCTGCATTTCTGTGAGTTGGAATTTAAATCATTCACTGTTTAAATCACTCAAACTTTTTTCTTTAAAAAAAAAATCCCTTCAGATTTGCTCCTTTAGTGAATAAAGTAAAAAAAAAAAAAAAAAAACACAAGATAACTTCTATTTATGGCTGAAAACAACACGAGCTATGCTGCTCATGCGCAGCATTTCCGGACTACAAGTCGCATCAGTCAAAAAAATGCGTCATGAAGAGGAAAACAAACATATAGAAGTCGCACTTATTTAGAAATGCATTTTACAAAATCCAAGATCGAGAACAGACTTGGTCCATGTTGACAACACGGGCGTAAAATTGCGTATGGACGCTATGGGACGTGTCCATACCAATATTTGGATACGTTTAAATGTCCACACCAATTTTGAATGGGAAATTGCACACAGTCGGGAAACAAAGGGTTAATTTTCCCCTTCCGCAGTTCCTTCTCTCAAAGATAGTTGTTAGCATGTAGTTGTTAGCATACAGTTGTTAGCATGTAGTTAAATTGCACAGCGTTCGGGAAACAAAGGGTTATCGCTATCTGTGATTGGCTCACCTTCTGTAGCGCTATGCCTGGCTTGTTGTTGCTAGGTTGGTTGCTAAGCGGTGAAACAGCTCGTCAACAGAGGCTGAGCGAAGTTTCAGTGCTCTGAGGAGGTTGAAAACATGGCTCAGGACAACATGCTGCTGTCTGCCATATCCACCAGGACAGGTTGGATAGCATTAGCATAAAACAAATATGCCAGCAGTTTGTCTGCCTCAATGACCGGCGGCGCCGTGCATTTGGCTCATTCACACAAGATTTGGCTAGTTAATAGGCTGAAAGCTACAAACTTAATAGTTTTTCAGGAAAAAGTGTTTTTCATGTGACAGTTTATGTCTTTATTTTTAATAAATGTTTGCTGGACCTTAATCTTTTGACTGCTGGTGTTTTATTTTTGTGGGAACTGTGCAGAGCTAATAAATGCTTGTTGCTAATGCTAAGTAGTCATCCGCCTACATTTTTCAAAAATTGTACATTTCCACTTTTATTGTTCGCACTTTTCACACTTATCTTTGCAGTGTGCACTTTCAAAACTTCATCAGTTAATATTTTATACAAAAAGCACCCAAACTCATCAACTTACAGATCCTGAACTTTCAGAAACACATAATAATAAAACATCTTACTGTGGCAGTGTCTGCCTGGGCCTGTGATAATGTTGAAGTCACCAGAAACAGACTTGCATAAAAAAAAAATCAATTCTCAATCTTGCCATTATGGTTTACATTAAAAAAATCAGAGGGCTGTGAATCAGATGAGATTTGCCATTATTCACCCCAGAATTGGTTAAAATGCAGGAAATTGCATCTAAGAAATGCAAAATTTTGTGTTCAACGTTGAGTTCAGTTACCTGCTTTTCAATGAACTCACGGAAACTGTCGACCTTGGTCTGGAAGTCTGCCGGCAGCTTCGGACTCACCGGTGCTCTGGTAGCAGGCTGTTAGCGTAGCATGAAGCTAACACAGGGAAGGCCCGCCTGAAAAGTCATTTATATTAATCTCCTTAAACCAAACTAAATCAAAAGGCCACTGATGCACCATGGGGGATGTGGTTTAACGCAGGCAACAGAACACGAGTGTCCAAAAATGAATTCTTGCGTTTTTCTGATGATTTATTTCCAAACAATAAAACAAACAAAAGAACAAAGAAAACCTGCTGCTCTCCTTTTCCCTGATAAAAAACCATCGGCCCACCCAGGTGCATGCTGGGACTCCAGGTGCCCAGTGTGACCCAATTACCAAAAATATTCTAAACAAAGAATATTAGCAAAAAAAAATCTAATCTAAATAAAGCACTGAAATTAATCAAATAAAGTTACTCATAATTAGCTAATTAAATTTACAACTAGAACCAAAAAACAAAAACTAACTCTACAAATAGCTCCTACAACTACTTTTGAATTCATTTTTGGATTCTGCGTACAAATGCGATTAATCGTGATTAATTAGATTAAACATTTTAATCGTTGCCCAGGCCTAATATTTTCATATTATTCATATTTATCGCACCGGACTATAAGTCGCAGGACCAGCCAAACTATGAAAAAAAAGTGCGACTTATAGTCCGGAAAGTACGGTACTTTCACGGACTTGTGTTATGTGGAGTGTCACAATCTTTGTCCCATAAAATAGACTCTATAGTACAGTTTAGTACAGTTAAAGTAATGCTCTGTGTTTGAAGGATAAGGAAATCAAATCAAATCAAATTTATTTATATAGCACATTTCATGTCCAAAACAATTCAAAGTGCTTTACATAAAATAAAAGCATTGCAGCAGGGAGTGGAAGAAGCATTAAAATACATAAAAGAATATAAAGAGAAACAAATAAAATCATTTAAATGAATTTAAAAACAAGCAACAGTCCAGATAAATTAAAAGATATTGTGATGAAAGATAATATGATGAAAGCTTTGAACGTGCACAGATGTTTCAGTGGTGTAGGGGGCTGTAATGTGGCTGTAGGTTTCATTCAGACTCTTTTAAACAGGAATATGAACTGAATATTTTATCTGCTGCTCATGCTACTTAAATTAATTAATTAATGAATATTTTTAATGTTTTTGTTTTTTTTAAATTAAATTTTAAATTTTTACTATTATTATTTTATTTTTATTTTTATTATTATTATTTTCATTTATTTTTAATGATTTTATTGCCTTCTTGTGATTTTATGTAGCTGTGAAGCACTTTGAATTGCCTTGTGTATGAATTGTGCTCTATAAATAAAATTGCCTTGCCATGTGAACACCATGAGGTCAGAACCAGAGGATTGCTGTGCATGTAAATGTGTCGCCTTATATTCTAGATCTAAAAAATTTGAGATAATTGAAGATTAGTTTGAATCAAAGCAAATTTGACTGTTACAAAATAGGCACATAGATATAATCTAAAGCAGGGATGGGCAACTGGCGGCCCGGGGGCCGCACACGGCCCTCGTCCTCTCTCAGTACGGCCCGCAAATAGATCAACAATAATTTAATAATTAAAAAAACAAAAAACAAACAAACAAACAAACAAAAAACCTTTTTACTGTTGACCGATAGAGGGCGCTCCATACGGAAACGATAGCGGGGCCCGGGCCGCTTTCCGCAACAGCGAACAGGAAAGTAGAGCCATGGCCACCAGCAGCGGCAAAAAGAGAAAAAAAATTGCATTTTTCAGCCAGAATGGGAAGAAGAGTACCTCTTCAGTTTTGTTCTTTGTCATGAAGGAGTTCAAATTCCTTTTTGCACTTTTTTTAAGCAAATGTTTTGTCTTTGTTGCTTATTAAGGACGTGTTAAAATGCATTTATGTGCAGAAAATAGTTGTATGTTGGTGCAATAAACACACAGATATAAATTCATATAAAATGTGTTCTTATTGAGAATCATTTGTAGCGTCTTTCATATCCAATTATTCAAAGTGCGTGGTCATGTGGCCCTCCAATGATAGTGCTGAAAACACGTTGGCCCTCTTTATCATGGATTTGCCCCTCCCTGATGTAAAGGTTATGATCCAAACTGCCCATCCTTCAGTTAGCCACAGCCTCTGAAATGTGGGCATTGTCTTCCTTTGGTCCCACATGATGTGCACACATGCAGCCTGGGATGGTGTTGCATTCCCTGTTCAGACATCAGTGTGACACACCAGCCACTTTCAGCCCCAGATGGGCCCTCGCTGAGTTCTTTTAAAGTCCCGGCAAGCCGGCGCACTTCAAAAGGCGAATTCCACATCTCTTGAAAGTGTTGTAATTACCAGCATGAATGCAACATATGCGACACACACACTGCATCAATCATACAGCGGCACCTGATTTTAATCACCTCGGCATGGCTGCAGCCACCATTTTAACACCCACAGAAAGAGCTGAGCGCCAAATGCTGAAAAGAGGGAAAAGTGGGAAATTAAAAACCATCATTTCTGAGGGAGAAGCCCACGACAGCCGCCAGCTGTCACTGTTTTTCGTTAAAATTAGTAACAGTCTGGAGCAAGTGTTGTGTTCGTCCTCTTATTCGTCTCCAGAATCCACAAATTAAAACACAAAAAAGGAGATTTTCTAAAAGTTTCTGAAAGCAGAGAAGCTTTGTGGGAAAAGTTGTGCAACACGTCTGAAACTTTTCGAGATGACATGACGTCCAACCACTGGTGGTCTTTAACCTCGTAGCACCCACAGTCGCAGATATGCAACAAGCTTTTTATTTATTTACATTATATTTTTATTTACATTATTTGATTTTTTAAATTTACATACATTATTTATTTACATTATATTTTTATTTACATTATTTCTTTACATTATATATTTATATTTTTCTTTATATTTACATTATATTTTTATTTACATTTTTATTTACATTATTTATTTACATTATATTTTTATTTATTTACATTATGTGATTTTTTAAATTTACATACATTATTTACATTCATGTGTAATTTTTATTTACGTTACATTTTTTGCATTTTATATGTGCTTCACTTTTTCACAACAAAGATCTGTGAAATCTGTTTGATTTGTTGTTGAATGGAAAGTTTATGATGGCTGCGTTCCGCACTTTGTATTAAGAATGTTCCATAAAGGTTTATTATATACATTTTATTGTGGCAGCAGCAGTTACTGCTGAACTTTCACTATAACGATCTGCAGAGAATGACTTGGTTTTGTGAACAAAATGAATCAGGAAAGCCCACAGCTGCAAACATGCAACATGGCCTAAAATGATCAAAAATAGCCCAATTCCAAAAATATTGCTTTATTCCCACCCAAAAAGATGCAAGAAGAGCCAAAATGATTTTTTTCAATGATTATTCATATGCTTGGGTGCTACAAGGTTAAACTCTGAGGCCGTCGCTGTTGTTTTTCTGCATGTTGCTGATGAATCTTTGCTGCTCATTCCAGCCATGATGGATGTACTTTAATAATGTCTCTGTGTGATAACAGCTTCTCATCAGATGGCTGTAAAAGGCCCCGTGGGGCCCACATATCTGCAACAGGTGCAGAGTGAACAGAGGGAATAAGGCGTCATTAAACTGAATTAAAATGTTACTTCCTGTTGACTTTGCTTTGATTAACTTAGATGTTGTCAGAGTTTAGTGAACCTTCACTGGAAAAAATCAAAGTCTTACCAAATATATTTGTCTCATTTCTAGTCCAAATATCTCATTACACTTAATATCAGACTCAACTCCCTAACAAGCACCATTTCAGCCAGATATAGGGACTTGTTTGAAGACAATACATCTGGAATATCTTGTTAAATGAAAAAGTCTTGAAAACAAATTGTTTTGAGTCACATATCATATGAAACAAGCTTTTTTTTTACATTTGAAGAGGTTTTTAAGCTAATTTCAAGATCACTTTTAACTCAAAAGTCCTAAATATCACATTTTATTTCAAGAAATCTTGACAAGCCGATTTTCACTAGTTCCATTGGCAGATTTTTTTGCTTATTTCAAGCAAAAACGTCTTTTATTTGTTGTTTTTTTACTTATTTTTGGAGGGGCATTTTTCCCAGTGCATCTTCAGCCTTCTCAGATCAAATGAGAACTTCATTACTCATGTGGAAGTTTGTGAATGAAGTCGACAGAAAGCGTCCAATCACAGTGAGCCTTGTTGGTACGTCCTTTAACGGGCACGTTTGGCTTTGATCTCAGAAATGAGCAGAGACTGAGGCTGATGTGGTGAAACTCTGCTTTGGTCTGGAGCAGAAACCCAAACACGTGTGAACACACCCTGAGATTCTGTCTGTGTGGACTGAACATCATTCTGAGCCGAACCTTCATTTTACATCCCAACGGGTCAAAACCAAACCCCAAAACTAACTGTTCAACATGTAGGCCGATGATTTATCCCTTTGTTGTTCAGTCAGGGAAGGAAGCTCAGCTGCTCTGTGTGTATAAGATGAGATGCACCGCCTTAAAGGGACAGTTCGCCTCATTAAAGGGACAGTTCTCCTCTTTAAAGGGACAGTTCGCCTCTTTAAAGGGACAGTTCGCCTCTTTAAAGGGATAGTTCGCCTCTTCTGACATGAAGCTGTGTAACATCCCATATCAGCAGCATCATTTCTGAACATCTTCTTACCCCCTGCTGCGTCCTGTGAGCAGAGTTCCAGCCTCGTTTTGGTGCTGATGAAGGTAGTCCGGCTAGTTGGCTGGGGTTTAAAAAATAAAGCGTTTTGCTTCTCAGAACAATATGCGTTCAACAGAGTAATACATTTGCATCACAAAATGGTTCTCCAGGAAAAAGTCCTGCAGGGGGTAAGAAGATGTTCATAAATGATGCTGCTGATGTGGGATGTCATACAGCTTCATGTCAGAAGAGGCGAACTGTCCCTTTAAAGAGGCGAACTGTCCCTTTAAAGTTCCATCCTCTGCAGCACAGAGCAACTCTTCTAATTATGAACGGAAGTTTTTGAGAATATCCCTTTACTTCTTCCTTGGTTTCTGAACTTAATAAACCTTTTTGCTAACGAGTTTAACCCTTTAACTTCTGCACTCAGACAAACTTAAAGAAAATTAGTTTCTTTTATCATTATTGACCAGAGTCAAATACAAGTAGTTGCACAGCTTTTAGGCCTCAAATGAAGAAAACTTTGCCGTGCCGTCAGTCATCTTATCGCTGTTTGGGCGACATTTTTAATAGGGATGGGAATCTCTGGAACCGGTTCCGATTGGTTCAATCCATCGACATCATTTGCCTTTATGCTTAACGATTCCCTTAATGATGCCCATGGAAACAACGACGTCCCGTCTCAGCACCCGGCTCAGAGACAGAAACGGTCCAAAGTGTGGCTTAACTTCACTAAAAAGGAAACTGACAGCAACATGTAACCTGTGCCACACCATCATTTCATGCATGGGTGGAAACACCAGCAACACGCCGAAGCCTTTGTTGACAGCGCACGGCATAAAGTATCAGGAGATCTCCTACTACTCCTACTAACTTTAACTTTTTTTAAGTTCCCGGATGCATACTAGATTCTCCTAAATGTTGGGTATGCATCATGAGGTTACTACTCATACTCAAACTACCCAAGATGCAACGTAACGTGGCGTCGCCGATCGTCATTTCCTGTCAAAACGGCAGTTTCAAGCTAGCTACAACGAGGGTAGGTTCACTTCCTGTTTTCAAAACAAAAGCACCAATTGAATGGTAATGGCTTTCCCTATGATAAAAGGCAACGGGTATTTTATTTTGTGAAAATAACAGGAAGTGCGTTAGCTCACTGCGGCTAGCTTTAGTAGCGCCGAATTCGTGGGAACAAAATTGTAAACAGCCGGTATTTTGTCAGGTTTTCAACACGTTGGGGATCTAAACGACTACTTTCTCACCTGAAAATGTTTCAAATGTTGCTAAAGTTTACAGAGTTTAGAGCTTAAGAGAAATCAGCTTCAGGCCGGCTGATTTAGGCTCGGGCAGGAGCGAAATGCATTGTGGGTAAACGCTCTGCATACTGTCTGATCGATGAGTATGCTGTATGTAGTATGTAGTATGCAGTATGCAGTATGTAGTATGCGGTATGCGGTATGCAGTATGTAGTATGCGGTATGCAGTATTTAGTATGTAGTATGCAGTATGTAGTATGCAGTATGTAGTGTGCGGTATGCGGTATGCAGTATGCGGTATGCGGTATGCAGTATGTAGTATGCGGTATGCGGTATGCAGTATGTAGTATGCGGTATGCGGTATGCAGTATGTAGTATGCGGTATGCGGTATGCAGTATGCAGTATGCAGTATGCGGTATGCGGTATGTGGTATGCGGTATGTAGTATGCGGTATGCGGTATGCAGTATGTAGTATGCGGTATGCGGTATGCAGTATGCGGTATGCAGTATGTAGTATGCGGTATGCGGTATGCAGTATGTGGTATGCGGTATGCGGTATGCAGTATGTAGTATGCGGTATGCGGTATGCAGTATGTAGTATGCGGTATGCGGTATGCAGTATGTAGTATGCGGTATGCGGTATGCAGTATGCGGTATGCGGTATGCAGTATGTAGTATGCGGTATGCGGTATGCAGTATGTAGTATGCGGTATGCGGTATGCAGTATGCGGTATGCAGTATGTAGTATGCGGTATGCGGTATGCGGTATGCGGTATGCAGTATGTGGTATGCGGTATGCAGTATGCAGTATGCAGTATGCGGTATGCGGTATGCAGTATGTAGTATGCGGTATGCGGTATGCAGTATGTAGTATGCGGTATGCGGTATGCAGTATGTAGTATGCGGTATGCGGTATGCAGTATGCAGTATGCAGTATGCGGTATGCGGTATGTGGTATGCGGTATGCAGTATGCGGTATGCGGTATGCAGTATGCAGTATGTCGTATGCGGTATGCGGTATGCAGTATGTAGGTATGCGGTATGCGGTATGCAGTATGCAGTATGCGGTATGCAGTATGCAGTATGTAGTATGCAGTATGCAGTATGTAGTATGCGGTATGCGGTATGCGGTATGCAGTATGCGGTATGCTGTAGTATGTAGTATGCAGTATGCAGTATGTAGTATGCAGTATGCAGTATGCAGTATGTAGTATGCAGTATGCAGTATGCAGTATGCAGTATGCAGTATGTAGTATGCAGTATGCAGTATGTAGTATGCAGTATGCAGTATGTAGTATGCAGTATGTAGTATGCAGTATGCAGTATGTAGTATGCAGTATGCAGTATGCAGTATGCAGTATGTAGTATGCGGTATGCAGTATGCAGTATGTAGTATGCGGTATGCAGTATGCAGTATGCAGTATGCAGTATGTAGTATGCGGTATGCGGTATGCGGTATGCAGTATGCGGTATGCGGTATGCTGTAGTATGTAGTATGCAGTATGCAGTATGTAGTATGCGGTATGCAGTATGCAGTATGCAGTATGCAGTATGTAGTATGCGGTATGCGGTATGCGGTATGCAGTATGCGGTATGCGGTATGCTGTAGTATGTAGTATGCAGTATGCAGTATGTAGTATGCAGTATGCAGTATGCAGTATGTAGTATGCAGTATGCAGTATGCAGTATGCAGTATGTAGTATGCAGTATGCAGTATGTAGTATGCAGTATGCAGTATGTAGTATGCAGTATGTAGTATGCAGTATGCAGTATGCAGTATGTCGTATGCGGTATGCGGTATGCTGTAGTATGTAGTATGCAGTATGCAGTATGCAGTATGTAGTATGTAGTATGCAGTATGCAGTATGTAGTATGCAGTATGCCGTATGTGGTATGCGGTATGCTGTAGTATGTAGTATGCAGTATGGAGTATGCAGTATGCAGTATGCAGTATGCAGTATGTAGTATGCAGTATGTAGTATGCAGTATGCAGTATGTAGTATGCAGTATGCCGTATGTGGTATGCGGTATGCTGTAGTATGTAGTATGCAGTATGCAGTATGGAGTATGCAGTATGCAGTATGTAGTATGTAGTATGCAGTATGCAGTATGCAGTATGTAGTATGCAGTATGCAGTATGCAGTATGTAGTATGCAGTATGCAGTATGTAGTATGCAGTATGTAGTATGCAGTATGTAGTATGCAGTATGCAGTATGCAGTATGTAGTATGCAGTATGCAGTATGTAGTATGTAGTATGCAGTATGGAGTATGCGGTATGCAGTATGTAGTATGCAGTATGTAGTATGCAGTATGCAGTATGTAGTATGTAGTATGCAGTATGGAGTATGCGGTATGCAGTATGTAGTATGCAGTATGTAGTATGCAGTATGCAGTATGTAGTATGCAGTATGTAGTATGCAGTATGCAGTATGTAGTATGCAGTATGCAGTATGTAGTATGCAGTATGTAGTATGCGGTATGCAGTATGCAGTATGTAGTATGCAGTATGCGGTATGCGGTATGCTGTAGTATGTAGTATGCAGTATGCAGTATGTAGTATGCAGTATGCAGTATGCAGTATGTAGTATGCAGTATGCAGTATGCAGTATGTAGTATGCAGTATGCAGTATGTAGTATGCAGTATGCAGTATGTAGTATGCAGTATGTAGTATGCAGTATGCAGTATGCAGTATGTCGTATGCGGTATGCGGTATGCTGTAGTATGTAGTATGCAGTATGCAGTATGCAGTATGCAGTATGTAGTATGTAGTATGCAGTATGCAGTATGTAGTATGCAGTATGCCGTATGTGGTATGCGGTATGCTGTAGTATGTAGTATGCAGTATGCAGTATGGAGTATGCAGTATGCAGTATGCAGTATGTAGTATGCAGTATGTAGTATGCAGTATGCAGTATGTAGTATGCAGTATGCCGTATGTGGTATGCGGTATGCTGTAGTATGTAGTATGCAGTATGCAGTATGGAGTATGCAGTATGCAGTATGCAGTATGTAGTATGCAGTATGTAGTATGTAGTATGCAGTATGCAGTATGTAGTATGCAGTATGCAGTATGCAGTATGTAGTATGCAGTATGCAGTATGTAGTATGCAGTATGTAGTATGCAGTATGTAGTATGCAGTATGCAGTATGCAGTATGTAGTATGCAGTATGCAGTATGTAGTATGTAGTATGCAGTATGGAGTATGCGGTATGCAGTATGTAGTATGCAGTATGTAGTATGCAGTATGCAGTATGTAGTATGTAGTATGCAGTATGGAGTATGCGGTATGCAGTATGTAGTATGCAGTATGTAGTATGCAGTATGTAGTATGTAGTATGCAGTATGTAGTATGCGGTATGCAGTATGTAGTATGCAGTATGTAGTATGTAGTATGCAGTATGTAGTATGTAGTATGCAGTATGTAGTATGTAGTATGCAGTATGCAGTATGTAGTATGTAGTATGCAGTATGTAGTATGCAGTATGCAGTATGTAGTAGGTTGTTTCGAACACAGCCCTTTTGTCTACTCAGATAGTTTATCTGTCTTCACTGTTCAGAGACTCATGATAACTTAATAAAATGTGTTTTGTTGACACTTAAAAACTGTGAGGCCTACTTTTTCCACACAGAGGAAACCCACAGGAACCGATAATGGCATCGATATCGATAAAATCTCATCACTTCCCTAATTTTTAGCAGCTTTCTGTGCTCACATGGCGCTGACATGCCTGGGATGATGCTGTTATTGGGCTCCTGGCTCTTTCCCAGCAGCCGGTACGTCGGCCGGCCTCACCACGCTGGATGGGAGCCCCGTGCTCCTGGTGCGTGACTCATGCAGCATCAATGCAGCATTAATGCAGCCTGCTGAACTATGTGAAACCACAGCTCCGTGCCCCCCTGTGTCAGTCTGCCAGCAGGCCTGCAGCGCTGTCGGAGCGTGCCTCCTGAGACGTTTCCACGCTCCCTCGGCGCACAAACAGCTGGCTTTACCATCAGAAGTGGTTTCTGGAGGTTTTCTTCTGTTTTCCTGGATGACAGGATCTCAGGGGGCTGCAGATAAAAGCACGATGCGCCTTGTGCTCAGTGGTACAGTCCGTCCGGGTGTTTATGAACCTCCTGAGTCCTGCAGATCTGCTGCTGGGGGGGCCGTATGAAGTCTGTGGGCCTTGCTCTGGGTTCAGGTTTGGTCTTGTGCACAGTTAGTCAACTTAGCGCGGGGATTTGAAAAGAAAACAAAGCATCCGGGAGGCCCGAGCATCAATCAGGTGCTCTGCCACACCTCAGACTCAGAGTTTACTCTGTAAAACAGGTGCTGAAGTCACGTCTCAGGCATGGGCGTGGCTACGGGGGGCTGAGGGGGGCACTGCCCCCTGAGAAATGCCCCGTCCATCCAAAGAAAACTGGCCAGAAAAAAGGCCACGATTTATTATCTCTGTTTGTGTCTTGTATTGATAGAATAAATGCAGGTGGTGATTTTAAAAAAGCATATATCTGCAAAGTTTATAGCTTCATTTAGTTTTTTGTTATCGTGTCCCCCCCCCCCCCCGTAACCTGAACCCCTTGCTGCTGAAAAAAAAAAAAGCAGATTTTCACATTTTCGGTTGTTTTTGTTGTATATAATGATGTGAAATGTAGACTTAATGAAGGTAATAAAAAGCTGGAGTTGGCTGGATGTCTTGCCCCAAGTATCTACTTGAATTTAAACCCTCGATGGAGAATGTGGAGCATGTTAAACAAAAGCTATGGCATCCTAAAGTCCTGGTCTAAAAAACCTCCCCAAAAATAGCACATATTTGCAACATTATTATTATTATTATTATTATTATTATTATTATGCTTGAAGTTAGTGGTTTTCCACAGATTTTTTTCAGGTATTGTTTTCTACCTCCCCCAGATGAGCTAACTGCCCCCCCACACATGCCATTCTGCTCACCCTTCTGGTCTCAGGTGATAAAAAACAGATTCAGGAACTTTCTGAAGGGAGGAGAGTCTGTGAAGCTGCATCAGAGGGCCCCCTGGTGGATCGATGTGGAACTACAGAGGAGAAGAAACTGCTTCCTTCGTAACTTTATGAAGGTTTCTGTCAAAAATGTTAAAAATCTGCCCTTTACAACACAGATTGGATGCAATTATGATAAGAATGAATAAATCTAAAATAAACGCATGTACAGCCATCATTTACGGACGAGTGGAGGCTTCAGGGAAAGGCTTGTGATTGGACAGTCTCCGGGGAAATCATATCCTTCTCCATTTTTTCTCATCAGCTAAATCAGAGCTGCCCTTGAGCAAGGCCCCTAATCAGTGGCTGCATGAAACCGCAAATAAACCAGGGACAGACGTCCAGGGTGTGGGATCTGACCCACTTTACCACCTCGGTAATGTAGCCTTGATTTCGCTCTTGAAGCTGATGTTTATTCACCCACTTGTAAAGATTTCAGCACCTTTAAAAGGTGCTTTGTGACACAGACGCTCAGTTTCTCAGAATAAAATCCTGGAACAGACCCACTCTGAAGTAAGAAAACCTTCTTTCACTGCTCATCGGGCATTCTTTTGTGTTGCTGCTGTCCAGACAAAGAGAAAAGTCATGGAACCAGCACCCGCAGATTATCAATATTCCAATATTAATCACTTTGATTCTTCTTTTTGTTAAAGTCACCCAGGTTTATTCACCGTGTGTTCGGGTGATTTCTTCTTCAGCTGATTAACAGCGATGGGTGCCGTGTTAAAAGCTGGAAAATGAGCTGATCCTCCCAAATAAGGAATTCCATGAGTTAAAACTATAAGATGTGTTGCCTTTAGATTAGGGCGAGTTAACTTGTTGATTTTTTTTAACACCGACAAATATTTCATCACGCATTAACGCAGATTTTATTATTAATCTTATTATTGTAATAGTCTGTTGCTCACAGACTTTTATTTTGTAAAAGTCTGTTGCTCACAGGCTTTTATTTTGTAAAAGTCTGCTGCTCACAGGCTTTTATTTTGTAAAACTCTGCTGCTCACAGGCTTTTATTTTGTAAAAGTCTGCTGCTCACAGGCTTTTATTTTGTAAAAGTCTGCTGCTCACAGGCTTTTATTTTGTAAAAGTCTGTTGCTTACAGGCTTTTATTTTGTAAAAGTCTGTTGCTTACAGGCTTTTATTTTGTAAAAGTCTGTTGCTTACAGGCTTTTATTTTGTAAAAGTCTGTTGCTTACAGGCTTTTATTTTGTAAAAGTCTGTTGCTTACAGGCTTTTATTTTGTAAAAGTCTGTTGCTTACAGGCTTTTATTTTGTAAAAGTCTGTTGCTCACAGGCTTTTATTTTGTAAAAGTCTGTTGATCACAGGCTTTTATTTTGTAAAAGTCTGTTGCTTACAGGCTTTTATTTTGTAAAAGTCTGTTGCTCACAGGCTTTTATTTTGTAAAAGTCTGTTGATCACAGGCTTTTATTTTGTAAAAGTCTGTTGCTCACAGGCTTTTATTTTGTAAAAGTTCTTCCAGACGGCGGAGTCGACAGAACCAAAGTCATCTGTAAACACTGCCAAGTTGAATTGTCTTCTCAGCGTAGTAGTTCCAGTCTAAAATATCACTTAAAGGCAAAACACACAACTGATAGCAGCAAGTCATTCAAGGAAACAGACAGTGGAGCGAGGCTTCTACATAAAAACTACAGAAAGATGCTGATGTTAAAAGTGTGTTTGCACAACAAATGTTATGGCACTTTCATTCATATGGCAGCACATTTAAAATAAAGCTAAATGCTAAAGGCTATACGCTACTTTTGGATTCATTTTTGGATTCTGCGTACAAATGCGATTAATCGTGATTAATCAGGGAAATCATGTGATTAATTAGATTAAACATGTTAATCGTTGCCCAGCCCTAATTTAGATATAAAGTCCTGCTTCGATTGGGGCATCGGTTTGGTGTTCCTCATCTTAAATCTTCAAACTTCCTAATAATTCAGATCCTTGTGAGTCGTGTGACCTTTCTGGCCTTTTGTAACTGGACAAGTTGAACCTGAAAAAAACAAAAAGTTACAAAAACTTTGACCAAACGAGTCTCTAAAGTCAGCTTTTTGGCTTCTGTGTTTGAGGACACATCAAAAGTTGAGCTTTCAGATGCCTTTCTTTGGCCAAACTGGCTCAATCTGCTGCCCCAGTTCCTATCTGTGCTGTCAGAGAGGGGCAAATGTCAGGGGAAGAAGAAGAGATGTGGCTAATCCTTCCCTCGCACAGGTCCTCACACGGTAATCCCTCCAGCTGTGGACGTTCAGGTTCAGCCGCTCAATCACACGACTGTGACAAAGCCTCCAGATTGAAGGACGGTTATCTGGGCTGGAAAACGCAGGAGACGAGAGGTCAAACTAAATTGGCTCGCCGGGGAGCGGAGTCCAGCCTCCAGGCATCTCCCCTCGCTCCCTTCGACGAGTCGGAGCTCCCATCGGCCTCGGCTAACAGGAGCCCGGACACATTTCACAAATGGGCCGAGCAGGAGAACGAGGTGATCCCGCGATGCCCTTGGAGCTTCGGAGAGTTCGAAACGGCAGCGGAGCTTCCAGTTCGAGCCTCTCAGATTACTTTTAACAGAGTCGGATGCTCGTTAAGCAGTCAGGTTTTAATTCACAGAGAAAGCGTGTCAGAGTAATGACAAACTGAGGGAAAACCGAGAGGAAACCGAGAGGAAACCGAGGGAAAACCGAGAGGAAACCGAGGGAAAACCGAGAGGAAACCGAGACAAAAACCGAGAGGAAACCGAGGGAAAACCGAGACAAAAACCGAGAGGAAACCGAGACAAAAACCGAGAGGAAACCGAGAGAAAACCGAGAGGAAACCGAGAGAAAACCGAGAGGAAACCGAGGGAAAACCAAAACCTTCTCGGTTCTGTTTCCGTCCTGTTTCCGTCCTGTTTCCGTCCTGTTTCCGTCCTGTTTCCGTCCTGTTTCCGTCCTGTTTTCCGTCCTGTTTCCGTCCTGTTTCCGTCCTGTTTCCGTCCTGTTTCCGTTGTTTCCGTCCTGTTTCCGTCCTGTTTCCGTCCTGTTTCCGTCCTGTTTCCGTTGTTTCCGTCCTGTTTCCGTTCTGTTTCCGTCCTGTTTCCGTTGTTTCCGTCCTGTTTCCGTTCTGTTTCCGTCCTGTTTCCGTCCTGTTTCCGTCCTGTTTCCGTTCTGTTTCCGTTCTGTTTCCGTCCTGTTTCCGTCCTGTTTCCGTTCTGTTTTCCGTCCTGTTTCCGTCCTGTTTCCGTCCTGTTTCCGTTCTGTTTCCTGTTCTGTTTCCGTCCTGTTTTCCGTCCTGTTTCCGTCCTGTTTCCGTCCTGTTTCCGTCCTGTTTCCGTTCTGTTTCCGTCCTGTTTCCGTCCTGTTTCCGTCCTGTTTCCCGTTCTGTTTCCGTCCTATTTTCCGTCCTGTTTCCGTCCTGTTTCCGTCCTGTTTCCGTCCTGTTTCCCGTTCTGTTTTCCGTCCTGTTTCCGTCCTGTTTCCGTTCTGTTTCCGTTCTGTTTTCCGTTCTGTTTCCCGTTCTGTTTCCGTCCTGTTTTCCGTCCTGTTTCCGTCCTGTTTCCGTCCTGTTTCCGTCCTGTTTTCCGTCCTGTTTCCGTTGTTTCCGTTCTGTTTCCGTCCTGTTTCCGTTGTTTCCGTTCTGTTTCCGTCCTGTTTCCGTTCTGTTTCCGTTCTGTTTCCGTCCTGTTTCCGTTGTTTCCGTCCTGTTTCCGTCCTGTTTCCGTCCTGTTTTCCGTTCTGTTTCCCGTTCTGTTTCCGTCCTGTTTTCCGTCCTGTTTCCGTTCTGTTTCCGTCCTGTTTTCCGTCCTGTTTCCGTACTGTTTCCGTTCTGTTTCCGTTCTGTTTCCGTCCTGTTTCCGTCCTGTTTCCGTTCTGTTTCCGTTCTGTTTTCCGTCCTGTTTCCGTCCTGTTTCCGTCCTGTTTCCGTCCTGTTTCCGTCCTGTTTCCGTTCTGTTTCCTGTTCTGTTTCCGTCCTGTTTCCGTCCTGTTTCCCGTCCTGTTTCCGTCCTGTTTCCGTCCTGTTTCCCGTCCTGTTTCCGTCCTGTTTCCGTTCTGTTTCCGTTCTGTTTCCGTCCTGTTTCCGTCCTGTTTCCCGTCCTGTTTCCGTCCTGTTTCCGTCCTGTTTCCGTCCTGTTTCCCGTTCTGTTTCCCGTTCTGTTTCCGTCCTGTTTCCGTCCTGTTTCCGTCCTGTTTCCGTCCTGTTTCCCGTCCTGTTTCCGTCCTGTTTCCGTTCTGTTTCCGTTCTGTTTCCGTCCTGTTTCCGTCCTGTTTCCCGTCCTGTTTCCGTCCTGTTTCCGTCCTGTTTCCGTCCTGTTTCCCGTTCTGTTTCCCGTTCTGTTTCCGTCCTGTTTCCGTCCTGTTTCCGTCCTGTTTCCCGTTCTGTTTCCCGTTCTGTTTCCGTCCTGTTTCCGTCCTGTTTTCCGTCCTGTTTCCGTCCTGTTTCCGTTGTTTCCGTTCTGTTTCCGTCCTGTTTCCGTTGTTTCCGTTCTGTTTCCGTCCTGTTTCCGTTGTTTCCGTTCTGTTTCCGTCCTGTTTCCGTCCTGTTTCCGTCCTGTTTTCCGTTCTGTTTCCGTCCTGTTTTCCGTTCTGTTTCCCGTTCTGTTTCCGTCCTGTTTCCGTTCTGTTTCCGTCCTGTTTCCGTCCTGTTTCCGTCCTGTTTCCGTTCTGTTTCCGTCCTGTTTCCGTCCTGTTTCCGTTCTGTTTTCCGTCCTGTTTCCGTCCTGTTTCCGTCCTGTTTCCGTTCTGTTTCCTGTTCTGTTTCCGTCCTGTTTTCCGTCCTGTTTCCGTCCTGTTTCCGTCCTGTTTCCGTCCTGTTTCCGTTCTGTTTCCGTCCTGTTTCCGTCCTGTTTCCGTCCTGTTTCCCGTCCTGTTTCCGTCCTGTTTCCGTCCTGTTTTCCGTCCTGTTTCCGTCCTGTTTCCGTCCTGTTTCCGTCCTGTTTCCGTCCTGTTTCCGTTCTGTTTTCCGTCCTGTTTCCGTTCTGTTTCCGTTCTGTTTCCGTCCTGTTTCCGTTCTGTTTTCCGTCCTGTTTCCGTCCTGTTTCCGTCCTGTTTCCGTCCTGTTTACGTCCTGTTTCCGTTCTGTTTCCGTTCTGTTTCCGTCCTGTTTCCGTCCTGTTTCCGTTCTGTTTTCCGTCCTGTTTCCGTCCTGTTTCCGTCCTGTTTCCGTTCTGTTTTCCGTCCTGTTTCCGTCCTGTTTCCGTCCTGTTTCCGTCCTGTTTCCGTTCTGTTTTCCGTCCTGTTTCCGTTCTGTTTCCGTTCTGTTTCCGTTCTGTTTTCCGTCCTGTTTCCGTCCTGTTTCCGTCCTGTTTCCGTCCTGTTTCCGTTCTGTTTCCGTTCTGTTTTCCGTCCTGTTTCCGTCCTGTTTCCGTCCTGTTTCCGTTCTGTTTTCCGTCCTGTTTCCGTCCTGTTTCCGTCCTGTTTCCGTCCTGTTTCCGTCCTGTTTCCGTTCTGTTTTCCGTCCTGTTTCCGTCCTGTTTCCGTTCTGTTTTCCGTCCTGTTTCCGTCCTGTTTCCGTCCTGTTTCCGTCCTGTTTCCGTCCTGTTTCCGTTCTGTTTTCCGTCCTGTTTCCGTCCTGTTTCCGTTGTTTCCGTTCTGTTTCCGTTCTGTTTCCGTCCTGTTTCCGTCCTGTTTTCCGTTCTGTTTCCGTCCTGTTTTCCGTCCTGTTTCCGTTCTGTTTCCGTCCTGTTTCCGTCCTGTTTCCGTCCTGTTTCCGTTCTGTTTCCGTCCTGTTTCCGTTCTGTTTCCGTCCTGTTTCCGTTCTGTTTCCGTCCTGTTTTCCGTCCTGTTTCCGTTCTGTTTCCGTCCTGTTTCCGTTCTGTTTCCGTCCTGTTTTCCGTCCTGTTTCCGTTCTGTTTCCGTCCTGTTTCCGTTCTGTTTCCGTCCTGTTTTCCGTCCTGTTTCCGTTCTGTTTCCGTCCTGTTTCCGTTCTGTTTCCGTCCTGTTTTCCGTCCTGTTTCCGTTCTGTTTCCGTTCTGTTTCCGTTCTGTTTCCGCTCTGTTTCCGTTCTGTTTCCGTCCTGTTTCCGTCCTGTTTCCGTTCTGTTTCCGTCCTGTTTCCGTCCTGTTTCCGTCCTGTTTCCGTTCTGTTTTCCGTTCTGTCTGCAGAGTTAATCAAATCACTTCAGAAAAAAAAACTCTGAGTACTTGTGAAGGTTAGCAGAGATGACTGTTGGGGTTTATTAATGAGCCTGTGGCTTCGGGGAGGGTTAATAACAGGAAAAGCAGCCCTGCTCCTGCACCCAGGGACATTGTCCAGCGGTTGTTATGTTAATCACTTCGGCCTAATTAATATCATGCATATTATTAGCCAAATGAAGATTTAAATGCCACCGCGTGGTAATTACTGTGGCAGAACTCATCTAGCCTACATTCCTCCGTGAATGTTAACATTCTGCCGGAGCTAATTTACCTGAAAGAAAATGTGTTAATTTACATCTTTTTTTAAGTTTTCAGGGCGACTGGGAGAGAAATGATGCACTTTACAACAAAAGTAGCAGCTCTGTAGTGTAATCTAATGGCGATATTTAGGTTTAAACAACATCAATGTTCAGATTACCTGAGTGCAACATGCGTTTGCTGCTAAGTCTCTGCTTAACTCAGGATGTTTTGCGATATCAAGACGATCTGCAGTGCGACCATGTGTGTGTTTTAGGGGGATTTCCTGATATAATCTCCAGTCCTTTCATTCCTAATAAACCTCATTCTGTGTGTCACAAATCCCTCGACTTATGGCTGCTTTTGGGACTACGTGGGAAAAGGAAAAAGGGCATTTACCAACTCACAGCCTTTCTTTCTTTCTTCTCTGTTTGACTGCAAACGAACGAAAGCATGACAACCTTAAATAGTGCTTTGAGTTCATCCTGCATCCATGTTGTCAACAGTTTTCATCTGAGGGTAAGAGAGAGAATTTATGGCCCAAACTCAGAGAAACTGTTTATATCACATAAACTCATTAAACAATAGTAATTCAAAGATGATCTTTGCTAACTTTACTCCTTAATTAATCCTTAACTTGCACTCATAATTAATTGATTTACACAGTTGTCTCCAGCAGGGCTTCCCTGCTGGGAAAGTTAATTGTCAGGTTAGAGATAAGCCTCCAGAGAATTTTGTACTGTGAATTATAATGATTTAAACCTTTTATCCTCCTTGTTGCCTCTCACCCACTCAAATTCACTGCCATGATGGACACGTCAATATTTGCCGCTGGTTACCTGTGCTCATGAGCTCTTAATGGTAGAAAGTTTTGATATTTTGATGTTGAAAAAGTTGTTGCATAACTGCTGCTCAGAAAACAAAACACAATTCAAGCACAAGCAACTGTCGCCAAAAACATTCTGATTAAAAAAAGTTTCACATAATAGAAAATGTGTTTATTTTGTTCTTAGCTCATCTTTGTGTAGTAAATATGTGGCTGCTACTGATAGCGTAGCCATTAGCTTAGTGTATCTATGTTTATTCTTTTTACCCGGTGGTATTAACACAGATAAAATGAGATATAAAATGGATTTGTTAATGATTTTTACTGGTTCTGATTGTTACATTTTGATACTTTTGAGCAATGTAAGGTTTGTTATTTTACCAAGACTTACTCTAATGCTAAACTGGATTTTGGCTAAACTAAGTTAGCTAGCTTCTCATCATTGTTGATACAAGACAGACAACCTTATTTTCCTAAATGTTAAAGTATGTTAATCATTAATGATAGCAACAGTAGCGTAGTATTTCTGTAAAAAAATAAACTATTTTACCAATACTACAATTATAAATCAATGATAGTACTCCAACTTAATGCTAAGCTAATTCCGATTAGCATTTTCTTTCACAAGGTTAAGTTTTGCTAGTTTGCTAGCACTGTTGTCCCGTTTTTAATGACATTCAGTTTGTTCTTATTTCTTTACTAGATATTTTTCCCTGATAGATATGAAGTCAGCCCATGAAACAAGGCTCAGTGTGGCCATCTTTAGATACGTGCTCCTGTCCTCAATTGGCTGAATATGATTGTTCTCCTCAGGCTAAAGACGAGGCGACTTGGCTCAATATATTTTTCTTTTGTTCAAACATTTCCCCAGAGAGCTGGAGATGGGACAGAGGACAGAGGAACGGCCATCTTGGCTGAAGGATGCCACACTGTCAGCCAGTCTTTTAATCGACTTTCTCCTCTGCTTCTTTCTCTCACTTATGTTCATTTCAAAGTCATTTAAGACCTTGAGAAGAAAATGTACATAAAATGTCCTCTCCCCCCAAAAAAAAGATCCTCACTATGTTTTCTGAAAGGATGGATTGGGTTGGGGGTGCAAACACGTCAGACAGCTCTGCTCATCTCATAATACTTTAAAAATCCCCAGCTAAATCATCTTAAAGCCTCTCATAATCAACACCTAAAAACTTAAAACAAAGGCAAGTGTGTCCTCGCCGTGTTTCATCAGTGCTACCGAGAAATCTGACTTCACTCTAATTAACCGGATGAGTTCATTACTGCTCTGGAGGTTAATGTGTTGTCCTGCCGCTGATTAGTGAGGAGATCTCGGTGTTCCTGGAGCATCCTAATTAGATCACAGTGGGTGCCGCCTGCCTGAATAGATGGAATAATGGAAGTCGTCGCTCTTTTCAGCAGCAGCTGGATTGCGGCGCCCCTATCTCTGCTCATAAAAGGCCCCACAGTCACCTAGAACAGGACACAATGAAATTAATTCAATTATGTGTAAACAGCAGCTTCTCTGGGAGTCAGAATGGATGCTGGTGATGAGAAGTGGGTCAAATGCGCCATCTACAGGATGTGAGGTGATACTTCAGCGAGTTTAACGGCATCCATTCAGTCTCACACAGGAAAAACATGCTGTGTAGGGTTTTTATTCATTATTATTGTGCATATTCATCCTGATATGGAAACCCAGGAAGCTTTAAATTGATCTAGCGTGTCTTTATTTTACTGAACATTGTGTTTACTCCCTTTGTCCTACAGGTTAAAAATGAGCCGCCCTACCAAAGCCCCAAAATAAAGCAACTTAATTGAAATTTAAATCCAAAATATATTTAGTATGATGAAACCACCTGTTATTTATCTATTCAACTCAATTCAATACATTTTTTATCATGTATTTTTTGTTACACAATACAAAAAGACAATCACCAGTTTTCAGGATTACACTTTTTTTTTTTTTTTTTTACTGTCAGTTGGACCAACAGTTTTCTTGTTTTCTCAGTTTTCTTTTACATAATAAAGGTTTATTATTTATTATTGCTATTAGATAGATAGATAGATAGATAGATAGATACTTTATTCATCCCAATTTGGGAAATTGTTTTGTTGCAGCATACAGTAAAAGATATGAAAACAATTAAAGTAAAAACAAGCAAATAGAATAGAATAAAATAAATATAAAATAAATAAAAATAGTGAATAAACATTCGCTATGTACAAATCTACAGTATGAAGATTTTTTTTAATTTGTTTTATTGTTTTTTATTATATAAATGTGAAGTAATTACTTCTGAATTAATTATATAGAAAGGGGGAAAAAAAACTGAACTTTTTTCAGCTAAACATGGTGGTGGCTCACTTTGGACCCGCAGGACAACAGGAGGGTTGAAGCTGCAGGAACACATTATTCCAACAGCTTTAACAGGTATTTGTAATTTGTAATGTCGCTTTGCAAATTAAAACCCACCTGAGTGTCGGGATTCTTAGCTTCCATGTTTTAAGCCGCTCTCACAGGCCTCATCACCTCCTGAAACACCTGAAACTTTCACTGAACCCTTCCTTCCACCTCCAGAGGCAGAAACACAGATGGTTTGTGGGTAAAATGTAACATTTAGGCTGTGTTAGAAACCGCATACTGCATACTACATACTATATACTACATACTACATACTACATACTGCATACTACATACTACATACTGCATACTGCATACTACATACTACATACTACATACTTCCATACTGCATACTACTTACTGCATACTACATACTGCATACTACATACTGATCGATCAGACAGTATGCAGAGCGTTTACCCACAATGCATTTCGCTCCTGCCCGAGCCGAAATCAGCCGGCCTGAAGCTGATTTCTCTTAAGCTCTAAACTCTGTAAACTTTAGCAACATTTGAAACATTTTCAGGAGAGAAAGTAGTCGTTTAGATCCCCAACGTGTTGAAAACCTGACAAAATACCGGCTGTTTACCATTTTGTTCCCACGAATTCGGCGCTACTAAAGCTAGCCGCAGTGAGCTAACGCACTTCCTGTTATTTTCACAAAATAAAATACCCGTTGCCTTTTATCATAGGGAAAGCCATTACCATACAATTGGTGCTTTTGTTTTGAAAACAGGAAGTGAACCTGCCCTCGTTGTAGCTAGCTTGAAACTGCCGTTTTGACAGGAAATGACGATCGGCGACGTCACGTTACGTTGCATCTTGGGTAGTTTGAGTATGAGTAGTAACCTCATGATGCATACCCAACATTTAGGAGAATCTAGTATGCATCCGGGAACTTAAAGAAAGTTAAAGTTAGTAGGAGAAGTATGCGGTTTCGAACACAGCCCAAGCCTCCTGTTGAAGGCCATAACAGAGTTTAAAGTTTAAAAGTTTAAACTTTTCAGGCTGTAAAGCTGCTGAAATCGCCTCTTCTGCACTTTTTTATCAACCAATCTGATGGCTGTGTATCCTTCTCTGATTAAAAGAACTCCTCCTAACCTCGGCGTGTCTTGTTTGTTGGGAACTAAATGAATCTTACACACTCACAGCCTTGTTTTGCATGTGGAACTGCACCAGCTGCTGTTTGATTTGTATTCATTCCCGTCAGTAATGCTGTTGTTTTGTATGATTCCTCTTTTTAGCCTGCACAGATGTACAAATCTGAATATCATTCCTCCCTTTTGTCTGCTTGGATTCGCCTCGCATTAATCCCACGCCGTTCTCATCGCGTCCTCGGATAAGCTTCCAAAATGAAGCTAATCTCCGCCGCTCGCCCCGTCCCACCCACACTCGCCTTGTTGTTCCGGCCCACGCTCATCCTCTTCTTCTGCTGTTTTCTAAGTGGATGAAATTAAGAGCTGAACACATTGCACCAGAAACTCTGGGCGACTCTGATTAGGATGTGGAGCCTGTTGTCTTTGAGATAGGCAACAGTGGAGGAAAAGTTGGAGGAAAAAGGGGGGATTATGAGGATAATGTTCCTAACTTTGTCCCTGGTTAATCCCTGCGGAGGGAAAGCAGAATATCAAAATGCTAATGCCCCATAAAGATGTCAGCGGTGACATTTTACAGCGGCTGCACAGATGTGAACAAGGTTGGCTGCTGCTGCTGAAGAACTTTTCACACTTTACTTATCTCAGTGGTCCCACATGCTCATTTGAAGGATTCGACTGTGTAAAATATTCTAAATCAGCCGTTACTTTCTGCTCCCAAGGACAAACGCAACAGTTTTACCCTTAAATGTTAAGTTGACTTTTATTGATACCCGAAGGTAGATTGGTCCTCCGCTTTTAACCCATCCAGGTTGACACACACACAGGGTCACACACTCAGAGACAGATGCCAGCCTGGAGTGGTGGGCAGCCATGAAGGCGCCCGGGGAGCATGGGGGTACGGTGCCTTGCTCAAGGGCACCTCAGCCGTGACAAGGAGGTGGACTGATACCCCTCCAGCTGTCAGTTCCACCAAGCGAGAGTGGGAATCGAACCGCCAACCTTCTGGTTATTGGACGACCGACTCTAACCACTGAGCCACAGCTGCCCATCAGCTGTAAATGTAACTCTGAGACGGCAGCAGGATCCGTCCGCCGCCACCGTTAGCTCTGACACGGCTCTGAAGGTCACGGTGCGTCCTCGTTCTGCAGGTTTCACTCCGATAAACACTTCATTAGGACCCAATGACCCCATCAGCTGCGTCTCCTGGCCAAAGTTAGAATGGTTTTAAGTCGTTATGACCTTCAGAAAGCCATGATAGTGTCCAACTTTGGTCCAAATATGGTCCAACTTTGGTCTAAATATGGTCCAAATATGGTCCAAATATTGTCCAACTTTGGTCCAAATATAGTCCAACTTTGGTCCAAATATGGTCCAACTTTGGTCCAAATATGGTCCAACTTTGGTCCAAATATAGTCCAAATATGGTCCAACTTTGGTCCAAATATGGTCCAAATATGGTCCAAATATGGTCCAAATATGGTCCAAATATGGTCCAACTTTGGTCCAACTTTGGTCCAAATATAGTCCAACTTTGGTCCAAATATGGTCCAACTTTGGTCCAAATATGGTCCAACTTTGGTCCAAATATGGTCCAACTTTGGTCCAAATATGGTCCAACTTTGGTCCAAATATAGTCCAAATATGGTCCAACTTTGGTCCAAATATGGTCCAAATATGGTCCAAATATGGTCCAAATATGGTCCAAATATGGTCCAACTTTGGTCCAACTTTGGTCCAAATATAGTCCAACTTTGGTCCAAATATGGTCCAACTTTGGTCCAAATATGGTCCAACTTTGGTCCAAATATGGTCCAACTTTGGTCCAAATATGGTCCAACTTTGGTCCAAATATGGTCCAACTTTGGTCCAAATATGGTCCAACTTTGGTCCAAATATGGTCCAACTTTGGTCCAAATATGGTCCAACTTTGGTCCAAATATGGTCCAACTTTGGTCCAAATATGGTCCAACTATGGTCCAAATATGGTCCAACTATGGTCCAAATATGGTCCAACTTTGGTCCAAATATGGTCCTAACATATTGCACCAGAAACTCTGGGCGACTCTGATTAGGACGTGGAGCCTGTTGTCTTTGAGATAGGCAACAGTGGAGGAAAAGTTGGAGGAAAAAGGGGGGATTATGAGGATAATGTTCCTAACTTTGTCCCTGGTTAATCCCTGCAGAGGGAAAGCAGAATATCAAAATGCTAATGCCCCATAAAGATGTCAGCGGTGACATTTTACAGCGGCTGCACAGATGTGAACAAGGTTGGCTGCTGCTGCTGCTGAAGAACTTTTCACACTTTACTTATCTCACTGGTCCCACATGCTCTTTTGAAGGATTCGACTGTGTAAAATATTCTAAATCAGCCGTTACTTTCTGCTCCCAAGGACAAACGCAACAGTTTTACCCTTAAATGTAACTCTGAGACGCCAGCAGGATCCGTCCGCCGCCACCGTTAGCTCTGACACGGCTCTGAAGGTCACGGTGCGTCCTCGTTCTGCAGGTTTCACTCCGATAAACACTTCATTAGGACCCAATGACCCCATCAGCTGCGTCTCCTGGACAAAGTTAGAATGGTTTTAAGTCGGCATGACCTTCAGAAAGCCATGATAGTGTCCAACTGTGGTCCAACTTTGGTCCAACTTTGGTCCAACTTTGGTCCAACTTTGGTCCAACTGTGGTCCAACTGTGGTCCAACTGTGGTCCAACTGTGGTCCAACTGTGGTCCAACTTTGGTCCAACTGTGGTCCAACTGTGGTCCAACTGTGGTCCAACTTTGGTCCAACTTTGGTCCAACTTTGGTCCAACTGTGGTCCAACTGTGGTCCAACTGTGGTCCAACTTTGGTCCAACTGTGGTCCAACTGTGGTCCAACTGTGGTCCAACTTTGGTCCAACTGTGGTCCAACTGTGGTCCAACTTTGGTCACTTCTGGAGACTAATTTCTATGCTTGAAAACATTTCCTATAAATGAAGGCAGGAGCAGAAAGACGAAGAGACGATTCGGCACAATCAGCTGTTTATGCAGGAAATCGTTGTGGAAACATGAACCGGGGGAGGAAACACATCCACACTCTGATTGAATAGCACCCATTAATGGCTTAAAAACAGATATCGGTGGCACCTCATCGGATGCTGAACCTGGAGAGCAAACAGTCTGTGTGAAGCCTTAAAACACAGGAAGTGTCCAAAAGGAGGGAAATTAAATGCCCCGAACCTCCCGTCTCCATTTCCTGTCCCAAGGACGAATCTCAGAGTCCCTTTAAAGAGAAGATGGCTTCCACACAGACCTTTCTTTACGCCACCAAAGCTTCAGGAGAGCAGCACTACAGACTGGAGGAATACCGATCCCTGTTCACATAGTCTCTGTAGGCGAACTTGGCTTCCTTGGCGCCATGCGGGATCCGCCCAAAGGGCTCGTGGTCGTTGAAGCACGAGTCGAAGACCTCGTCCACGATTTTCTCTGCCTCCTCTCGGCTGATTTTCCTCACGGCCAGGATGGAGCGCAGGGCGCGGCCTCGGACGCACTCCTGAGGGAAAGGAAACGGGCGAGTTAGGCGTGAGAGCGGCGCCGCGGGGCTGAGAAACTAAAGAGCTACAGAACTAAAAAACTAAAGAACTAAAGGGCTAAAGAGCTAAATAACTGAAGAGCTAAAGAGCTAAAGAACTAAAGAACTATAGGACTAAAGAACTAAAGAGCTAAAGAACTAAAGAGCTAAAGAGATAAAGAACTAAAGAGCTAAAGAACTAAAGAGCTAAAGACCTAAAGAACTAAAGAGCTAAAGAGCTAAAGGACTAAAGAGCTAAAGAACCAAAGAGCTAAAGAACTAAAGAGCTAAAAAACTAAAGAGCTAAAGAACTAAAAAACTAACGAACTAAAGAGCTAAAGAACTAAAGAGCTAAAGAACTAAGGGCTAAAGAACTAAAGAGCTAAAAAACTAAAGGACTAAAGAACTAAAGAGCTAAAGAACTATAGGACTAAAGAACTAAAGAACTAAAGAGCTAAAGAGCTAAAAAACTAAAGGACTAAAGGACTAAAGAACTAAAGAGCTAAAAAACTAAAGAACTATAGGACTAAAGAGCTAAAGAACTAAAGAGCTAAATAACTAAAGAGCTAAAGAGCTAAAGAACTAAAGAGCTAAAGAGCTAAAGAACTAAAGAGCTAAAGAGCTAAATAACTGAAGAGCTAAAGAGCTGAAGAACTAAAGAGCTAAAGAACTAAAGAGCTAAAGAGGTAAAGAGCTAAAAAACTAAAGGACTAAAGAGCTAAAGAGCTAACGAACTAAAGAGCTAAAGAACTAAAGAGCTAAAGAACTAAAGAGCTAAAGAGCTAAAGAGGTAAAGAGCTAAAAAACTAAAGGACTAAAGAACTAAAGAGCTAAAGAACCAAAGAGCTAAAAAACCAAAGAGCTAAAGAACTAAAGAGCTAAAGAGCTAAAAAACTAAAGGACTAAAGAGCTGAAGAACTAAAGAGCTAAAGAACTAAAGAGCTAAAGAACTAAAGAGCTAAAGAGCTAAAGAACTAAAGACTAAAGAACTAAAGTGCTAAAGAACTAAAGAACTAAAGACCTAAAGACTAAAGAACTAAATAGCTAAACAAGCTAAAGAACTAAAGAGCTAAAGAACTAAAGAGCTAAAAAACTATAGAGCTAAAGAGCTAAAGAACTAAAGAGCTAAAGAACTAAAGGACTAAAGAGCTAAAGAGCTAAAGAACTAAAGAGCTAAAGAGCTAAAGGACTAAAGAGCTAAAGAACCAAAGAGCTAAAAAACCAAAGAGCTAAAGAACTAAAGAGCTAAAAAACTAAAGGACTAAAGGACTAAAGAGCTAAAAAAAAACTAAAGAACTATAGAACTAAAGAGCTAAAGAACTATAGAACTAAAGAGCTAAAGAACTAAAGAACTAAAAAAACTAAAGAACTATAGGACTAAAGAGCTAAAGAACTAAAGAGCTAAAAACTAAAGGACTAAAGGACTAAAGAACTAAAGAGCTAAAAAACTATACGACTAAAGAACTAAAGAGCTAAATAACTATACGACTAAAGAGCTAAAGAACTAAAGAGCTAAATAACTAAAGAGCTAAAGAACTAAAGAGCTAAATAACTAAAGAGCTAAAGAACTAAAGAACTAAAGCGCTAAAGAGCTAAAAAACTAAAGGACTAAAGGACTAAAGAGCTAAAAAACTAAAGAACTATAGGACTAAAGAACTAAAGAGCTAAATAACTAAAGAGCTAAATAACTAAAGAGCTAAAGAACTAAAGGGCTAAAGAGCTAAATAACTGAAGAGCTAAAGAGCTAAAGAACTAAAGAGCTAAATAACCGAAGAACTAAAGAGCTAAATAACTAAAGAACTAAAGAGCTAAAGAGCTAAAGAACTAAAGAGCTACAGAACTAAAGAGCTAAAGAACTAAAGAACTAAAGAGCTAAAGAACTAAAGAGCTAAAGAACTAAAGAGCTAAAGAACTAAAGGACTAAAGAGCTAAAGAGCTAAACAAGCTAAAGAACTAAAGAGCTAAAGAGCTAAAGAACTAAAGCGCTAAATAACTGAAGAGCTAAAGAACTAAAGAGCTAAAGAACTAAAGAACTAAAGAACTAAAGCGCTAAAGAGCTAAAAAAATAAAGGACTAAAGGACTAAAGAACTAAAGAGCTAAAAAACTAAAGAACTATAGGACTAAAGAGCTAAAGAACTAAAGAACTAAAGAACTATAGGACTAAAGAACTAAAGAGCTAAAGAACTAAAGAGCTAAATAACCGAAGAACTAAAGAACTAAAGAGCTAAAGACTAAAGAACTAAAGAGCTAAAGAACTAAAGAGCTAAAGACTAAAGAACTAAAGAGCTAAAGAACTAAAGAGCTAAAGAACTAAAGAGCTAAAGCGCTAAAGAACTAAAGAGCTAAATAACCGAAGAACTAAAGAACTAAAGAGCTAAAGACTAAAGAACTAAAGAGCTAAAGAACTAAAGAGCTAAAGACTAAAGAGCTAAAGAGCTAAAGAACTAAAGAGCTAAAGAACTAAAGAGCTAAAGAACTAAAGAGCTAAAGAGCTAAAGAACTAAAGAGCTAAAGACTAAAGAACTAAAGAACTAAAGAGCTAAAGACTAAAGAACTAAAGAGCTAAACAAGCTAAAGAACTAAAGAGCTAAAGAACTATAGAGCTAAAGAGCTAAAGAACTAAAGAGCTAAAGAACTAAAGAGCTAAAGAACTAAAGGACTAAAGAGCTAAAGAACTAAAGAGCTAAACAAGCTAAAGAACTAAAGAGCTAAAGAGCTAAAGAACTAAAGCGCTAAATAACTGAAGAGCTAAAGAACTAAAGAGCTAAAGAGCTAGAGAGCTAAAGAGCTAAAGAACTAAAGAACTATAGGACTAAAGAACTAAAGAGCTAAAGAACTAAAGAGCTAAAGAACTAAAGAGCTAAAGAACTAAAGAGCTAAAGAACTAAAGAGCTAAAGCGCTAAAGAACTAAAGAGCTAAATAACCGAAGAACTAAAGAACTAAAGAGCTAAAGACTAAAGAACTAAAGAGCTAAAGAACTAAAGAGCTAAAGACTAAAGAGCTAAAGAGCTAAAGAACTAAAGAGCTAAAGAACTAAAGAGCTAAAGAACTAAAGAGCTAAAGAACTAAAGAGCTAAAGAGCTAAAGAACTAAAGAGCTAAAGACTAAAGAACTAAAGAGCTAAAGACTAAAGAACTAAAGAGCTAAACAAGCTAAAGAACTAAAGAGCTAAAGAACTATAGAGCTAAAGAGCTAAAGAACTAAAGAGCTAAAGAACTAAAGAGCTAAAGAACTAAAGGACTAAAGAGCTAAAGAACTAAAGAGCTAAACAAGCTAAAGAACTAAAGAGCTAAAGAGCTAAAGAACTAAAGCGCTAAATAACTGAAGAGCTAAAGAACTAAAGAGCTAAAGAGCTAGAGAGCTAAAGAGCTAAAGAACTAAAGAACTATAGGACTAAAGAACTAAAGAGCTAAAGAACTAAAGAGCTAAAGAACTAAAGAGCTAAAGAACTAAAGAACTAAAGAGCTAAATAACCAAAGAACTAAAGAACTAAAGAGCTAAAGACTAAAGAACTAAAGAGCTAAAGAGCTAAAGACTAAAGAACTAAAGAGCTAAAGAACTAAAGAGCTAAAGAACCGAAGAACTAAAAAACTAAAGAGCTAAAGACTAAAGAACTAAAGAGCTAAAGAACTAAAGAGCTAAAGACTAAAGAACTAAAGAGCTAAAGAGCTAAAGAACTAAAGAGCTAAAGAACTAAAGAGCTAAAGAGCTAAAGAACTAAAGAGCTAAAGACTAAAGAACTAAAGAACTAAAGAGCTAAAGACTAAAGAACTAAAGAGCTAAACAAGCTAAAGAACTATAGAGCTAAAGAACTATAGAGCTAAAGAGCTAAAGAACTAAAGAGCTAAAGAACTAAAGAGCTAAAGAACTAAAGGACTAAAGAGCTAAAGAACTAAAGAGCTAAACAAGCTAAAGAACTAAAGAGCTAAAGAGCTAAAGAACTAAAGCGCTAAATAACTGAAGAGCTAAAGAACTAAAGAGCTAAAGAGCTAGAGAGCTAAAGAGCTAAAGAGCTAAAGGACTAAAGAACTAAAGAGCTAAAGAGCTAAAGAACTAAAGAGCTAAAGAGCTAAAGAACTAAAGAGCTAAAGAACTAAAGAACTAAAGAGCTAAAGAACTAAAGAGCTAAAGAGCTAAAGAGCTAAAGAACTAAAGAACTAAAGAGCTAAAGAGCTAAAGAACTAAAGAGCTAAATAACTAAAGAGCTAAAGAACTAAAGAGCTAAAGAGCTAAAGAACTAAAGAGCTAAAGAACTAAAGAGCTAAAGAGCGAAAGAACTAAAGAGCTAAAGAGCTAAAGAACTAAAGAGCTAAAGAGCTAAAGAGCTAAAGAACTAAAGAGCTAAAGAACTAAAGAACTAAAGAGCTAAAGAACTAAAGAGCTAAAGAGCTAAAGAACTAAAGAGCTAAATAACTAAAGAGCTAAAGAACTAAAGAGCTAAAGAGCTAAAGAACTAAAGAGCTACAGAACTAAAGAGCTAAAGAGCTAAAGAACTAAAGAGCTAAAGAACTAAAGAGCTAAAGAGCTAAAGAACTAAAGAGCTAAAGAACTAAAGAACTAAAGAGCTAAAGAACTAAAGAACTAAAGAGCTAAAGAGCGGCTTTTAGCCAAACTTACGCACCTGCTGATGCTGCTTCAAGCCGAAGTTCAGTCTGGAGACTTCACTGGAAAAGGAGCAATCCCCGCTGAGGTTCGCCGCTCGGATCTGACGATCGGGACATAAAACTTACTCTCAAACACTTCTGAGGAAGGGAACCTTCCTCAATGGAAACCTAAACCTGAACCTCTCACCTCGGAACAGGCCAGATGTCTGAAGTTGTTGAACCAGTCCACGTTGGCGCGGCAGTGGTCGAAGGCGTGGATGAGCTCGTGCGTCACCACTCGGTTCATGTGAGACTGCTGGTGGATGTTGTTCTGACACAGAACAATCTGAGGAAACACAACGAGGAGGAGAGCTGTAATGATGCGGCGTTTAAAGGGACAGATAAAAGTAATAACATTTTAAAAATAGACAAAATACACTGGCAAAAAATAACAAAGAGAAAGAAAAACAGGAAACAGGGGCGCCAAAATCATGGAGTGCACAATAGGGACCGATAAACAAAAAGTTTTCAGTGCAATCTGTTGGTTTTCTTAGCTAGGAAATTGTTTTTGAATTGGCTCTATATGAACGAATTGGATTATTTTACGAATTATGATTATTACTAATTAATTGAATTCCAATTGGCTTGAATTGGACTTACTATCTAAGTGCCTTGAGATGACATTTGTTGTATTTGACGCTATATAAAAAAAAATGAATTGAATTTAATTGAATAGCACATACTCTCTCTTACTCTCATCACACATTCAAACAACTATATCTATAACTATAATAATAACTATATAATATCTAAACAACTATATCTATAACTATAATAATAATAACTATATAATATCTAAACTATATCTATAACTATAATAATAATAATAACTATATAATATCTAAACTATATCTATAACTATAATATCTAAACAACTATATCTTTAACTATTATAATAATAATAATAATAATAATAACTATGTAATATCTAAACTATATCTATAACTATAATTATAATAACTATGTCATATCTAAACTATATCTATAACTATAATGATAATAATAACTATATAATATCTAAACTATATCTATAACAATAATAATAACTATACAATATCTAAACAACTATATCTATAACTATAATAACAATAATAATAACTATACAATATCTAAACAACTATATCTATAACTATAATAATAATAATAACTATATAATATCTAAACTATATCTATAACAATAATAATAATAATAACTATGTAATATCTAAACTATATCTATAATAATAATAATAATAACTATATAATATCTAAACAAATATATCTATAACAATAATAATAACTATATAATATCTAAACAACTATATCTATAACTATAATAATAACTTTATAATATCTAAACAACTATATCTTTAACTATAATAATAATAACTATATAATATCTAAATAACTATAACTATATCTGGTCAATAATGATAAAATAAACTTTTTTTCTTTAAGTTTGTGTGAGAGCAGAAGTTAAAGGGTTAAACTCGTTAGCAAAATGGTTTATTGACTTCAGAAACCAAGGGAGAAGTAAAGGGATATTCTCAAAAACTTGGAGAACCGTTTTATGATGCAAATGTATTACTCTGTTGAACGCATATTGTTCTGAGAAGCAAAAGGCTTTATTTTTTAAACCCCAGCCAACTAGCCGGACTACCTTCATCAACACCAAAACGAGGCTGGAACTCTGCTCACAGGACGCAGCAGGGGGTAAGAAGATGTTCAGAAATGATGCTGCTGATATGGGATGTTACACAGCTTCATGTCAGAAGAGGCGAACTGTCCCTTTAAAGAGGCGACCTGTCCCTTTAAAGAGGCAAACTGTCCCTTTAAAAAGGCAAACTGTCCCTTTAAGAGAGCCAACTGTCCCTTTAAAGAGGCCAACTGTCCCTTTAAAGAGGCCAACTGTCCCTTTAAAGAGGCCAACTGTCCCTTTAAGGAGGAGAACTGTCCCTTTAAGGAGGAGAACTGTTCCTTTAAGGAGGCGAACTGTCCCTTTAAAGAGGAGAACTGTTCCTTTAAGGAGGCGAACTGTCCCTTTAAAGAGGAGAACTGTCCCTTTAAAGAGGAGAACTGTTCCTTTAAAGAGGCGAACTGTCCCTTTAAAGAGGCGAACTGTCCCTTTAAAGAGGAGAACTGTCCCTTTAAAGAGGCAAACTGTTCCTTTAAGGAGGCGAACTGTCCCTTTAAGGAGGCGAACTGTTCCTTTAAGGAGGCGAACTGTCCCTTTAAAGAGGAGAACTGTCCCTTTAAGGAGGCGAACTGTTCCTTTAAGGAGGCGAACTGTCCCTTTAAAGAGGAGAACTGTCCCTTTAAAGAGGAGAACTGTCCCTTTAAAGAGGAGAACTGTCCCTTTAAAGAGGCAAACTGTCCCTTTAAAGAGGCCAACTGTCCCTTTAAAGAGGAGAACTGTCCCTTTAAAGAGGCGAACTGTCCCTTTAAAGAGGAGAACTGTCCCTTTAAAGAGGAGAACTGTCCCTTTAAAGCGGTGAACTGTCCCTTTAAAGAGGAGAACTGTCCCTTTAAAGAGGCGAACTGTCCCTTTAAAGAGGCGAACTGTCCCTTTAAAGAGGCAAACTGTCCCTTTAAAGAGGCGAACTGTCCCTTTAAAGAGGAGAACTGTCCCTTTAAAGCGGTGAACTGTCCCTTTAAAGAGGAGAACTGTCCCTTTAAAGAGGAGAACTGTCCCTTTAAAGAGGCGAACTGTCCCTTTAAAGAGGAGAACTGTCCCTTTAAAGAGGCAAACTGTCCCTTTAAAGAGGCGAACTGTCCCTTTAAAGAGGAGAACTGTCCCTTTAAAGCGGTGAACTGTCCCTTTAAAGAGGAGAACTGTCCCTTTAAAGAGGCGAACTGTCCCTTTAAAGAGGAGAACTGTCCCTTTAAAGAGGAGAATTGTCCCTTTAAGGAGGCGAACTGTCCCTTTAAAGAGGAGAACTGTCCCTTTAAAGAGGCGAACTGTCCCTTTAAAGAGGAGAATTGTCCCTTTAAGGAGGAGAACTGTCCCTTTAAAGAGGAGAATTGTCCCTTTAAAGAGGCCAACTGTCCCTTTAAAGAGGAGAATTGTCCCTTTAAGGAGGCGAACTGTCCCTTTAAAGAGGAGAACTGCCCCTTTAAAGAGGAGAATTGTCCCTTTAAGGAGGCGAACTGTCCCTTTAAGGAGGCGAACTGTCCCTTTAAAGAGGCCAACTGTCCCTTTAAAGAGGCCAACTGTCCCTTTAAGGAGGCCAACTGTCCCTTTAAGGAGGAGAACTGTCCCTTTAAAGAGGAGAACTGCCCCTTTAAAGAGGAGAATTGTCCCTTTAAGGAGGCGAACTGTCCCTTTAAAGAGGAGAACTGCCCCTTTAAAGAGGAGAATTGTCACTTTAAGGAGGCGAACTGTCCCTTTAAGGAGGCGAACTGTCCCTTTAAAGAGGAGAACTGCCCCTTTAAAGAGGAGAATTGTCACTTTAAAGAGGAGAATTGTCCCTTTAAGGAGGCGAACTGTCCCTTTAAAGAGGAGAACTGCCCCTTTAAAGAGGAGAACTGTCCCTTTAAGGAGGCGAACTGTCCCTTTAAGGAGGCGAAGTGTCCCTTTAAAGAGGCCAACTGTCCCTTTAAAGAGGAGAACTGCCCCTTTAAAGAGGAGAACTGTCCCTTTAAGGAGGCGAACTGTCCCTTTAAGGAGGCGAAGTGTCCCTTTAAAGAGGCCAACTGTCCCTTTAAAGAGGCGAACTGTCCCTTTAAGGAGGAGAACTGTCCCTTTAAAGAGGAGAATTGCCCCTTTAAAGAGGAGAATTGTCCCTTTAAAGAGGCGAACTGTCCCTTTAAAGAGGAGAACTGCCCCTTTAAAGAGGAGAACTGTCCCTTTAAGGAGGAGAACTGTCCCTTTAAAGAGGCCAACTGTCCCTTTAAGGAGGAGAACTGTCCCTTTAAAGAGGAGAATTGCCCCTTTAAAGAGGAGAATTGTCCCTTTAAGGAGGCGAACTGTCCCTTTAAAGAGGAGAACTGCCCCTTTAAAGAGGAGAATTGCCCCTTTAAAGAGGAGAACTGTCCCTTTAAAGAGGCGAACTGTCCCTTTAAAGAGGAGAACTGCCCCTTTAAAGAGGAGAACTGTCCCTTTAAGGAGGAGAACTGTCCCTTTAAAGAGGCCAACTGTCCCTTTAAGGAGGAGAACTGTCCCTTTAAAGAGGAGAATTGCCCCTTTAAAGAGGAGAATTGTCCCTTTAAGGAGGCGAACTGTCCCTTTAAAGAGGAGAACTGCCCCTTTAAAGAGGAGAACTGTCCCTTTAAGGAGGAGAACTGTCCCTTTAAAGAGGCGAACTGTCCCTTTAAGTAGGAGAACTGTCCCTTTAAAGAGGAGAACTGTCCCTTTAAAGAGGCGAACTGTCCCTTTAAGGAGGAGAACTGTCCCTTTAAAGAGGCGAACTGCCCCTTTAAAGAGGCGAACTGTCCCTTTAAAGAGGAGAACTGCCCCTTTAAAGAGGAGAACTACCCCTTTAAAGAGGCGAACTGTCCCTTTAAAGAGGAGAACTGCCCCTTTAAAGAGGAGAACTGTCCCTTTAATGAGGAGAACTGTCCCTTTAAAGAGGCGAACTGTCCCTTTAAAGAGGAGAACTGTCCCTTTAAAGAGGCGAACTGTCCCTTTAAAGAGGAGAACTGCCCCTTTAAAGAGGCGAACTGTTCCTTTATAGAGGCGAACTGCCCCTTTAAAGAGGCGAACTGTTCCTTTATAGAGGCGAACTGCCCCTTTAAAGAGGCCAACTGTCCCTTTAAGGAGGAGAACTGCCCCTTTAAAGAGGCGAACTGCCCCTTTAAAGAGGAGAACTGTCCCTTTAAAGAGGCGAACTGCCCCTTTAAAGAGGAGAACTGCCCCTTTAAAGAGGCGAACTGCCCCTTTAAAGAGGCGAACTGCCCCTTTAAAGAGGCGAACTGCCCCTTTAAAGAGGAGAACTGTCCCTTTAAAGAGGAGAACTGTCCCTTTAAAGAGGCGGACTGTCCCTTTAACTGCATCTTCTGTGACACCGTCCTACCTGAGAGGAGGTCGCGTCAAAGCCGCCGCTGACCGTCCCGTCGCAGTCTTCACAGGAGAAGTGCCGCTTCTTAAACACTTCGCTGTTAAAGACAATTTAAAGTGTAAATACCGTAAATTTGAAAGGGTTTAAGCACACACTCAGAAAGATGTTAGTTTTCTTCTTCATTCTAAAACTGTTAATGACAATTTAAAGAAGCAGAAAATAATACACACGTACCAGCCCGAGCTCTTCATGGCACTGAGGAGGAGTTTGGCGTACGGACCTGGCAGAAGCACAGACAGCTGTTAGCTTGAGCTAACTGCAATTAGCATTCACAATCAGACAGCAGCGTAACTTATTTTTGTAACTCGCATTTACTTGTGTAATTTTTTTAAATTTTTTTTAATTTATTATTATTTTTTTTTTTCTCTTTTTTAACTGTGTTCTTCTTTCATTTTATGTCCTTTGTTCATTACTGTACACTATTTCTTCCATGACTGCTGTTAATGTGATATCGTGAAGATAAATAAAGTTTATTTAAAAAAAATATATGGTCCAAATATGGTCCAATTATGGTCCACCTTATTTATAAATAAAGTTTATTAAAAAAATAAAAAATAAAAAAATAAATCAGACAGCAGCGAGCTCCATGAGCTACATTAGCAACATTAGCTACATTAGCTACATTAGCTAACGCTACGTGCTGCTACCCAAATACTGGGCGCTAAACGCCGTCATTGCCCAGATATTTTAATCAGAAACACATCTAACAGAAGCGTCTCTGGGTTTAAATTAGCTGACATTTCCTCTAAAAGGCTAAATTAGCAAGCTTTTGATACTCACTCGTTTCAATGGAGAACTGCAACATGACCTGACACTTGTGGTTGAACGTAAACAGCTTCTGACCGAATGTTTTTTCCTGTTGCTTTCCCTTGTTCCTCTCGGGGAATAAATCGTATCCATATTCCTCATCTTGTTTAGTCTGGTCCATTGTGTTAAATGTGAACAAAGTGGAGTTAATGTTAGCATAAAAGGTCCCAGTTTGCTACCACCAGCTCGCAAGATAGGTCATCACTGTTTGGTATGCAAAGATCGTCTATTCGGAAAGTGCAGGACAGTCATTTACTCAGTAAGACTGCTGTGGACCAAAATGAGAACCGACTCACGTAACCTGTACAGCGCATTTTCCAAATAATTCATGCCTTTGAGAAGATATGTTACATGGCCAGTTTTGTTTAAACTGTGGCAATATCTTGTTTTGGGGGGTTAGCCTTCTGTATCCAGTCCTATTATTTGTAAGCGTATTATCTTACTTTACGCTTGTGGAGTGAAAACGACCGGTTTGTTAATATAGACGATCTTCGTTTACGTTCCAAGAAGCGCAAAGGCTGCCGGGACTCCGCTGTCATGGCTCCGAACGTAAACAGAAAGCTGTGAATAACGACTCTTTTTTTTGTAGTTTTTTGTCAATCAGCAGCAACTACGTTTTAACTTTTAAGCCAGGAAGGAAGCAACAGGTATTTTACCAAGTAAAAGTAACATAGAGTCCTTTCCCTTTGCTTTGTTCTCCATATATTTGGCGTTTCTGCCGGCCGGCTAGCTAGCTGCTAGCTGCGGAAAGCACGACAGCGTGATTCTCGTGTTTTCCACTAAGCTGCTGCAAACCTGGACTTGAAGATAAAAGCACAACAGCAACAAAAGTGTTAAGAATTTGTCCCAAAAAACAAATGTCTGTTTCGCAGGAGGCAGCATGTCCGGGGGGAGCAAAGCCGTTGAGTTACAGCTTCAGATGAAGCAGAACGCGGAGGACCTGCACAGCTTCATGCGGGAGCTGCAGAGCTGGGAGGCGGACATGAAGGAGAAGGACCAGGAGCTGAGGACGGAGGGAAGCCAGGACGGTCAGGTAACTGCTGCAGAACATACAGAGTTAAATGATGGTTAACTGATGGTTAAATGTTTAAATGATGGTTAAATGGTAAATGCTGGTTAAATGCTGGTTAAATGGTAAATGCTGGTTAAATGCTGGTTAAATGGTAAATGCTGGTTAAATGCTGGTTAAATGCTGGTTAAATGGTTAAATGATGGAATGATGGTTCAGGTAAGCTCCTGCTGCAGAACATACAGAGACAGACGCCTGGAGCAGATGTGGTTTCCCATCAGCCACTCGTTGTCTCTTTGTGTTGCAGAAAAATCTCCCACCTGTGCGAAACAAGGACTTCAAAACCAAGATGAGGGAAAAGAGGAGGAAGAAGAAGAAGCAGCTGACCGGCCATGGTGACACAAAAGCAGAGGAGGCCCAACAAGCTTCGAGAATAAAAGCCTACGACTACCGATCGTGGGACAAGTTTGATGTGGTATCTGAAGCTTTGAACTCTCTAAACGCAGGCGTAGAACTGAAGGCCGGTTTGCTACAGATGGGTTTTTCTTGTGGTTGCAGGACAAAGCTCTGGAAGAGATGGATAAGGAGGAATCTCACGCAGAGTCCAATGAGTCCGACTCAGAGGTGGATCAGGACAGAGCGCTGGCTGACAAGGAGAAGGTAGATAAAGCACCAGATGTGGAGCATAAAGCACCAGATGTGGAGCATAAAGCACCAGATGTGGAGCACAGGCAGAACCCGTGTGGTGATGTTTTACTCTGGGTCGTGCTTTTATTCGCAGGGCAACAAGTTCTTTAAGGAGGGGAAGTATGACGATGCCGTAGAGTGTTACACCAGAGGGATGGAGGCAGATCCTTACAACCCCGTGCTGCCCACAAATAGAGCGACCTCCTTCTTCAGACTCAAGAAGTGCGTCCTCAGCGAGGGTTAAATGAGGGTTAAATGGTTAAATGATGGTTAAATGAGGGTTAAATGGTTAAATGATGGTTAAATGAGGGTTAAATGCTGGTTAAATGTTTAAATGATAGTTAAATGCTGGTTAAATGTTTAAATGATAGTTAAATGCTGGTTAAATGCTGGTTAAATGTTTAAATGCTGGTTAAATGCTGGTTAAATGTTTAAATGATAGTTAAATGCTGGTTAAATGCTGGTTAAATGTTTAAATGCTGGTTAAATGCTGGTTAAATGTTTAAATGCTGGTTAAATGTTTAAATGATAGTTAAATGCTGGATAAATGCTGGTTAAATGTTTAAATGATAGTTAAATGCTGGATAAATGCTGGTTAAATGTTTAAATGATAGTTAAATGCTGGTTAAATGCTGGTTAAATGTTTAAATGATAGTTAAATGCTGGTTAAATGTTTAAATGATAGTTAAATGCTGGTTAAATGCTGGTTAAATGCTGGTTAAATGTTTAAATGATAGTTAAATGCTGGTTAAATGCTGGTTAAATGTTTAAATGATAGTTAAATGCTGGTTAAATGCTAGATAAATGCTGGATAAATGCTGGTTAAATGCTGGTTAAATGTTTAAATGATAGTTAAATGCTGGTTAAATGCTGGTTCCATCGGTTTTCTTGTCTCCGTGTCACAGGTACGCTGTGGCAGAGTCCGACTGTAACCTGGCCATCGCCCTGGACAGCAGCTACTACAAGGCGTACGCTCGCAGGGGAGCAGCTCGCTTTGCGCTGAACAGATCTGAGTCTGCGTTAGAAGGTAGCTCACGGTTTCCAGAGAGAGTTTAAGCTGAGCGCTCCGAGGTGACGGCGCTGCTCTGTTTCTGCACAGATTACCGGATGGTTCTCCAGCTGGACCCTGGGAACCTGGAGGCGCTAAAGGAAGTGAAGAAAATCAAAGAGGTCGGTGCTCATCTTTGAACGGGGCTCGAGCCTTCGGTGGTCTCCTGCTTTAACGTCCTCCTTATGGCTGGTTCAGGTCCTCCGACATCCGGCGCCCGATGTCCCGGGCGACGCCGCGCAGCCGGAGGAGGCCGCCGCTGCAGATGCTGAGCAGCAGCAACATCTGGAGGAGCAACATCTGGAGGAGCAGCAGCTGGAGGAGCAGCAGCTGGAGGAGCAGCAGCTGGAGGAGCAGCAGAGGAAACAGGAAGCAGTTGTGTTCAAAGACAGAGTACGCCTTGTTGTAGTTAAACATGGTCCTTCATGGAATGCTGGTTAAATGTTTAAATGCTGGTTAAATGTTTAAATGATGGTTACGCCTTGTTGTAGTTAAACAGTCCCGGACATGTTTCAGTGCTTCAGCATCTGATGAGTGCACGTGTCTTTCAGGGGAACGCTTATTTCAAAGAGGGGAAGTATGAGGCGGCGGTGGAGTTCTACACCAAAGGGATGGAGGCGGACAGCAGGAACGTCCTGCTTCCTGCCAACAGAGCCATGGCCTTCCTGAAGCTGGAGAGGTGAGGACACAGGCAGGCCTTCATTCACCCGATTACGCCCCGCCCATTTTTAACTGCCTGTTTTCTTCCGCTTTGTGTTGGGACTTCCGGTCAGCTAGTGTAAGATGGATGTTACCTGGGCAGAGACGAGCGGTGCTGTTCGTAGTAGTGGAGGTGAAATGTTACTACACCCTAGGCTAATAACAGAGCGGATGGCCCCCTGTGACGGACGGCCATATTTTCAATCATATGGTTTTATCTGTAGGCGTAGACGGGGCTTCGATGGAAAACTTTAAAAGCACCGAAGCATACCAGTACCTACACAGCGGAGAGGTCGGTCGCGTCCTGCTGATAAACTGGATGATCAAAAGTTATTTTTAAAAGCCACCGTAAGCCCAAGCCAGGCCAGCTCTCCAGGTCACAACTTTTGGGTTTTGGTCACAACGGAGGGAGTTGTGGGGACAGCAGGATGCTCTTGTATTGCCGGCCTGGGAAGATCCTGCAGTCACGCCGCTGCAATTTAGTGGAAGGTAAGCAAGGCAGCGCTATGTTGATGTGTGTAAAGGTCTTGCAGCATAGTCGTGCTCGGTCATGTATTGATCCTCCCACTGTGTTCTGATGTCGTGATGTCCATCACCCTCGAGCTCAGGCTCAGGCTCAGGCTCAGGCTCAGGCTCAGGCTCAGGCTCAGGCTCAGGCTCAGGCTCAGGCTCAGGCTCAGGCTCAGCAGCATTGCTGGTTGATGCCTCTATGAAAATAATGACTCAGTTAAACAGGGTGCTTGAAGCCTTGAAAGTCTTAATAAGTATGGAATTTTGAAGCACTGTTTTCCAGACCTTGAAAAGTCTTGAATTTTGTGTGAAAGTCTTCATAAAGTATGGAAAATAAATGTATGGTAGAACTTTACAGTATGCTCAAAGGCATTGTGAGATGAGAAATAGGAAGGTGGGCTATAAAACTATCATTTTACTAACTGGTCAGTACTGTATCAGCCTAATGGGATGATATCCAATCAGCGCATGCTTAGCTCAGTCTGGCACATTTTCGTAACGTCACTGCTGAGGTCTGTTGACATGTACTTGTGATTTTTATGTTTTCAAACGTGTTCATCAGTAAAAGCATAATTTACTGTGAATAATGCATTTGTTCATTAAATGCTAGCCAATAAAAATGAACATTTCTAATAAACACAGTTGGTACAATCTCACCCAATGAAGTAGGCACACAAGTTACAAGCACATAAAGTTAAGGTCTTGGGGAAAAAAAGTATCAGTTTTAAAAAAGTCTGTAATTTTAATTTGGAAAAAGAGCAAGCACCCTGTTTAAAACTAAGATTTATCCGTGTTGTCATGGCTTAACTAAGATTAACACTGTTTTTAAAACGTTTACTCCTAAACTACAATCGTTTAAAACTGTTGACAAGCAGTCGATAACAGAATGTTACCACAAATGTAGCTAGCTGCTAACTGGCGTTAGGGCAAAGTATGTTCTGAGAACTTACCTGAATGCCTAACTAGCTGTCGTCGCGGACGTCTCACCGGAGCTTCACAGCCGAGCCATTTCTCAGGATACGGGTGCTGGGTAGTAGGTCTACCCTCCACAGAATGAAACGAACAGACATAGGGCTTTTTGGGAGGGTTTTTAACTTAAGTGCCCTCAGCCAAAGACGCCAGCGGATGTAGATGAAAACGTGGCCCACAGCATTCAATTCGCCTCTTCCCGTGAGTAAAACACTGTTGCTGAAGAGACAATCTTCTCTTATTCCAATTATTGTGGCAACCACAGACTGCACAAATGATACAAGTCATTTTAAATGACTTCTTTTTACCCTCGATTTTTAGCCTCTGCAGTGTCTTTAGAGGCAGCTTCATGTATTCACTCCTCCAGTGTGTGCTGAGGCAGCTTCATGTATTCACTCCTCCAGTGTCTTTAGAGGCAGCTTCATGTATTCACTCCTCCAGTGTCTTTAGAGGCAGCTTCATGTATTCACTCCTCCAGTGTCTTTAGAGGCAGCTTCATGTATTCACTCCTCCAGTGTCTTTAGAGGCAGCTTCATGTATTCACTCCTCCAGTGTCTTTAGAGGCAGCTTCATGTATTCACTCCTCCAGTGTGTGCAGAGGCAGCTTCATGTATTCACTCCTCCAGTGTGTGCAGAGGCAGCTTCATGTATTCACTCCTCCAGTGTGTGCAGAGGCAGCTTCATGTATTCACTCCTCCAGTGTGTGCAGAGGCAGCTTCATGTATTCACTCCTCCAGTGTGTGCAGAGGCAGCTTCATGTATTCACTCCTCCAGTGTCCTTAGAGGCAGCTTCATGTATTCACTCCTCCAGCGTGTGCAGAGGCAGCTTCATGTATTCACTCCTCCAGTGTGTGCAGAGGCAGCTTCATGTATTCACTCCTCCAGTGTGTGCAGAGGCAGCTTCATGTATTCACTCCTCCAGCGTGTGCTGAGGCAGCTTCATGTATTCACTCCTCCAGTGTGTGCAGAGGCAGCTTCATGTATTCACTCCTCCAGTGTGTGCAGAGGCAGCTTCATGTATTCACTCCTCCAGTGTGTGCAGAGGCAGCTTCATGTATTCACTCCTCCAGTGTCTTTAGAGGCAGCTTCATGTATTCACTCCTCCAGTGTGTGCAGAGGCAGCTTCATGTATTCACTCCTCCAGTGTGTGCAGAGGCAGCTTCATGTATTCACTCCTCCAGCGTGTGCTGAGGCAGCTTCATGTATTCACTCCTCCAGTGTGTGCAGAGGCAGCTTCATGTATTCACTCCTCCAGCGTGTGCAGAGGCAGCTTCATGTATTCATGCCTCCAGCGTGTGCAGAGGCAGCTTCATGTATTCACTCCTCCAGTGTGTGCAGAGGCAGCTTCATGTATTCACTCCTCCAGTGTCTTTAGAGGCAGCTTCATGTATTCACTCCTCCAGTGTGTGCAGAGGCAGCTTCATGTATTCACTCCTCCAGTGTGTGCAGAGGCAGCTTCATGTATTCACTCCTCCAGCGTGTGCAGAGGCAGCTTCATGTATTCACTCCTCCAGTGTCTTTAGAGGCAGCTTCATGTATTCACTCCTCCAGTGTGTGCAGAGGCAGCTTCATGTATTCACTCCTCCAGTGTGTGCAGAGGCAGCTTCATGTATTCATGCCTCCAGTGTGTGCAGAGGCAGCTTCATGTATTCACTCCTCCAGTGTCTTTAGAGGCAGCTTCATGTATTCACTCCTCCAGCGTGTGCTGAGGCAGCTTCATGTATTCACTCCTCCAGTGTGTGCAGAGGCAGCTTCATGTATTCACTCCTCCAGTGTGTGCAGAGGCAGCTTCATGTATTCACTCCTCCAGTGTCCTTAGAGGCAGCTTCATGTATTCACTCCTCCAGCGTGTGCTGAGGCAGCTTCATGTATTCACTCCTCCAGTGTCCTTAGAGGCAGCTTCATGTATTCACTCCTCCAGTGTCCTTAGAGGCAGCTTCATGTATTCACTCCTCCAGCGTGTGCAGAGGCAGCTTCATGTATTCACTCCTCCAGTGTCTTTAGAGGCAGCTTCATGTATTCACTCCTCCAGTGTCTTTAGAGGCAGCTTCATGTATTCACTCCTCCAGTGTCTTTAGAGGCAGCTTCATGTATTCACTCCTCCAGTGTCTTTAGAGGCAGCTTCATGTATTCACTCCTCCAGTGTGTGCAGAGGCAGCTTCATGTATTCATGCCTCCAGTGTGTGCAGAGGCAGCTTCATGTATTCACTCCTCCAGTGTGTGCAGAGGCAGCTTCATGTATTCATGCCTCCAGTGTGTGCAGAGGCAGCTTCATGTATTCACTCCTCCAGTGTGTGCAGAGGCAGCTTCATGTATTCACTCCTCCAGCGTGTGCAGAGGCAGCTTCATGTATTCACTCCTCCAGCGTGTGCAGAGGCAGCTTCATGTATTCACTCCTCCAGCGTGTGCAGAGGCAGCTTCATGTATTCACTCCTCCAGCGTGTGCAGAGGCAGCTTCATGTATTCACTCCTCCCTTTGGGTCCTTTCAGGTATGAGGAGGCGGAGCAGGACTGCACTGAAGCCATTTCCATGGACAACACCTACTCCAAAGCCTTCGCCCGCCGAGGCACGGCCAGGGCGGCGTTAGGGAAGCTGGAGGAGGCCAAGCAAGGTTGGAACCCACGCAGCTGCGTCTCCTCCATGTCTGTCAGGGTTAAATGTTTAAATGCTGGTTAAATGTAGCCTGGGAATTCCCATGCTGCTTTGCGCGCGATTTCATTCACACTGCAAAGGCAGCCTGGAAACCACCGCCCTTATTTTTGCCTGAGTTAGGGAACCAATCACAGAACGGGGGGGGGGGGGAGCAAGACGATGACGACGTCTCTGCGCGACACCGAAGCTTGTAGCGTGTTAATCCAACATGGCAGCGGACACAACGTTACCGTTCGATGCAGCCTTGTTTTAAGTAGCTTAGAACGCAAGTTTACTTTTAAAGAAGAGCAACGTTCGGCGTTGAAAGATTTCATTGCCTTCTTCCTCGTCGAATTTCTGTCGCTCTACATACGTCATCTGGTATAAGTGATACAATTGGCTATGAATCGCTCGCAAAGCAGCATGGGAAGAACCAGACGCCATTTGATAGACATTCGTAGCGCCCAATAAACGGCTCTAGGCATTCGTAAACCACGCCTCAAATACGAGAAAATGCCCACCGAGTTCCCAGACCACCATCTCATCCAGATGTGGACGCATCAGCCAGGCTAGGTTAAATGATGGTTAACTGTTTAAATGCTGGTTAACCCTAACCCTGACCATTCTGGGTTGACCCTCCCTTCCACCTCTGCTGTGGCTCCACAGACTTCCAGCAGCTGTTGAAGCTTGAACCAGGGAACAAGCAGGCCCTGAACGAGCTCCAGAAACTGCAGCAGGTAGGTGAAACCATCCCCACTAACCCATTTATCTCCTGTCATGCTTTTACTCGCTCCTCACCGTGTCTCTTCTCCTGTCAGGAGACGGGGTCCGGGGGTCTCCTTCAGACGGAGGACGGCTCGCAGAGGAGGACCGTCCTGCCGATGGACAAACCAGAACATCTGCGCTCGGCTGTGAGTTCCAACCTCTGCGCTTCAGCTTCTCCTGCTGAAACCAGAGAATTACTTTGGATTATTTAGTTTTTATTTAGCACTGTTTGATAAAGGAAATGTGCACCTTTAATAGCATTATGTATCATCAGAAACAGAGGAAACGTTCAGGGATTTACTTCTTCTTCTGTCCTCCACTTGTCCAGTTTCCTCAGATGTTTTAAGGACATACTGCACACCATGCTGAGATATGCCAAGTTTTCAGCTGACAGCTCTTTGGGAATCACCTTGTTGCTGCAGAAAACCTGTTTTCTGTCTGTCACACTGTGTTATCTTTGCTGTTTTTCTAAAGAAATGGGAACAGATGATGCGTCTCTGTGACAGGCTGCTGGGAACAAAGTGCCTAAAGATCCAGTTTAAAACGGCTTCTTTGCTAAGTTGGACCCAACACTGGTTCATCCCTTGAGTTAGGAGCCTTTTTCCTGCCTGAATGGTTCATAGCTCAGAGTTAAGTGGCTTAACGAAGAAAAACTGGACTGAAAATGAGGAAAAAAGCAGAAAATGTCCAAATAAAAACTCTGAAAAACCTTCAGAAAGTGTTGAAACTATTGCTGAAGATCACTTAAGCTGCTTGGATGCACAATATAAAGAAATAAGAGGCGTCTCATGACCAAAATGCTCCAAAAACCACATAAAATACTTAATATGGCTGTCACAATCATACACATGTAGTTGGAAATTAATTGTTATACAATAAATTATAATTAAATTTCTGTTTCTGTTAACTTTAGGCCACTATTTGAGTAAATTAATGTAAAAAAAAATGTAATAATTTTTTGTTTTGCTCCTCTGACTCCAGATCCAGGAGTTAGGAGCCTTTTTCCTGCCTGAATGGTTCATAGCTCAGAGTTAAGTGGCTTAACAAAGAAATAATGGGCTGAAAATGAGGAAAAAAGCAGAAAATGTTGCAGAAGGTGTGGCTGCTTGGAAGGACCTGAGCAGACTGCAGGTCCTTAATCAGACTTCTTCTTCTTCTCTCCCGACCTTCAGAAACCTCTGAGGAGGATCGATATCCAGGAGATCAGTGGGAAGGCGCCGGCGCCTGAGGAACCGGCTGCGTCCAAGTCGCTGGTCCAGGAGGTGGCGAGGGAAGCCGAGGACGGGTCCTCCCCGCTGTCCACGTCGCCCAGCGCCAAGATGATCAAGATGGAGGAGGCGGCGGACGCCCCGCCGCACGGATCCCACCCGTAAGCGGCGCCGCCTCCCCGTCTCTGACCTCTTCTCTCGTAGCTCGCTGTGACGCCGCTTTGTTGTTCTCACCAGACGTCCTGCCAGCCGACAGTCCGGCCCGCCGGCGCCGAAGGAAACCTCCGGTTCTCCTGAAGCCTCCGCCGCCCCCGCAGAAGAGGCCCCGCCCCCTCCGCCCGCAGAAGAAGCCCCGCCCCCTCCGCCCGCCAGCAGCTTCCAGCTGGAGGCGGACCTCCGGCAGCTGGGGAACCGGCCCGAGCAGATCTACAGATACCTGAGGGTGAGCGCCATGCTTCCTGGCGTCCGCTGCGGCGTCCCTCAGAGCTCCGTCTGAAGCTAACGTCTCTTCTGTGTTGGCAGCAAATCCGGCCCGAAGCCTACGCCAAGATCTTCAACAACTCGCTGGAGCCGCACATCCTGAGCCAGCTGCTGCGGACGCTGCACGCCTTCTACATGAGGTGAGCGTTTTATCCAGATCAGAATCAGAATCGCTTTTTATTGCCAGGCATGTGGACACACACGAGGAATTTTACACCTCGCTCTCTTCAGTGCAACAAATACAAAAAATAGACAAAAAATGAAATGATGAGCCCGATTCCTGCTCAGCTCTCACACTGTTCTAGCCTAGCAACCCAGACCCCTACAGCAAAAAGCTGTACGGGGGTCTGGTGACGCTGGTGTGGGCGGGATAAACGGTGGTCTGTTAAGTTGCCTCTGCACCCAACGCCACGCAATAGGATGGCGCAACAACCAATCAGAGCGATGAAGAAGGATTACGTAGTCAGCGCGACGGAAAGTACGTGGTGGAGTGTAGTCTAATGTCAGAGAGGAAAGAATATGATTTTTCTTTTCGACTTTGCCTGTTTTCAACACCGGCACTCCAATCTGTTAATGTAGAAACTGTACGCCAATAATGTGGAAGAACGGAGCTAAACCACAGTTTAGGATTTCTGGCGTCCTTGTAAATTCAGCTCATATCTTCGAAAGAAAAACAAACAATTGCTGAGAGATTAACGCAGGTCGGAGTGCCGGGATTGAAAACACAGGCAAAGGCAAACAGAATTTGTAAAGTTTGTCTAAGGTTTTTTACGAGAAAAACTTAAGTGCAGTTATCTGTTCGTCTCGCAAAGGAAACTGTAAATTTAAATCTTCTAGAGTCGCTGCCAAAGCCAAATCTAAAGCCTGTTGGCTGGTGCAGCCATCGTTTACCTCTCTCTGGAACTACACACTGAAACGTCGCACGTCTGTCGTCACCAGGTAGCCCCGCCTCCGACCCCGCTCCTCACGATGTGATTGGCCTGATTAAGTTTCCATTTTTAGCCTCGCAAAACGACCACAACTGACTAGACTAGCCCGGGAGCAAATTCAATTTGCGGTCGCTAGGGGGGTCTAGATTTCTAGGCTAGCACAGTTCAGGCTGTTTCAGACATTAACTGAAGCTTCTCTGCAGGAACGAAGCTCCGGCCGTCCTCCTGGAGACTCTCCGCAGCCTGTCGGGCCTGAGGCGCTTCGACATGGCCGTCATGTTCACCTCGTCCCCGGAGAAGAAAGGTGGAGTTCTTCTTCTTCTCCTCTCTGTGCTCCTCCATCTTCTTACATCATCAAATCAAATCAAATTTATTTATATAGCACATTTCATGTACAAACAGTTCAAAGTGCTTTACATAAAATAAAAGCATTGCAGCAGGGAGTGGAAGAAGCATTAAAAATACATAAAATAATATAAAGAGAAACAAATAAAATCATTTAAATGAATTTAAAAACCAGCAACAGTCCAGATAAGTTCAAAGATAGCGTGCAGATTTCATGCATAGACACATGAGAACAGAAATGTTTTTAACCTGGATTTAAAAATGTCTCCATTTGGTGAAAGTTTAATCTCCATCTTCTTGCTTCGTAACTCCCGTACTTCACCTTCTGCTCCTCTAGTGCTCAGAGACCTGTTCGACTTCCTCCTCCGAGCCGAGCTGGACCCGTCGCTGGTGGCGGCGCTGCAGAAGAAGTACGGCGTGTGATGATGGATCTGAGGATCTCAGAGCTGAACACTGAACTGAACTGTTCGTTCATCAGAACCAGGCAGGAGGCTCCCTTTGGTGCATATTAATGAAACAAAGCCCAGTAACAACAAAACGGTGTCAACCCTCCATCCCTGTAAACATTTATTTCTGCATCTATCTATCTCTATATATATATATGAATAACTTTCACACAGTGAGGCAAACTGAATCCAGAGGATCATCTTTCTATGCACTTGAGTTCAAAGAATGAACGGTTCTGTTCTGCTAAACTCACACAGGAGATCAAAGCGTTCAAATTGGACAGATTTTGGTCAAAAGTCCCAGAGATGAAGTGCAAATAAAGTTGTTTTTTGTAATTTGTGTGTCTGTTGTCATCTGTGGTTCAGTCACGTGACTGATACCTACCGGCACTGCCACATAATGACCACCAGATGGAGCCAAAGCTGCTTTAAGAAGGTTATTTGGATCATTTTTCAGGTTTCCTCAGCCTTAGTTCCAGATTAAATAATCCCGCACACATAAACATTTCAACAAATACGCTTTAATGATTTTTAAAACGACTACGACAAACTAATAATATTGATCCCTAATACAGAAAGTTAGAAGAAGAAGAAGAAGAGAAATGGGATTTCTGGGTGTTTGCTCTCAAAGTGACGTCTCCTTGGAGTCTTTTGGAGGCCTGAAGGTTAAAATCTCTGTGAACGTGTGACCTGCAACGGAAAGAAGAGAAGCTATCAAAGTCTTACCAAGTATATTTGTCTCATTCCTAGTCAAAATATCTCATTACACTTAATATGAGACACAACTGCCTAACAAGCAGCATTTCAGCCAGATATAGGGACTTGTTTTGAGACAATACATCTGGAATATCTTGTTAAATGAAAAAGTCTTGAAAACAAATTGTTTTGAGTCACATATCATATGAAACAAGCTTTTTTTTGACATTTGAAGAGGTTTTTAAGCTAATTTCAAGATCAGACAGAGGCTGCTTCACCCAAAGACCCGAACACTTCTCTTACGTTTCCACTGGTCCAGCGGCAGGTCCGTGTTGTCCATGGTCTGGTCGTACGGCAGCGCCTCGGCCTCCTCCTCCCCGTCTCTGAACTCGCTGAAGAAGGGCAGCTCCAGCGCCTCCGAGGCACTCGCCCGGCTCTCCGGGTCCAGGAGCAGCATCTCCTCCAGGACGCTCACCGCTGCGGTGCACAGAAACAGGTCAGAAAGGTCAAAGGTCAAAGTCGGCACCGAGGCGGTCTGGGAGCAGCAGCACGTAGGGATGGGAATGGAAAACCGGTTCTTGTTGAGAACCGGTTCCCAGTGTTTCAGTTCCTTGGAATCGTTTTGGCGATTTGGCAAACGATTCCCTTATCGATTCCAGTGGGCGCGAATGACGTCACCACGCAGCGTTGCGTGGCGAGTCCAGCGCAGCCAGCAGCCAACAGTAAACATGGCGCCCAAGCGGAACAAACGCTCAAAAGTTTGGTTACACATCCCTAAAAAAGACGACAACAGGGCAACTTGCAAAGTGAATATTTCACCAAAGGGAGGAAATACTACCAACATGCAATAACTATGAATGAATGTCGCGTTTTCGATCCGCTCCGGACTAACGTTGGTGAATCTGAACCCAGCAGCGTTAGCAACGTTAGCAACGTTAGCATGTCCTCGGCTAACACTGCAGGTAACTAACTAACTAACAAGCACTGCCTATCATGTTAGCTCCATTTGCCTGATTGTAAAAGCTGCTGTTAGTAACGGTTAAGGTTAAATGAATGCCTTCTCAGGCATTACATTTAGATGAAATCATGAGAGACAGAGCCTGACTGGCTCAGAGCCAGAGGCTGGTGGTACTACCCCCAGTTCACCTCTACCTCCAGCTTCTCCTTTCACCAGAGCAGGAAGAGTTCAATTACCCAGGCCAGGATAGACCAATGTGGACCTCACCGTTGTTGGGTTTGTGAGGTCACGACTCGTGTTACTTCTAAACTAAACAAAGTTGATGCTGATCGACCGGTTTGTTGTCCTTTTTCTCCAAATGAGAATCGATAATGGAACCGATAAAGAACCGAATCGTTAAGCAGAATCGGAAATGAAATTGGAATCGTAAAAATCTGATCAGTTCCCATCCCTAGCAGGACGGGCGTGTGTCTGCGTACCGTTTGAGCCGGCTTTGGAGAAGAGGCTGTGCAGATCTTTTTTGGGCACTTTGGGTAAGCTTCTGATGTAGTTTTTGGCCTGTTGGCAGAGAGAAATATGACAGAATAATTACGTTAGAGAACACTTTCCTACTGAAGGCCTGTGAGGCTCTGACCAACCAATGAGCTCAGATTGAATTCAGGAGCTCAGAAAGCTTCCAGCTCAGGAGAAATAACAGGAATCTGCAGAAAATAAAGCTGAATGTGACTCAGGGACATTTTCCCTCTTTGTTTGATGAAAACTGATGTTACGACTTACATCTTGGTTCTGTAGT